>NW_003302555.1:23189305-23231805 GCF_000004255.2 Arabidopsis lyrata subsp. lyrata
TTCCTTCAATTTAAATATCTCTTTAGAGAAGCGTTTTGGGCGTTTGATTCTTCGTAGAGACTCGATTTGGAAGAGGCGATGTCCATGAACGGTGATAATTTCTCCATCATTGATTGACACTCGAGCATCGTTTTGATCGATGGTTACGGAGAGATTTAGGAAATTTAAAACCCTAATTTTTTCATAGTTATTAGAGTGGATTTTGTGATTTTGTGAAGTGGATTGGATTGTGTGATTTTGTAACACAAATTTTGTAACACAAATTTAATACATATATAAATCAATTTCTTATATAATTTGAATGAATGCATACTTTTTGAGTTTTAAATTACCAACAATGCATGAATCAAGAATTAATTAATATTTCTTTTTCACTTCTTTAATAGAAGAAGACATTGATTTCGATCATGTTTTGGTAACTTTTCTGCTAACCAAATAAAGATGATGAGAAGGGCACAAAGTTTTGCCAACATATAAAAATCATAAAACGATGATTATCACAGAATCTCACATAATGCTTCAAAAGTAGAAACTGAAATACAAACCAAGAGTTTTGCTTTGCATTATATGAAGTTATGAATAATAAAAAGCTTATCTTTCTCAAATCATTTGACGTAAGTCACAAACCAATCAAGCATCTCTTTGTGAGCTTCTTCTGCAGCTTTAACCGCCTCTGGATCATCGATGCTGTATCTAACTGTCCAACCGTGTGACACTTTCGGGTGTATCTTCACGTAACTATTCATCTATAGAATCCGTTTAAAGTTAGATAAAGGCGGTTAAATTAAACTGTTGAGTTGCGGTGTAGAAGCAGCTTACCTCGGGTTTGGAAGCTAGAGGGATTCCAAGAAGATGGAAGACGGCTTGTTTCCTCTGTTGAACCGTTGGCCTGTAGTACCTGCATAAACATTTGTAAAACATCATGACAAAAAATCATAGCATTAGTACATGCATCACATCTCATATTCTTAGACTGTAACAAAAAATACAGAAGAACAATAGCATAAACATTTTGTGACACTGTTTAAGATGTTTTACCATTGACACAAACCGGTACTTAGTTTTTGGTTCGAAGCCTTCGTAAAGTCATCACTATTTACCACCTGAAGTAAACCTTGTAGTTCTGATTTATAACACAACCGCTTTTGTAAATCAGTCCTTGTAGTTCTGATTTATAACACAACCGCTTTTGTAAACCAGTCCTTCTGTAACATCAATATACACTTTAACTTGACAACGTCTGCCCACTTCTGGAAACATTAAACCTGCAGTGCATAAGATTAGTCATAAGAGTATATAACTTGTTTCTACAAGTTCCTCTGCAGATCTAAGCAAATAATCTAAAGAGCTACGTAACATAAAGAGGAGCAAATATAGCTCCTGGAACCGAGCAAAGAGTGACTAATGGCTAGAAGAATTACAAACAAGTTCTAGAAACATGAAATCTAAATAGAGACTAGAAAGAAAACCAAGAAGAGGTGTGGACTTACATGTTCATCAGGAACCTGAGCAATCTCCAAAAGCTGAGATACACAACAGAGGATGTAAATTAGAGGTCAATAAGACTTGCTTACATTCTTCAGTAGCATACGAAAAATGAAACAGTGAGAAGATCATGAGTTGCAAAGAAGACTATAAAATATATCTCATACGAGACATTCAATTCATAGCAATAAACCCTTTTCAAGATGTGAAATTCAGACAAGAATAAGGGACACGAACACTTAAGAGTAAAACTAAATCATATATCTATCACATGAAACAAAAAGTGAAAGACTTTAGTGAGAATCATTCATACATACCATTGAGCAAAGAGATCTCCTTTGATTTCGTCGGCACCGCTTTGCAACTCCCCCAAAAGATTCCAACCGCCATTAACCTTAGGCAAAGGAAACACTAGGAATGTAAGCACCAAAGGAATTACATAATCAAATTGTTACTAGCTCAAAGCTAAAATCTTCAACCTAAGCCAGGAAAAAATCAAAACATTCATATCAAGACTCCCAAGACCAAAAGAGAAAATTTCACAAACAGGAGAAAACTCAACAAGACAAATATCCATAGCATAACCATCGACAAGAAACTTCAAATTTCTCCAAACCAAAAAAACGGAAACCAAGAATACGCAATGAATTAGCAATTGTTCTCTCCCAATGGGACTTAGGGCTTGTAAACAGTGAACGAAAGCAGATGTTAGACTTGTTGCAGAAACCTTGCAATTGAATCCGGTGGTTTCAGTGTCGACAGCGAGACGTCTTCGAATAATGAAGCAAGAGACGGGATCGAAGTATCTCGGCGGAAGACCGAGAGCGAAATTCTTCAAGTGCTCATATCAGTACAGATTTGAGATTAGGTCCTCGTTCAGTGCTTGTAAGCTTCTTACCTCCTCGTTTCCCCATCTCTTTGAGCGAATCTAGCAGACGGAGAGATTTAACAGCGGCGGCTGCGGCGGAGAGAAGGAAGAGCATTGTAATTTTTTTTCCTATCGTTCTTTTCATTTAGATGTAATTTAGGTTTGTGTTTTGTTTTTAATATATATTTAAGTTTTTTTTATTCAAAAAATAATTTAAAATGGCAAATATGTAAATAAAATAGTTAGAGAGGCTTAAAAAACTTTTGGCAACTTTTAAGTGTTATTTGAGTAAGACCCCTCTCCATGGGTGTTATCTCAGTAATTAAGTCACTTTTAAGGTATATTTGAACACATTTTCTCTACTATCAATGACCGAATTTCTTGTAGTGTTAATATAAATTTGTAAGTATGCGTGCATTGATAAGAAGGGACAAAAAAGTGTTTTTGAACTATATTGAGTTTAACAAATGTTAACAAGAAGACATAAAATAAGATACTTATGCCCAAACGGTTATTGGTTTTATTTATCTTCAATTTTTTGTTTGTGACAAAACATATGCATACATTATTGTTTATTTTTAGAATTTTGTTTAGTGATTAACAATACCGTTTAAGATTTATGAATTATATAAAATATAGAAAATACATAAGATATTGAGATGCATTAATAAAAAATTGTGATTAAATCAATAAAAAAGAATAACCATGTTTACTACCGGATGATGTTTGGACCAACATAGTGGCTGGTGTCGCCAAATATTCACAAATGATGTTCATATTTAAGTAATTAAGCGGATAAACTATCATGTATACAAACTATTAAAATTATTTGTTTTGTATGTGAAAAAGACTGTTTGATCAATTAAACATTTATATGTTTTTAGATGATTAACCATAAGTTAGTGTTTGACTATGATATTACGATTGACCATCTATGTAGTAATGAACAAATGTTTCATTGCAAATAGATAATGTGTAATATAATTATTCACGTGAAATAAAGTAAAATAGATTTTCAAAATATATAAAAAAATTTTATCACGCTTTGTTTTATATAAAAAATGAGTAGTATATGTGATAGTGGCAAACAATGACAATTTGAGAGAGAGAGAAAGAGAGAGAGAGAGAGAGAAATATATCACTTTTTTGTTTCCGGTATTCTTGTCATCACTAGCCTTTTTGTTTCTTCCGATATTTTTCGATGGTGCGTTGCTAGCCATGTTTTAGATGTGGAAAATGAGAGATGTTGATGTGGGAAGTGAGAGATATGAGAAATATGAGAGATGTTTGATGTGTGAAATGAGAGATGATTGAGTCTATATTGATAAGCAAAAAAAATGTGTTTGTAAGTGACATGAGCTTTCATAATCATAATAATGTCACATTGAAATTCATGACATCATTTTGGTGATGTCATCCTAAAGGTATATGATACCATCTCTGTCCTTTAGGTAAACTTTACATAAATTTATTTTCTAGAAAATCCATATTGGCAAATATGTTATTAGGTCTTTACAAAATAATTGCGTATCGGATGATGTTTGGATCAACGTAGTGACTGGTGTCGCCAAGTATTCACAAATGTTGGTCATGTTTAAGTAATTAAGCGGATAAACTATCATGTATACAAACTATTAATAATTATTTGTTTTGTATGTGAAAAAACTGTTTAATCAATTAAACATTTACATGTTTTGAGATGATCAACCACAAGTTAGTGTTGACTATGATACTACGATTGACCATCTATGTAGCAATAAAAAAATATTCTATTACAAATAGATAAGGTGTAATATAAATATTCACGTGAAACATAGTAAAATAGATTTAAGTATATACAAAAAATATAATCATGCTTCATTTTATAAAAAAATTTGTAATATGTGTGATAATGGCTAAAAAATATGACAACTTAGAAAAATAAAAAGAGAAAAGAAAGATGTTGGTGACAATGTAATTTATACCAAGGATTGAGAGTTATTAAAGGGATAATGTTAAGACAACTGCAGTGGCTGGTCTCGCCAAGTATTCACAAATAATAGTCATGTTTAAATAATTAAGCCGATACACTATCAATAATTATAAGTTTTGTACATGGAAAAAGATTATATGATCAAACAAACATTTATATGTTTTTAAATGAATAACCACAAGTTAGGGTCCGACTATGATACCTCAATTGACCATCTATGTAGCATTGAATAAATGTTCTATTGCAAATAGATAATGTGTAATATAATTATTCACTTGAAATATAGTAAAGTAGATTTTAAAAATGTATAAAAAAATATAATCATGCATAAAAAAAAAAAGAGTAGTATATGTGATAATAACAAAAAAATGACAACTAGAGAGAGAGAGAAATAAAAGAACAATAAAAGAAAAAGAAACAAATGAAGAAAAGAAATGAAAAAATGACATCAAAACTCATCTATTAGATTTTAAATAATAATTATAGTTGAACGGTTCTTATTATCTTTTAAAACTAACTCATTGATTTGTTTCGTTTGTTTCTAAAGACTTATTCAAGGACAAAATGGTATTGATGAAAATGTAAATGTTTAAAACGTGTCTCAAATTTAAAAAGAGCCTCTTTTACACACAATCTTAAAAAAAAGTGTCCCATTGGGTAAGTTTCTCATCTTTAATTTATGTCTTGGTATATATGTTGTGTATTTATTAAATAGTTTCTTTCAATGTTATTATGTTTTCGATGAACTATTTCGAAAACAGTTCTTTTAAGGTATGTCATTCGCAGTAAATACCCCTGCTTTATTTCAATAACTTTTTTGACATGTCACACTACGTTTACTTCATTTATGCTTCTTAAATTCTGAGAAATTCTAAAGTAAAAAATCTCCTGTCCATTTTGCACTAATGTCTTCCTCAATCAGAATGACTTTCACTATTTTTCGTTGTTATGCATTTTAGTATTTCTATTTTAGTCTATTTTTTCTTGCAATTATATTCACCTATTTACACACTCAAAGCTCTTATCAAAAATCCTATCAAAATTTTCATCAAATACACTCTCAAAGTTTTTATCGAAAATTCAATCAAAATTTTCATCCAAGTCTAAGCCATGTCACCTATTGCACGAACATAACCGCATATAGAATGGTAATTTGATTATCTTATTTTGCTATCTTTGAAGTATCGTTATTATATATTTTTCTATATAATGTTCATTTTTTCTATTTTCAGGGCAAATGTTGTGTTAGTTGGCGTTCATAATCTTTTGATAGATACCGCTGTAATTGGTTTGGTGTTTACTGAATTCATTGCTAACCGTGAAGATAACAATACCACACATTTCCTTCCTATGTTACCTTATTCATCACCATTTGCTGCACCAAAACATGTTGATGTTAGGCTCTTACGTCGGTTGATAGCTTTTGATTGCTCATTATGCGTCAAAACATGATGATGTAAAGCCTATGAGATAACTATTCTATATTCATGGTTTTTTTTTATAAAAAAAAAATTATAAATGAACTTTCTCTCATAGTAGGAGGTCTCTCATTAGTTATTCTTATTCTTACTACAACATTAAGATTTACCAAATTTGTTGTTGGGCGTGTTTACGGATTTCTTCTTTTGGGAAGGATTTTGTTTGGATTTAGGATTGGATGTTTTGATTCTTGAGGCAATTTTTATCAAACGTTTTCTAACAAAATTAAAGGCTTATATCAAGATTAGAACTTCATATTCTTCTTTAGAAGAGTTTCAGGCGATTCAAAATGCTTTTAATCTTGCCAATGAAACCATAAATGAATCATAAATTTTTCAGAGTAGGCAGTCCAAGAGGCTAGAGAAGTAGCACGAAACGGTGTTGTGGTCGGTGGTGGTGCTTGTGTTGCCGATGGTGGTAATTCTAGCGGTAGTAATGTCGGTGGTTCTAGCGGTGGTGATACTGGCTGGCAGTGTTAATGCGGTGTTAAAAGTGATGATCGACATGTTCATGGTGTTGACAGTCGTGGTGGTGATGTGGTTGGCGATGCTAATGTAGTGTTTAGGCCCATCTAGTGTATTTTAGTTGATGTTTTATATAATTGTTATTTTTTCTATTTTGTTTTTTAATCATGTAATCTGGTCTTTAATGAATGAAATTATGATTCTCCACTAAAACAAAGGTTTTAACATCTTACTTAATATGTAACATCCTACTTTTGATTTCATTCTAGACATTGCTATATATAGCCGGCCATGTGAAAAACAAGTCTCGGCAAATATATACCAACAAAATCTAATGACTAGCCCTGACTTTTGTTGATTGTCATTGTCATTGCAAAAACAACGGTTAACGAAAATTGCCTACGACGCATTTTGAAAAGTAATATAGTGTCCGACAGAGTTAAGAGCATCCTCGATAGAAGAACAATTCCAACTCTTGTACCAGTTAATATGTGTGCTTGTAAAACATGATCACCCATTTGCATAATATGAAGTCTTGTACCATTAATCAAATCACCATGTGCATCAGGATCCTCAATCTACATAAAGTATAAGATCATTATATTTCTTACGTAAATAATATTTTAGTTGTTTCAATAACTAAAGAGATATGTGTACCTCATCAAATGAACTATTAAGTAACTCATGTGGAGTAGTTCCAAAGATTTTCTGTGCATGACTATCAAATAGCATACATTTCGCTTCTCCCGAGTAGTCCATGATGTGAAGATATAACCAAAACCTTGAAACAAAGATGTATATCAACTTAAAGAATCAAAGAAATAATTATTTAAGAGATACCAATAGAAGTGAACTCACTTTGCAATAACAGATTTGGAATAGTTATTACAATATTCACACCAGAATTTTGGTTTATGTGGAGTTTTAACATCTTCCAATTTGATAGAACCTTTTTATTGTGACCACGACAACAAAAATAGTACCAAGACCAATTTGTATCAATGATATATACCGTACAAACTGTCCTACACTTGTCAATCTTGACAAAATAAATAAGAAAATATTTACTTGATACATGATCATGGAAATATAATTAAAATAATTTAAACGTTAATTAATATATATATATATATATATATATATATATATATATTAGTTTGTGATATATTGATAAACAATCTTTATTTGTGGTTAATATCTCAGTCACATCAAAGAACTTCTATGATCATATGCCTCGGATGATGAAAACCTTCATTTTCAATTCTTGTTACAAACGATTTCTTATAAAAAAATCCGTTATTGACAAAATTTTTGATAAAAGAGAAACGAACCTACTAAGAGACTTATGTTCGCGGATCCAAAAAAGATTGTGTCAAACTTAGCAAGGGGGATATACAAATCGTCAGAGATGTTATCTTAGGGAGTCACAATTGTTTTGGAAAAATCCAATATTAAACTTCAAATCCGAAACTCTATACATGCCACTGGAAGAATTGAGACCAAAGGTCGTTACAATCTTCCAAGAACCTTCTGTTAAACATTTTTTTTTTAAAATTGATGTGATATTTTCTCATGGCGGCATGCATTTTATCACCCTACAAAATTGAAAAAAAAAACAAAATAGATAAATATAATGATGCGCCTATCAATATAAAAAAATGGTAAATGTAAAAATACTTATAACTTGATCAACAAAAATTATATGTTGTTAATTTGTAAGAATTATATGTTTCCAATAAATTTTCAATAGAACATATATTTGTTGGAATATGATCGTTGGAAATCTACATTTGTCACGAATTTATTGGAAACGTTTCCATCGAATAATTCTATGACCAATTTGTTGGATAGTTCTGATAATTTTTTTGTTGGACATTTGTTGGAATTTACCGTGAAGTTTCTAACAAATTGTTCCAACATATATTTTGTTGGAATGTCATTGATAATTTGCCACAAATATTCAACACTTCTGAAAGTTTGTTTATGGAAAACTACTAATAACATATTTGTTGCAATCGATTTTATATAATAACATCAGGATTTTATTATTAAATTTGTTATTTATATCAATTTCCATTTTAAATTTTGAAATTGAGATTTGATTTCGTAAAACTCCAATTTTACAAGGAAAAAATAATAATTTACAAAGGCAATTTTTTAAAAATATTACACAATGTATTAATTTCTAAGGACAAAAGTGATTAAAAAACAAAAATAAAACATTGTTTTTTCACATAATTATGAGTCACCTAGATCTCGTTTATCGTCCATATGAGATCTCCCAGAACTCGTTCATGGTCTCTTCTTCTTGGTGATGACTCTTGGTGTGAATTCAATTTCACGATGGCTCTTGGTGTAAATTTGGCATGCAGATTACATCAAACTCGTTCTCCACTCGCCTTGTTCTCCACTAGCTGCAACATAAGACGGCGGCGGTCAAAATCTTCGTCGGCCTAGCCAGCCACAGAGACCACAATGGAGGACTTCTTGCCCAGCAAAATCGATCGGCGAATTCTCTCTTGTTCGTCACAACCTCATAACTATATCCCATCTATTCACAATTAATAGGGTTTTAATGACATAGATCTGAAAAACCAATTTTAATTCATCACTCCGCCAATAAATCAAAGAAACCAATAAGAAGAAAATATTGAAACGGAAATTGACTTACCGAATTTGTGTATATAGAACGGCGGATGAGACAAAGTAGAAGGAGAGGAGACGAGGAGGATGTTGAACGATAGGAGAAGATGAGGCGGCAGATGAGACGAAGGAGAGAAAAAGGAGAAGAGGAGAAAAAGAAGGAGAGATTATGTCCCTTAGATTTAATCAATCAACGGTAGATAGTGCAATCCTTGTCTTTTTGTTTTAACCAATCAAAAGCTCTCATTATTAATTTCTTAATTATTTTTTTTTTATTTTGACGTCAAAGCTCTAGTTACTTTAGTGATTAGTTGCATTACGTAAGATATTTTGTATTTTTTCCGTAATTTTTTTTTTTATTTTCGTTTTTATTTTTTTCCCCACTTTTCCAACAAATATTTTGTCATTAACTTGTTAGAAATAAATTCCCACAAAACAATTAGTTTCTAACAAATATTTTGTTAATAATTTCCAACAATTTAATAATTATTGCTAATTTGCAACAATATCATATTTGTTGGAAAATTCCAACAATTTTCCTACAACGTTTGTGACAAATTTACCATAACCAAAATTTATTGGAAATTTGCAATAAATTTTCAATAAATAAAATATTTGTTACAATTTTGTAGAATATCGGTTAGAAATTTTCAACAAAATACGATTATTGGAAGCATCTGTTGGAATATCACATGTTTTTTTGTAGTGTTATGTTCGCGGATCCAAAAAAGATTGTGTCAAACTTAGCAAGGGGGATATACAAATCGTCAGAGATGTTATCTTAGGGAGTCACAATTGTTTTGGAAAAATCCAATATTAAACTTCAAATCCGAAACTCTATACATGCCACTGGAAGAATTGAGACCAAAGGTCGTTACAATCTTCCAAGAACCTTCTGTTAAACATTTTTTTTAAAAAATTGATGTGATATTTTCTCATGGCGGCATGCATTTTATCACCCTACAAAATTGAAAAAAAAAACAAAATAGATAAATATAATGATGCGCCTATCAATATAAAAAAATGGTAAATGTAAAAATACTTACAACTTGATCAACAAAAATTATTTCAATTTATTCACCACTCTTGACAGAGTACTGTCTCCAAACATGAAGCAATTTCACCAGGATATGCCATGAGTTCTTGAAAGGCTTAAGAGATTTCAAGGGGATAACATTATTTTCATTGTTTTTTTTTGTTTCATAGACTTTGATAAGATTGCGAAAAAGATGAATGAATATAAAAGTTGTGTTGCACGGTATTTATAAAGTTCAAAGGTTAGGCCAAAAAATATATTCAGTGGTGACATCATCTTGGAAATCAAATAATTAGAATATATTGAATCACATATATTTAAGAAATCTTACGAAATTTACTTTAAAAGTAGGAAAATCTTATTTATTGTTAACTAAAGATTTGATGATTCCGAAATGTAGTAGTAAAAAATATGGTATAAGATCAGTTTAGTTCGAAAAATATTTGATCTACTATAATTAGGGTGAAAATCTAGATACGGATTTATTATGGAATATTACCAAAATAAATATTTTAAATCAATGGTTTGATGATCACATCTCTTATCAATTGAGCGGTCACAATTAGCAAGCAATATCCGAAAAACAGTTTTTGGGTATAAATAAGATCAACGCTATGATCCGAATTTAATGAATAATCAACGGTTGAGAACGATTGTAATGAATGGACACGATTAGAAGTTATTATCCGAATTTACTAGATTAAAAGATCCGCGTCCTATTGAATGGTTTTTTTTTCCCACAAAAATGTTTAACCCAAGGTAAATATGTTGTAAATACTAAATACTATGAAAACGCAAGGAGATTCTCATTAAGGTACTACTCAAATAATAGTACTTATTATACAAAATTGTGTTAAGTAAGATTTAATTTCTAACATTTTATAAAATCACGCTTTGTTCTAGCATCCACATCACATACTTTGTTTTCTTGCAATCTTTCTTTTATACTAGGGGTTAGTCTAGGTTACGCCCGGTACACATTGAAAGATTGAATGTTCAAGTTTGTTAACGATTAATTAATATCCAAAGAATTATTTTTTTTTGACATCTTTAGATCCACAAGGCCCGATCCATAGCCAATCCCTACTACGCGGGGTAATGCGACTTACTGGAGTCAAACTCCGGTGGGGAAGGCGGATTCAAATGGACTTAACCATTTGACTAAAGGCACATCCTCATCCAAAGAATTATTACATTTTAAATATGAATTAAAGTAAATTAGATGTTCCAAAAATATTTTACCAAATTCCTGAATTTAAAAGTAGAAATTATATACTTGTAATTGTATGTTAGAAATGATTCTCAACTAATAATTTTATTTGTATGTTCAAGAAGACACCAGTACTCTTAATAAATTTTTTTTTTTTTTTTTTTTTTTGACATCAAAGTAAATTCATCCATTTAAGCTAGAAACGGGCGGTTTTCTACGGGAGAAAACCAGTCCGGAGTTGAGGAGCTTACATGAGAAAAGATAGAATCACGTGCTCTTGCCTTCTTAGCAAGGCAATCGGCACGGACATTGTATGAACGTGGAATAAAAACTAAAGAAAAATGAAGGAAACCGAGTTTTAAAGCATTGAAATCTTCTAACTCTGAGGCAAAAGCGGGCCACTCATCCGGAGTGTCCAATAGCTGGGTCAGCTCCTTGCAATCTGTCTCAAAGGCAACATTAAAAATAGATAATGATGTGAGGGATCTCATTGCCCAGAGGAGCACTTCAAACTCTGTGTGAAGAGGAGATAAACATTGTCGAAAACACTTGAGTCCAAGATTAATAAGTTGGGAGTCTGAGATAAGAATCCATCCAATGCCGCATAAAGTGCCTCCATCTGTCCAAGAACCATCAACCTGGCAAGTCAAAAGGTCTGAAACAGTGGATCGCGAACCTGGGTCTATAAGGGGCGGTTGAATAAAGCATATGACATGAATAATCCTCAAACATAGGCCGACTGTTTAAGAATTAGTTGCTTGTTTCCTCTTAAAATTAATCTCTTCCATGACTGATAATGCAAACCCGAGTATCATCCTTTACACCTTACATCATCCTCACCATAACCATCATCTCCATTTGCTTCCATCAACTCCTATGCTTCTCTTTCCTAACGGTACCACCTGCAACGTCAACAATATATATAGATGATAGCCTGAAAATAAATTGGATTAGAAGTTCAAAGAAATATTGAAACACTATAAGCTCAAAGTATAATTTGTTTGTCTAAAAAACAAAAAAAAATTAAAACAGAATTTGTTTGTCTAAGAATTAAATCTATTGTTAGTTTGTATATTTGAAGATGAATGACCCGCACAATGATCATCTCTTTCCAACTCTAGAAAAACAAAGATGAGAGACATATATGCTAGAGATTCATTTATAAAAATAGGAGGAAACTAAGGAGTAGCAACCCATGGTTACATGTTTAGAATACCAGAATCCTGAGAGGAATATACAAACAAATTGAGAAGATTTAATCTTCAATTGGGATAAATTTAGAGAGAATTTTGAGAAAGAGAGAACAAACCTTCTTTTTTCCAACAGACATATGAAGGTAGTTCTATATAAAAACATCTTCGTCTTTGTATCTCAAAGTTTTCAATGCTCTTAACCCTAAAGTTGAACTGAAGCACACTCTTGATTTTATCCTCTTTGTATCTTTGTAGAATCACATCACCACTTCCTTAAAGCATGTGAATGAAATCATCACACATATATATAACGCAAACATGTCATGGAAATCTACTTAATTTAGGTTAGAAGTTTATTTCTCACGTAATTGGAATTCTAATAGTAAAGTTAGCTATATATGAATCTAAATAGAAATCGGAGACAAAGATATCAAACTACAGTAAAACCTCTATAAATTAATACTCTATAAATTAATAACCTCTCTAAATTAATAAATTATTTCGGTCCCGAGTTGGGACCAGTGTAAAATATGACATAAATCGATAAATTAATAAGATAATATTTTTTTTGAAAATCTCATATAAACATATGGTCCCATCTATATCATAAATTAATAATTGTATAAATTTATCAATATATATATATATATATATATGTATATTTAACTTAATATATATATATATATATATGATATAAATTTATATATATGACATAATTTATATATGTCATATATAAATTACTATAATATATATTTAAAATATTATATTTAAAAAAATTAATGAAATATGAATTTCTTATTCGAAAAAAGTTTGTGTTGTTGTTTAAACTTAATAATTGTTTCTCTACTTGCAATTGGTTTTAAAAAGATATTGCTTATAAAGAAAAATATATATTTTTAGATAGAATTTTTTTAAGAATTACAAAATTAGGAAAATCTCTCTATAAATTAATAATTATTAATTTATTGATAAATTAATACCTCTCTAAATTAATAAAATTTTCTGGTCCCAACATTATGAATTTATAGAGGTTTAAAGCGAAAAACCTAAGAGATTTTCATGTAGAGCATTAGACGATATTTGGAAACATAAGAGTGAATCTCAAGGGGTCAGATCAGATTTGGCGACGATATTTGACTGACCAAGAGCCGTAAACCCACAACGCCGGTATGACCTCCTTGAGTGTTTCATATCGTCTCATGTTCACGTCAACTACGTCATGGCTTTGACACTCTTTGCTCGTCGTTAATTTGGAGGATATGTCTTACAAAACTCCTCGCCATCGAAACTTTGGACGATTGAATTTCCAAAATAGTTGATTTGGGGAGTGAAGCCATTGGATTCATTCTCTGTTCAATGGAGGGTCCGAAGCATAAACCTAAATAAAGTATATGTATAAGTATAATAAGGTGACATGACAAAGTGTTGTTAGCTTAACTAGTAAAGATCATAGGCGAAGCTTAGAGGTTGTCGGTTCGAGTGACGCTTGAAATGAAACTAATATTACATGTTGTGGTTTCAGGTCTGGGGATTTACGGGCTTTGGTCCCGAACCTCCTGGTATTCAAAAATAATACTCCCTCCGTTTTCGAATAGTTGTCGTTTTAGAGTTTTTTTTTGTTTTAAATTAGTTGTCGTTTTAAGGTAATAATGTAATTTATGCCAATAACTACCCAAATTACCCTCATTTTATTGAACACAAATTATTTGTAAATAATTACTTGTCATTTTTATGAGGTTAATATAGTCATTGTATACCTTTTCTTAATTTGTCCAAATACAGTTAAAACGACAACTTTTAAAAAACAGATGGAGTATAAAATAATAAGGTGACATGCAAGGTTGGTTACCTCTAGAATCTCGATTGATGGGCCGTCTGCAGTGATGAATGAAACTTCATTTGCATCTTCATTCCGATCAGATTTATCTGATGAGGAAGAGGGTGATGAGAAGTTTTCACTTACGAATAAAAGGGAGGATTTGAAGAAGTCGAGTCGGTGATCGTTTTAACTTTCTAACTTATTTAATTGTAATATCAAAAGACAAAAATATAGCACCAAAAAAGGAGAAATCCTATACTATTATTTGGGGAGTACAATTTATAATTATCCTTTAATAACCTTTCCATTTGTAAGTTATTACATTAGAATACCATTAGAGATAAAAATATAAAGAGTAAATTAATTCAGCTCATTAAGGATAAACAAGTCAAATACTAATTTATGAAATTTAATTATTAAAAACAAAAATATATTATTAATTTAAAAAAAAAGAATGACCAATCAAAATGAACATATAAGATTTGATATCTAACTTACCATATTAATTTGTTATTAATCATTATACTTCACCTCTCATGTTTGTATGATTCTATTTTTATGAAACAAATAAATCATCATATCATCCATATAACAAAAAAAACTAAATTTTTCTGCATATGCCAAGATTTGAATTTTTAAAAACGAATATAAATTGTTAAATCTATGAAAAAAAAATTTAACGGGTCAAAAATTCACATTTGAGTAATATATATCTTTTAACCAAAAATAAGTTCAACAAAATTTTTGACCGAGTAACGGGTCAGAATTTGAATATGTATATTCAATTTCATACATTTATTTTTTGAAATGTATTATTTTATATACTAAAATAAGATTTTTAAATATTTTAATTTGCAACATATAAAATTAGTTTTACTTGATATTTTTCAAGAATATCATCAATATTTAAAGAATATCATCATTAAATACTCTAATTTGATTTTTTTAAAACAAATATTTATAATAGGCAGTTGGTTAAATATAATATATTATATTAACAAATGAGTTATGATCCTTATAACTGTTTGAATATTTCTATTTTATTTCATAGAATTCTTTTTTGAAATTCATAATTTTATATACTACAAGAAATATTTTTAAAGATTTTAATTTGGAACATTTAAAAATAGTTTAATTTAATATTTTAATGAATATCATAAATATTTAATAGATTAAAAAGATAAAAAAATTATAAATAATTTAATTTGTTTTTCTAAAAATATATATTTAAAATTGTTATAGTAGGCGGAGGATTAAATGTAATATATTATATGATATAAAATTATGATCCTTATAATAGACAACATGTTAAGATTATATGATCAGATAGATTAAATAAGGTTGACACCACAAAATATTTGAAAATTTGATTGTGCAAGCAATTTTGGAAATAACGAATAATAGATTGTGCACGCAATATTTTCATTAGGATTCTAAGATAAAAATATGATCCTAAATATATTATATATTCTAAATAGGATTCTAAGACTCCATGCACGGGTTGGATTTGGTATATATTATATACTAAATATATGTTTATAACATATTCGATTACGCGAATAATTGGTAAATTCCGTAGTTACCTCAAACAAATCTCTATTTCAACAACCAAAGCATTAGAAATTGAAAAAAGAATTTCCTAAATTAATTCAAAATAATAGCTAACTTTCTTAATTAATTAAAATAATCTACGTTTTAGAAGCGATTCATTTATAATATTTTGATTTTTGATCTAACTGAATTATATGCAATCTCAATTTGTGGTTGTTAATATAAATTAACTCATTGTTCAGACCATATTGATTTATTAAAATAATTTTATTTTCTGTTTTCATAACTTAAAAAAATATATCCATAATTGAGTATAATTAAAAAAAGAAAATATATTCATTCTAATATTATATATAGGGACTGACAAAAATCTAATTATATTTTTTCAATTACTATTATAATATATCACAACTTTATTCTAAAATATATAATATATAAATTTTGTAATAAATAAAATTTAAACCGTACTTTAGTACGGGTGATGATCTAGTAATTTGTTAAAAGGGTAACGTGGCCACATTTATTTGGATGGTTGATTGCTGATGTGACATGCTTAGAAGAAAGCTAAAATAGGCTGATGTGGATAGCTTGACAAGCCTCAATGAGTTTCTTTTATTAGTAAGAGATGCAAGATAAGTTACAATGGAACTTACCGAAACAAGAAGGTCGATCATTGTCATAAGTAAGCCCAAGATATCTCAAGCTTGATGTTATTGGTCGGATAAATGCTCTAATTCGGACAAATGTACATTTTTGGATGTATATTGCTTCTCATCGTGTTCTGTTTGCTTGGCCAAACAGAGGATAAGATTCAACTGTACATTGCTGTTGCACATGATCCCGACAAAATGATTGTGGACAAATATCTCGTTTCGTTTCATTTTCAACTAACAGTTTAAGTAATGAGTGATATATAACATAAAATTGCTGAATATGAGTTCTATATCGAATGGGATTAACCCAGAGTTTACAAAAAAAAAACATTTTGTACATACAAACTCATAACCTATGGTCACAAATCAATTTTCATCTACTTGGATTCAACAAGCTGACACAAATGCAGATTGCACGATACCTTTGTTATTTGTGGCCTTCTTGCATTGAATGTGTGAGAAGAATCACTTTCCTCTTCTAAGTTCTAACAACTATGTTGTCTGACATAATACGCTGTTATCGCCTTCAGCTTCCCATTTAAGTAGTTCTTCTCTACCTGAAAACATTGGGGCTTGCCTGTTAGACAAATAGAGTTTGCTTCAAATATTCAACAAGATGACAAACATCGGTTTTTAGTGACCGATCATCATGATTAAGTATCAGAATCTATGCAATTTCATAGAATGCCTTTTTAAATTCCAAACAGTATGCTCATAGATAAAATCGACCAACTAGGAAAGTGATAAGAAAAAAAAACACTTGCCTCTAGTGACCATGGAGGAGATGTCAACAAGGCTAGTTCTGCCAATTGGTTAATATCAACATTTCTTGGAAGAAACATAATGATTGTTGACGCAATGTTCATGGCCGCCTTAAATAGAGCCTCTCTGCATCATCCAGGGACAGTGAGGATATAATTATCATCATGGAAATTGGAAAGAGAGTAAGAGCTTAAAACTCGTAACTACCAAATAATAATCAACACAAGAGACATACCCGTCACGAGGTCTCAACATTGTCTTCATATCATATGTACTCACTTTAAGATAATCAGGGCCTCCCCAAGGAGGTGACAGGAATACAGTGCCTGCCTGCACATTAATTTTTTTTTTCAATAACTAATAGTCTAAGACCAAAATATTTGAGAAGAGTTGAAGAAAAAAAACCTTCAAGTCATGCGCCAAGTCAAAGAAATCTCCCTTCACAAAGTCGATTTTATCAGCAACACCATATATGGCAGCATTATGCTGTGCTAAATCAATTTTCTTTGGATCCAAATCAATTGCAATCACATAGTGACGCCTAAAAAGGCACAACACAGCAGAAAATGAGTTAGGGAAATTGCCCAAAATGTGCAAAACGCTAATTCCATTAGTTGGTGGAGAAATCTTGGTTAAACCAAATCCTGCTACCGTGTGAAATATCTAGCAATGATTGAGTGACTAGGAACTGCCAAAACTATATACTAAAAAGCGTAAGCCACTAAAACTTTAGTATAAAAAGTGTATTTTCACTCACCTTGATGCGAACTGAATAGCATTTCCACCAACTCCTGTAAAACAGTCAATGACTATGCCTTCGTTACAGCGTGTGGCATGATGCTTAGCTATAGGTTCAGGAGTGACAGAAAACCATCCTTCCTCATCCATTTTGATGCCTTCATCAAATCTGGAGAAGAGGAGGTATCTCTGGCACCAATACTTGCCAAGGATTGCAGAATATTCTTCAAGAACACCTTTCATTCCAGTCCCTGCTCACAGAAGAATCTAAAATATTTTAACAACGGACCAACTGCAGCTATGAAAATTCAAAGCTATGTATATGCAATAGTTGCAAACCTGTGTACGAATTGAGTAATTTCTTTTTGGCTCGAGATCTTCTGGACTCTTTCTTAGACTTCCTAACGGAACTGACAACATATGCACCGTTTCCTTCTTCATCAAGAGTAGTAATATCCAAAGATTGATTTCCAATGGAAGTTTCTTGGTATGTATCAATCGAACTGGAAACAAGGAAAATGTTAGAAGGCTGCTGTTAAGGAGGCTCAACAACAGACATAAAATCAAGATTATGCTTTTTAAGCGTAGTTTCATAGTTACGACATTTAATAATGTAACATAGCTAAATGTTTACGAAACTGTCGGCTTTATACCAATAGCTACAAACAAGACCATTACAAACACTCTCAACGTTAAAAGTTGTACCAAAACAACTCTGCTTGTGGTCATATCAAGTATTGCCACACAAGATGGCTTATCAGTGCTTAGTTAACACATATTAATGAGATCAACATTGTTCTGATCAATGGCTAACACTAAAAGATATTGCAGAAGATAAGGTTGTTTATTCTTTTGTTAAAACTCGGTTTAACTAAGTTCGGTCCAACAACTTAGCGCCATTATAATACAACCAGAAGGAAGAAAAACCACATAATGTTGAATTTTAATACCTGTTAACTTCCTCTGTGGCTTCTGTTTCAAATTGACTTTGACAAACTCCAACAAGATCATCAGCTTTTTCAGCGGGAACATCATCAGCTTTTTCAACGGAAACATCATCGTCAGGTCCAGTTCCACACAAATCATCATGATGCTTCTCTGTTGTCTTAATACCAAAAAAAGAAAAAGAACCAATCACACGTAAGCAAACAAAATCTCCGGAAAGTATACAAGAAAGATAAAAAGGCAGAGATCAATCTCAATCACCTCTATAACCAATTCATTCAAGTTATGGCATTCATCGCTATAAGCTAGATGCTCCATCCCAAGTGGCGGCTCCCATGTGGACTCTTGTGTCTTAACATTGTAAAAATAACTTCGTCCATAGAATGAATCCCAGTACACTTTCCATTCATTAGAGTCATGAGACTCTCTTGTCTCTGATGCCAACACAGAGTCTCCATCTCCATTTCCCAAAATACATCTCTCTACAACAACTTCATGATTTTCTTCTTCGACTACAATTATTTGAACACAATTGTCCTCCAAAGACGGTATGTCACCCTCCTCACCTGGAGTCTTCAAATCAGACACCAAAACTACATTGGATGCTACATCCTTGCCTTCTTCTTCTTCTTTGAGAATAACATTAACCTCGTCGTCTAATCGATCCTTGATTCCTTTCTTTTGATAGCCTCTTGTTCTGTTCTTCCACTACATAAGTTGTTCACTTCTCAGAGCATGTAAAAAACTAACTAAACCCATCAATTTCAATAAATGGAGCAAAAGGTACCTCTTTGCTTGCTCGAAAGGAAACAGGAAGACCAAGATCATTCATCTCTTTCATCAATCCCATGTCTGTAACAAAACTAAAATTCAACAACTTTACCAGAAAAAATAAAAATCAAAACTTTGAAGATTAACCTAAAAGTAAAGACATACTGGTAATTCCATCAACACTCTTGTTTGGGGATATCTGCATTTACCAAAAAGAACCAAAATTGAAATCCAAATCGCAAAAACATAACACAAAATTCAGCTTTTATAAAGAGTACTTACACGACTGTGTTCATGGAAGAGAGGAGTATCTGTATCGACCCTGAGGATTTCAAACAGAGGAGAATCAGAATTCAACGAAAGAGCTTAATCTTATATTTAAAAGTCAAAAGGATTATTTATTACCATAGATGGATTTGAGTAAGCTTGAAGAGAGAACCCAGAGCTTCAATAGCTTCACCTTCTTCTTCTTCTACTTTGCCTGTGACCTTTCCCATTCTTTTAGGAGTATGAATCAAAACCTTTCATAGACCTCTCTTCTTATACATATTTGGTATTTGGAACGACGCCGTTTACTAGTTTTTCTGGTTTGGTATTTTTTTTTTTTTTGTCATCTGGGTATATATTTCATACAACATGAAACGTTACAACTGAAACTTTGCACAAATGCAAAGTATACACTGGGATGTGATTACAAGTTTTCAGCATCCCAGACAAAAAGATTCACAAAAGATGATCTAAAGATCTAGAGTAACTCATACAAAGAGCAAATTAAAAGCTTCTCTCAAGCTCAAAGAGTTCCCCCATCCAAGATGGATAGCCAATAGAGACATAAGAATGAATCAGCTCATGGTCAGGAACACTTTGAGCTATAAGAGAAGCTCCCTTGTTAGCCAAAGTTTTTTCAAGTGAAACTCTCCACTCTTGAATATTAGACAAACTTAACAGAATCTCAGATTGGTGAAGAGCAAAAGAAGGCCACGCCTTTGGACGCAAAATAGAACCCATCAATTCCTTAGAGTCACAAGCAAAAACCACCTTCTCCAATCTGTGACTCTTCATACTTTCAATTGCCCAAATGCAAACATTCAAACTTGCTTCTTCCTTAGACTGGGCCAAAGTAAAAGCCTTCCTACTATGCAATACCACGACTCCAAGATCATTCCTTAAAACCCACGCACCACCATTTGTCATACCTTTCTTAAATCTGGAAAACCCGATGTTGCACTTTAACCAACCCGCAGGAGGTTTGCACCAATGCATCTCAGATCTCCTATTCTCCTCCTCCTCAACATTGTCAGCCTCTGTGTTAACTTGTTGTGACAGAGCCCATAATTCGGCATCCTCTCTGATTTTCTTGATGGTATCCACGGGATCAAAAAATCTTGCTTCAAAAACCAGAGAGTTTCTATTCTTCCATAATCTCCATAAAATCCAGGGGTAGCTGCGTCTGATCTCAAATGGAACAGCAAAGTTTTTACCAAGAGAATAAAGAAAATGCAGATTCGAATGGATAGAGACTTGATCAAAACCACCTTGGGGTAAAGGAACCTGCGACAAAGCCCACATCCTTCTAGCAACCGTGCAAGTAAACAATACATGGTTGATTGACTCTCCCTCATTCCCACAAATCTGACATCTAGAATCCAAACTAATCCCTTTTCTTGCCAAGAGATCAGTCACAGGCAATGCATCACTAGACAATCTCCACAAGAACACCTTGATTTTTGGCACTGTAGGAATTGACCAAATCTGTTCCTTGAGTCCGTTTAAAGAAGGCAACATTGATGCTTCAAGAAATAGCTCTGGCTTCTTAATGGTACTTGCCAACCAATACCCTGACTTCACAGAATAGTCTCCACTTTTTGTATGCTGCCAACTCCAAAATCCTCTCTGTTAAAAACTGGTTTCTATTTCATTATGAGTCTTATATCATTTGGAGGAAACAGCTCAACTAGAACATCCATATTCCAGGTCCTAGTGGTTACATCAATTAGGTCAGCTACCTTAAGCCATAGATTAAAACTTTTTTGCAGTCTATAAGGGGCTCTCCATTCTCCATCAAAAATCCAATGATCCATCCACACCTTCAAAGAACTACCATTGCCAATATTTTTTTTAAGGCCCTTGAATAGTAATTCCCGACCATGTAGGATACTTTTCCATCCAAAGGATGGTTTGTTTCCCAGACTTGCATCCAGCAGATCCACATTCTGGAAATATCTGCTTTTAATAACCTGAGCAAAAAGGCAGTCCGGTTCTTGTAGCAGGCGCCATGCCTGTTTAGCCAGCATCGCTTGGTTAAAGTTCTCCAGATCACGGAACCCCAACCCACCATTCTTTTTTGACATGCACATTCTGTCCCAACTCACCCAGTGTATCTTCTTCCTGTGATCAACTGCATTCCACCAGAAATTTGACATCGCGCTAGTTAGATTATCCACAGTTGTCTTAGGCAGCTTAAAACACGACATCGCATACACTGGCATAGCCATAGCCACTGCCTTGAGCAGAATCTCTTTACCTCCAAGGGACAAGGAACGAGCATACCAGTTTGAGAATCTAGACTTGAGCCTTTCTTTTATGTAGTCCAGCAATTGTACCTTGGAACCACTAAAACACTCTGGTAAACCCAAATATGATCCTGCCCCACCTTCTGAAAAAATTCCCATTTGCTCTTGTAAGGCCAATTTCTCATTCTCCTCAATCTTATCTCCAAACGTCATTGAGGACTTGATCAGATTCATTCTTTGGCCTGTAGCATCCCCATACACTTTTAGAATATTTTTCAGGGCTTCACACTGTTCCTTTTGAGCTTTGCAAAGGAAGAGACTATCGTCCGCAAAAAGTAGATGGTGTATAGCCGGCCCTTCCTCTGAGAATTGGATACCATTAATACATCCCTCCCTCTCAGCCTTATTCAACAAATGAGTCAAACCTTCCGAGCATAATACAAATATGAGAGGTGATAAAGGATCACCTTGCCTTAGTCCCCTACCAGGAGTAATCATACCAAAAGGTTGGTCATTGATGATCACCGCATAAGTGACTGTTGTAACACAAGCCATAATCCATTTCACCCACAACTGATTGAAACCAAGAGCACACAGCAATGTCTCTAAATATGACCATTCAACCCGGTCATAAGCCTTAGACATATCAGATTTAATGGCCAAGAACTCCCTGGAAATGGTTTGGTGAATCTTTAGTCCATGAACTAACTCGTGAGCAATCAATATATTATTAGATATTAACCTGTCTTCCACGAATGCAGATTGATTCGGAGACACTAACTGTTGCATCAGAGGCTTCAGTCTTTTAATCATGACCTTGGAGACTATCTTATACAGAACAGAGCAAAGGCTGATGGGCCTTAGATCCGACATGTGCTCAGCATTTTCAATCTTAGGCAGCAAGCAAATATGGGTGTAGTTCCACTCCCCTGGAAGAATTCCTGTCTCAAAAAACCCATGTATCTCCTTTGTAACCTGCTCACCAATAATTCCCCAATACTTTTGAAAGAAAAATCCTGTAAAACCGTCAGCCCCTGGTGCACTAGATGCCTTAACATCAAAGACAGCCTCTCTGATCTCCTCTTTTGAAACCACCTTACAGAGCTCCACATTCATTTGCTGAGACACCTTTGGAACAAAACCTTGGAACAGATCCTCAAAAGACTCTGGATTAGAAGACTTGAAAAGGGTCTCAAAATAAGCCACAGCAACTGCAGCTTTGGAAGCCTCACCTTTTTGAACATTACCATTGATATCAATCAGCACCTCTAAATGATTCCTTCTTCTGTTAGTCTTGACTGATTCATGGAAATACTTCGTGTTCTTGTCACCCAAAAAAAGCCACTTCTGAGTAGACTTTTGTTTCCAGAAACCTTCCTCTTCTCTATACGCCTTGCATAACGATTTTTTAAGGCCTTTCATCCTACAGAAATCAGGTAGACTGCACGATTGTTCAGCTTCCAGGCTGATTTGGAGTTGCGCAATTTGAGTAGATGAATTAGACACATTCTCTTTTTTCCACCTACTCAAGGCTTTCCTGCAGTTCCGCAGTCTATCCGCCACAAAACAGTTCCTTCTAAGGTGGCCAGAATTCCAAGCATGGCATATAGCCTCTTTGACATTTGGTTTATTAAAAAACCTCTTATCAAACCTGAAGTTCCCCCTATAGGCCTCCTTAACAGAAGTTAACTTCACCAAAACAGGCCGGTGATCAGAACCTCTCTTATCCAAAAAAACTTGATTGGAAACAGGGAATTTTTTAAACCACTCTTTGTTGCCAAAGCACCTATCCAATTTGCATTGGATCCACATATCAGACCTCATGCCTCCCCATGTAAAACCATTCCCTTGACTAGGCAGTTCCAACATCTGACAATTGAACAACATATCTTTGAAAGGTTGACAGGAAGCATCACCTCTCTTTGGACCTCCTAACTTTTCACCACTGTGCATAATCTCATTAAAATCCCCCATCATGCACCAGCATTCTTTTCTGTGTAAACCGATTCTAGTTAGTCTCTCCCAGACATTAGCTCTACCACTAGAATCCGGATCCCCATACACACAAGATACAAAAAACTTACTGTTCCAAACTGTACATGGCAGTCAATCAGATTCTTGTCAGCAAACTTCATATCTATATTGACACCTTTCTTCCATAATAAAGCCAGACCACCACTTAAACCTATAGGGTTCACTGTGAAGACTCTGTCATAGCCCAACCATTCTTGAACATCAACTACTACATTACTGTTATTCTTGGTTTCCATTAAGAACAAAATCTCAGGGAAAAACTGCTTGCGCATCTCCTTGAGACGAGGAATTGTCAGATCATGAGACCGTCCCAGTCCCTGACAATTCCAACTGATCATGCTCATTAAAAATTGGACAGCCCCTCCTTTGGGGCTACCTCTGATTTGGTATCCACATATACATTTTTGGAGGGTTTTTGGTCCACAACAATCTTTGAATTGAATTGTGACTTATTTACATTTCAATCTCTCCGTCTTAAATTCTAAACATTCCCAAAATCTAATTGAAAATATTATCCTAACAAAACGATTTATATCTTTATTTCTCTCTTAAATCTTATCTTTTTTAACTACACTAGGTTATTAACCCCCGCGTAGCGGGGGTTTGTTGTTATCAATTGATTTAATATATTTTTGGTTTTAGTATTTGTTTAATTAGCTATACATTAAAATTATTTATACAAAAATACTATAATGTTTATTATTTATTATATTTAACATAAATGTTCTTATTTATATTTTTAGTATCATTTACGTTATTTAAAATTTTGTTTTAATAAGGAAAAAAAAGTTTATTGGGTAAAATTTAGTATAAAATATATTACAAATATGATGTGTCATTATCTCTTACTTTTTTTATACTAATAAAGATTTTGCTATTAGTAAAAAAATTATGATATTTTGACAATGGCCCCATTCATCCTAAAAGATCATCAGAGCATCTCTTATACAAAAAATGGCTCATCCCAACACAGTGAGAAACCTCGCCATCAAGTTTCAGCTACATATGAACAAAACGTTGCCATAAAGAGGTCATGTCATTATTGTTTTCTCACTTTCTTTCCATATTTGATAATCCAAATTTGTCTTATGGAGTTATGGTGTCAACCGCGTTTCTCTCTTTCTCTTTCATTTTTTACTTGGAGATCAACCCTCTTTGTAACCTAAATTCTGACATCAATTGTTCATAATGCAAGGAAACTGATCTCATCAATTGAATTTATTACCTTTTTACGTCTTGCTAATTCATGTTTTTGATTGAAATTGGTACTCTAAGAAGAACAACTTTTTCGATAATTTCAACACAAGTCTTCATATCTTTTTTCTGGTTAGATATCATCTAACTGAAGAAATATACAACCTAAGTTTCAAAAAAGAACCACGCAATAAGTTACCTCATTAGCCATAGACATCTTTCACAATATTGGCTTAGACATTTTTCCCAAGAGAGCTTCCTTGCACGATCTTACATGTATGTTTCTCAACTCTCACCGCAACCACCACTTTCCTAGATTTATTGTTGTATGGGGACTAACTTTGACGACTTTCTCATTTTGGTATACGCAAATTCACTATTGTTCTTTGTCTATCTTCACTATATTGGTTAGTGTAGCTCTTCTAAATATAAGATTCTATACAGAAGTGTACTCCTAAGCGTATCAATACTTTATTTTTAACAATTCATATTTTTCTCATTATTTTCAATATGTATATGAATTTCCGTCAACACATTTTTTTCCAGAAAGCTATCACTCTTTCTATCTTTTTGCAAGCATTCATTTCCTTTGTTTCATTCTCTATTTCATTAGCACATCTACCATTCACAAACTTAGCCAGACTCTTTCGATTCTACTCTCACAAAAACAATAAAAACTACTCTCAGTCTCAAATGACAAACAATCTAACAAACAGAAGTAAAATATAATAGGTGGTGGTGCAGACATGCAAGTAACAAAGTTGTTGATTTCTATGGGATATATATAGCATCTCGGAAGGAGGAAAGTTAGATCCATTAGATGTGGATGTAATGCCAAGTGAATCACACACACACAAAAAAAAACGATCGTAACAATCGATGATGAGAGTAAAAAAAATATATTACTTGTCAGTATAAAAGCATGGTTATGACTTATGAGCGACAAAAGCAAAGATAACTGTATTAAATTATGAGTATGAGAGAAAAAAAATAGAAGTCCGAATGCTACAAGTGGCAAAAGCGATGAAAAAAATATAATATGCGCCATTAAAAGTATTAGACTGTGGGCTTCCAACTCAAAACCAATTGGCTATGAGTGGAGAGACCCATATCTTATATATACCACTTAAGATCCTACTCAACTTCTAGTGTGAGATATTATTATCCCTAATACGTCCGCTCGAGATGATGGCTCTTTTAGCCATTGATCTCGGTATGTTCGGGCATGGATCGGCGGACCAATTATTTGGTTGGGGCTATGTAGATTGGGTTGAGCATGTGCGGATAGGGCTCTGATACCATATTAGACTTTGGGCTTCGAACTCAAAACCAATTGGCTATGAGTAGAGAGGTCCATATCTTATATATACTACTTAAGATTCTACTCAACTTCCAATGTGGGCTATTGTTATCCCTAATAAAGAGTAGTAACCAACCCTAGCTGTTACCGACGATTCAAAATATACAACTTAAAAAATTATGATAGAATAGGATGCCTCCGGTTATTATTTATAATGAAAAGATCTAGGGTTAATCGAATATAGTTTTTGTTAATATTCTTTTTTTTGTTGGAAAATAAGAAACTTAACAAAATAAGATTATAAGTTTAATGTATTCCACATATTGTTTTTCAAAAATTTACATTTCTTTTTCTATATATTGCTTTTGTTTTATTTCCATATGTTGTTTTTTAAAAATTTACATTTCTATTATTTTCATATATATATATATATATATATATATATTTCTTTTTCATAAATATTTTACTGTATAAAATATTATAATTAAATAATGTTAATTAACGTGATGTCAAATAATGTTAATTAATGATGAGTAATTGCGATTGGTCGTTTAGAAAATATGAAAATATAATCAAATTTGTGAGACTAATATAAATTACTTTATGTATTATAATAACAAAGTTTATATATATCTTGCTTCAATATATTGTCATATTTCTTCCTATCTATATATACTTTTAAAATAAAAATCATAAATTTTTAAAATATCATTCAATGAGATAGCTATTGTGATTAAATTGCTATTGTTATTGAAAATGAAGTACTAATAAATGTAGTTGAGACTAAAAATAAATTCTGTATTTTCGTTTAAAATTGTATAAACTTAAAAAAAAATATAATTTACATATTTTCGAATATTTCTTTTATTTCCATATGTTGCTTTTTCCATTTTACAAAAATCTAAAAAAAAATAGAAAATAATAATAATTTCAAAAACGTTAACTAATGATATGTCCAACCGCAATTGGTGGTTTAAAATTCCACGAGGACTGCCTCAGAAGCTTATAGCCTCGACTTTTAGATATTACAATAACAAAATTTATATGTCTTTTGTGTGAATATATTTATATTCTCCTTTCTACCAAGATATTGTTTATAAATTCATAAATTTAAATTCGTTAATAAAGATATTTTTTTGCATATTTTAATAATTAAATTTTACAATTTTTATTTCCATATGTTATATTTTCAAAATTTTACATATCTCTTTTTTCCATATATATTATTTTTTCATATAATAAATATCTTAATATAGAAAATTTGTAAAACTTAGAAAAGTTAATTAATGAGATGGTAAAAAATATTAATCAGCAAGATGTCCAACCGCAATTGGTCGTTTAAAATCCCACGTGGACGGCCTCAGGAGCTTATAGCCTCGACTTTTATATAGTATAGATTTATTTAATTGCTAATTTTCTTACATTTCTCTAACTAATTTAAACATAAATATGTAATTCTTCTTTCACTTTTACTAGAGGAATTCCCACGCTACGCCTGGGTTTGTATTAAAAATTGTTAAGATAAAAAATATGTTAATTGTTATTATCGCTAATTTATGTTTATTTTTTTTGTTTATTATTGTATAATTAATAAAATTAGACTCATAATAGTATTTGTGTTTTGACAGTTGTTTCAAATACCACCACCTCAGTGATAATTCAAGTGAGTGTATATTCAATGTTGTGTATATCGATATTGTAAACTTGAGTTGTATCTGATGTTTTCATTTTTTTAATTCCCGTGTAGGTTGTACATGATGATGGTTCTGTATCCTATTTATGTTCCTTGCCCCTTGGTAAACATTTACTGATGCTGTCTGAAACACATATAATCCGGTATAAGCAATGTCTGTTTGAGTATTTATAGAGTTTATAGTAGTAAAAGCTTGTAATCCCATAAGCTGGGAGTGTGAATATGTTTTAGTGAAATAATTTGTGCATCTATTTAAAAGACAATTACGGCTGCTTGTTCCTTGATTCAGTTCTGTGTAGCTTCTACTGTGGCCTCCATTCTGGCAGTTAGAAGGTATAAAAAGTTTCTTCTAAAGAAATATGATGTACAGAAAGGGAGACTATGTTGTTGGACAGGCCCGGCCCTGAGCTAAAGCCCGTAAAGCATTTGACACTTATAATTAGAAGCTGATATGTAAAAAATAAAAGCTGAATCATATTAATGAAATGTTTTGATAGGAAGATTAGAAAGCTGATGTGTCATTTCCAGAAGAGCCTAAAATGCTGACGTGGCGGAAGGATGGAGAGAGATAGCCTCATTCGTATATATGATTTCATCTTATATTTAATTTAATTTGAATTTAGATAAAAAAAAATATAGTTAATAAAATGTTAGATTTTCTTTTCATATGACGTGATGCGAATATTTTAAAACAGATATATATATATATATTATTTAATCGTTGAAGAAACAATATGCGTACAATGTCCTACATTGCTTAAAATTTTGGGCAATGATTCAGAGTCATACTATAAAAATGACCAAAATGATTCTGAATACGAATGAGTAGGAAGCTTGATTTATCAGATTACCAAAATTAAAAGTGTTATCCGGTTTACTCCGGTTCTTTATTTTAAAGAATTGAAACATATTATATTTAAAATTTATTAAAATTTAAATATAATAATTATTTAAACTTTATAAAACGTTTTAAATATTTATAATATTAAATTTTTTATGAAGTTTCAAAGTAATTTTATGGGACGGGGTTATATCGTGGGACGGGTTTGGCTCGATATTAATACAGGACGGTAAACTACGTGTGAAATCTTAGAAGTAACAATCAAAATACAATTATGCAATCTTAAACACTCAACAAAACAAACATATTAACAAAACAAATACGACTTAAATTTTAATTTTTTAGTTATAATAAATTGATCCGCGATGTACCGCAGAGTAAAATCTAGTTTTTTAACACTTTGGCATATAAAGCAAATCAAACCAAAATTTGTCTAATTTGATTCGGATTTGGTTGATCGGATGATGAAACTGATCGGCAAGAAGAAGCATAATATTTGATAAACAGTCTAGTTCGGAACTATCAAACCGAAATTATCGAAATTTTATTTTCAATTTGACCGAAATTTGCCAAAACATACCAAATTGAACAAGAATTATTCAATAATTAACTGAACCGAATTTGGTTTTAATTCCAATTCAGCACTACTTTAGTAGTTCTGCAAAACTAAAATTAATCGGTTCGATTATGTTTGGTTTAAAACTAACAAACTAATATTATAGAAAATTTACTTTATATTTCACTGAAATTACCAAAACATACCAAATTATATACCAAAATAAACAAAAATTATTCAACTAAACCAAATTTAGTTTCAATTCCAATTCTGCACTATTTTGTTTACCTTAACTGAACCGAAATTTGTCCTTTACAAAACAAATTAAACTTAATTTTCGTATAGTTCTGTGAAAATTTTATTTCGAAAATTGATCAAAATTAACAGGTTTGATTATGTTTGGTTTAGAACTAACAAACTAAAATGATCAAAAATTTAAATATCACCAAAACTACTAAAACAAACTGTAAATGTACCAAATACGTATTGTAGGTAATTGAAGATTTTGCAGGTTCAAAATCATAGATTCAAGAATGTGACATTCTTGGTTACGATTCAGATTTTACCTCACGAACCAGATATAGAGACATGATCAGAGATCCAGAAGAAGAGAGTGAACGCCAGAGAATCGATCCAGAGTTAAACTGTAAAACAGACTCATCAGCACCAAAAAAAAAAAGAAAAGAAGCTGAACCAAAGTAACAATGAAATCAGAGATTCAGATTTTACCTCACGAACCACAGTTTTAGGATACAGCGACATGGTCGGAGAGACAGAAAAGAGTGAACGACAAAGAATAGATCCAGATCTTCGGTTAAACTGTAAAACCGACTCATTGTTGTATATCAGAGAGCAAAATACTGAACTGGATTGTTCTATTGAAAGTGATAAGGAAAGCACTACAAACTCCAATAGCTTAAATAGAAGAAACAAAGCAAGAGACTCCTAGAAATCACCACGACTCACGTGCTTCCTATAAACTAGGATGACTTATTCAAAGACTAACAACTTCAAAACAAACGCATAAGACTAGGACTTGACCAGAGACTTGACAATTTTATTCTTCACCAATCAGCATAAAAAAAAGAAGCTGAACCAAAGAAAAAATGAAGTCAGATATTCAGATTTTACCTCACGAACCACAATTTTAGGATGCGGCGACATGGTCGGAGATACATAATTGAACAAGAATTATTCAATAATTAACTGAAACGAATTTAGTTTTAATTCCAATTCAGCACTACTTTAGTAGTTCTGCAAAACTAAAATTAATCAAAATAATCGGTTCGATTATGTTTGGTTTAAAACTAACAAACTAATATTATAGAAAATTTACTTTAAATTTCACTGAAATTACCAAAACATACCAAATATATACTAAATAAACAAAAATTATTCAACTAAACCAAATTTAGTTTCAATTCCATTTTGGCACTATTTTGTTTACCTTAACTGAACCGAAATTTGTCCTTTAGAAACCAAATTAAACTTAATTTTCGTATAGTTCTGTGAAATTTTTATTTCAAAAATTGATCAAAATTAACAAGTTTGATTATGTTTGGTTTAGAACTAACAAATTAAAAATTATCAAAATTTTGTTTTAAATATCACCGAAACTACTAAAACAAACTGTAAATGTACCAAATTCAATCGAAACTATTCAATAATATACTGGATCGAATTTAATTTTGATTCCAATTCGAACCGAAATTCGTCTTTTACAAACCGGACTCGGTCTAATACGGTGAAATTTTCCCAAACCGAACAGTGAAACTACCAAAATTGCGAACCAAACCAGACCGATTCTTCGAATTTCCCAGGGACAGTTTTAAACGGAACAAATTCTCAGGGGCTCCTCAAGCTCCAAATTTTGTCTCATATACTCCTCAATGGTAAAAAGACAAAATTACCCTTAATGAGGGTTGATTTCGGGTGATAAAGGTTAAATACAATTAAATCGGTAAGTGTTCAACGAAAAACACAATAGGTTGCGAGCTCCACGCGCACGCGCGCGCCCTGGGGTTCGAATCCTTTTATACGGGTGGATTAGAGGAGAGTATGTAGATTAATTCTTTGACGGACTAATTGAGATTAGTCTCCGTTTTAAACCCTCTCTCCGAACTCGGTGAAATCAGAGAAAGGAACAATGCTATCGGAGATAGCGAAAGACACGGTGGCTACGGCGGAGAAATCACCGCTTGAGCTACTTCAAGAAACCAAAGCCTCCGTCGAAGCAATCATCGCAAAGCTCCTCTCAATAAAGCAACAAGGAAACCCCAAATCTGAGAATCGAGAACTCCTCACTCAGATGTTCCTCAACTTCATCAATCTCCGTCAAGCAAATCGCGCGATTCTTATAGAAGAGGAGAAAACGAAAACTGAGACGGAATTAGCAAAATCTCCGGTGGATTTTACGACATTGGAGCTTCACAATCTCATGTATGAGAAGAGTCATTACCTCAAAGCTAATAAAGCTAGTAGAGATTTCAAATCTAAGTATCCAAACATCGATCTCATATCTGAACAAGACTTCTTCAGTGATGCTCCTGAAGCTATCAAATCTCAAACGTTATCAAATGATAGTTCTCATGATTTGATGCTTAAAAGACTCAACTTTGAGCTTCATCAGGTAAATTTCATTTCAAAGTTGATGTTTTTAGATCTTGTAGTAACCGTAATCTCTGGCTCGAATCGTTAGACCAAGTTCATGTGTTAGATGTTGTAGGAGTTTTTGGTTCAATGGTGATTGAATGTTTAAGTTTTATTATACACAGAGGAAAGAACTATGCAAGCTTAGAGTGAGGTTGGAGCAACAGAAGAAGTGTTTGCTTGAAACGAATGCGGAGCGGAATAAGTTTCTGTCGAGTCTTCTGGTGCATCTCAAATCTCTAAAGAAAGCATCTTTGCCAGTACAGAGCCAGTTGAGTTTGCAGAATCAGAAGAAGCTCAAGTATCATAATCTAGCTGAGCTTCTACCTCCACCGCTTTATGTTATATATTCTCAGTTCATGGCACAAAAGGAAGCTTTTGAAGAGAACATCGATATCGAGGTATCTGGGAGTCTTAATGATGCTCAAAGTTATGCGCGTCAGCAAGCAGAACAGAACTCAGGTTAGGAATTTTGAAACCATAAGAAGTGAAAATAGAGTGCTTTATTTGTTCTTTAAAATGCCATGTATGTTAAATAATGTAGAGAATCTAAGAATGGAGATTGATGATGAAGATAATGATGGAAAAAGGCAAAGGAAACGACCCAAGAAAGAAGGGTTTGATGAGGGAGGACTATATGAAGTTCATCCTCTTAATGTTGTCCTTCATGTTTATGATGATGAGGTTCCAGATCCGAAGTCTCATGATCTTATCATGCTCAAGTTTGAGTACTTGTTGAAGTTGAATGTTGTTTGTGTTGGCATTGAAGAGTCACAAGATGGACTTGAGAAAAATATACTCTGTAACATATTTCCAGATGATTCTGGACTTGAGCCTCCCCATCAGGTACATATGGTTTTCCTTTTTGACATTCATTCACATATCTTTGCTTGAAAACAGTCATACTTAATTTCTTTTGTTGGCTTGTTACCCTTTACGGTTATTCAGTCAGCCAAGCTCATTCTGGGCAATGATCATGCATTTGATGAGAGCAGAACTTCGAGGCCATACAAGTGGGCACAACATTTGGCGGGGATTGAGATTTTACCTGAAATGTCACCATTTTTTACTGACAGGGATATTCAAAATAGTGATACAGCTAAAGACTATGCTTCTGCGTCTGATCACCGCAATGTGCAAACCATCCTGCAAAGAATACGGTCCCAGAAAAAGACTAAGGTAAAGCTAACTCTTGAGTGAGTCACACTACTCGGTATGTTTTTCCCCATCTTTTGGCAGTAGTAGAAGAAGTTCTTCATATGTGTAAGTTAGTTAGCTATTGGTATCTGAATTTGAAGACATTCTTGGTATTTGTAAACTATTCACACATTGTTATGATATATTTAATACACCAAGTGTGGTGAATGTGACAAGCTTCTTGTTGTACGATGAGAGTAAACTGGCAGCATGTTGTGATACAGACATGGAAGATGAAGATAGGACCCAAAACGAATTAAAATCTCACCACAGAATCAGCAATGGATTCTTCTAATGACCTAAACTTCCACCCCAAATTCTGCAACTTCTCTACATAGAGGCCTCACCTCCTTCTCTTTTATCTCCGTGAAACTGCTATTAATTCATTTTATCAGACCGAAATCGCAAAGTTTGAAAGCAACCGGTGGTTGGATTGGCTTTCTACTCTGTTCCTTTCAGGGATGTTCCATTTGGGATACATATTCTTCAGCTTCTCCATAAGAGAATCACTGTGAAGTGAATGAGAATTGCATATGTATCTTTCTTTTGCTTTTGGATTTCGACACACCAACAAAACCGCATCCCCGACATCACCCACATCCACTAGATACAGTTGAATCACTCAGCAATAGTTTTGTACCGCCTAAAATTATCGTCTTTTATGAATAAGCTCGTAAAGGTCTCTCTAACCATAAGAGATTAAACCAAATAAACAAATTTTGATTCGACTTTTGTGAAATAGGCCTATTGACTCATCTAAATTTTTTTGAAATTTTGAAAAAATAAACAAAGAGCAAACTTTAGTCGGGTATAGTACTTCAAGTCGGGTCACTAAGTGGCTTTCATAAATTGAAGTTATCGAGAGCGAAGAAGAAGGAAAATTTGTATGATAAAACTTAGATCAGATGTGCATACAAAAAAGAAAGAACTTGCAAAATTGACCATATCAACGTCGTGACCAGCTCTAGCTGCACATCAATGGCGTTATTAACAAGTTTTCAATGCATATAAATCTTTGGGCTATTTTTGTGTTAAATTAAAAACGAAAAAAAAAACAGAATAAAAAAGAAAAAAAACTTAAACATGAGACCATATAAGCAGAGAGAGTATTCCGATACATAGAGCGAGCATGGGGGAAATAAAATAGAGGAGAAACCAGTGGTGGACCCATGATTTTATTTTATCCAAGTCAAACCATAGCTTGAAAAAAAATCATCTTTAATAACTAAAAAAAGGATATCTATACTTGATGACAATAGAGGATTCAATAATTAGTTCCTTCTCTTAGACATTATTTGATATTTCCTGTACATGTGGAAAAGACAACTCCATCCTTCACTATAATTAAACTATTTATTTCTAATTCTTTCTTTTTTTTCTTCCTTTCTTCTTCTCTTCACGATTATGTGCATACCAAAATCAATTTCTTCTGGGTTTCTATTATGTGAATACCAAAATCAAAATTGTGGTAGATTCGGTGATTTATAGATGGTAGTGGTGATGATGATACCGGTGGCGATGGATGATGATGATACCGACAGTGATAAATTTATAGGCGGTGGTCATAATTGAGATATCGGTGGTAGTTTCAGTGATTTACAGGTGGTGGTGGTGGTCATGATGATATCGGTGTTGATGGGTGATGATGATATCGACGGTGATAATTTTACAAGCGGTGGTCATAATTGAAATAACGTCGGAGAGAGTCTGGCGGCTAAAGGATTCATGGTGGATTGAATGGATCGAGCTGTGGAGTCCAAGACCTTGACGGAATTTGCCAATTGGATATTTGATGAGGTTAATCGATCAAGATAGGAGAATGGGTATCGTCGACGGCAACAACCATTGTTACATTCTTCTGGGTTCAATTTAAACGGATAACAATTTAATTAGCAACATATATAAAATGCTAACATATCTTAAACACAATAATTATATTATCATGATAAATGAATACGCTAATGTATAAGTTAACAGAAATAATTAAATTACTAAAGTAAATAAACCGGTTAATACATAAGTTAGCTGATATAATCATATAATAAATGTCTTAACACGATAAATATTAGTTTACCACGTAACTTGTAAACATATCGCGATATAATATGATTTATCGAAAATTGAGTCATAATCGAAAATTTGACCGGAGCTATTATCTTAAATTTATGTCTAGTCGATATCTATTTTGTTATAACGTTAAACAATTTGTTACATTCGGAAGGATATTTTCGTCCAACTTATACAAGTTGATGAGAGAGAATTAATTATACAAAAACATGTATATATTCTTAATTTTTCAGTCATATGTGTATTTAGATTTAATTAACCCCTAAAAAATCCAACAAAAGGTTCACGCAAAACAAAGAAAAACACACCCTACAAAAAGTTTATCCAAAAAAAAAATAGAATTATATATATACTTAAAAAGTATTGGGTCATTAAATCAGAATAGGCAGGTCAACTTATATATGTCATTAAATCTTATACAGAATTATATATATACTTAAAAAAGATTGAAAAATTGGGCAGGTCAGCTGCCTACCCTACACTGCAAGTGGATCCGCCCTTGGGAGAAACACAACTAGGCCGAACCCAAGGATATATATGACTGGCGCATTCCACAAAGACGGATAGGAAATATCCTTTATATCAACATATGTAGAAGTGGATAATGTGGTAGAAGATCCATATGTAGATATGGTGAATGATGCATTTCTTTATAATGTGGGGTTTGATGATAACTATCATCAGGATGGTAGTTATCAAAATGCGGAAGAACCGTAAAGTAAACATTCAAATAAATTCTACGACTTATTAGAAGGTGCAAAAAATCTATTATAAGATGGTTGTCGTGAAGGTCATTCCATAGTATAGAGTAATCATCATTCACCATATCCACATATGGACAGGGCCGTGCTTAGAGTTTTGGTGGCCTAAGGCAAAAAAAAAAAAAACGAGATGGTTTATACATTTTCATAATAAAAGGTGTTATAACTTATAACTAAAACTGAAAATATTTTTTGTAATAAACTAGAAATATTTAACACTATGTTCTTAATCTATAAAAATAACATTTTGTACAATTAACTATAAGTATATAATTTTATACAATTTTTGTATTCTATTTTATTAGTTAACACTTTTTATCTATGAAAATACTAATTCAAAACCATTATATTGTAAATTATTAGAGATAAATAAAAATAGTTTTGATATATTAAACAAAATTTCAAACTTAAGAAAAATATTTTACTAATATGCTATATAATTTTTTAAAATTTGGGGCCAAAATTTGATTAATTTAGAGGGGACCTAAGGCAAATGCCTTTTCTTTTACTCATTGTTACGGCCCTGCATATGGAGCTTCTACTACATTACCCACTTCTTCATGACTCCCACTTAGATACGTCCTATCAATGTAACTTGTTCCTATATCCATAATAATTTCTTCTCCATGCTTATACCAAACATAATAATCTCGCATAAATTCTTGACTAAATAGATGGCTCATAACTCTTCTATCCGAGATAGATATGTTTATCGTTCTTGCAAACACTACAAGGGAAGTGAAACTTACTGCGATTACTCTGTACTATGGGCTGACTATTTGCAAACGTAAAGAATTCCTCCATCTCCGCTTCGAATTCTTTTGAAAAGTTTCATGTCACTTCATTAAACCTCTTGTACATCCACTCTCGAGAATTACCGCCACTAGAGTCTTTTCTGGCTAAGTATGCGTGGGCGATGGATGCAGAACTCGACTTCAAGTTCTGATACCATTGCAGAGCAAATGAACTGAATAAGATAATCCTTCTGTCTTTTTTCTCTTAACGTTACCATGACTAAAATGTTATGTTATTTTTCACATGATTAAAGAAATAGAAAGTCGGAAGAAGAACAAAAACACTGTTCCCTCTGTTTTCATAAGATGTTTTAGCTAATAAACTTGTGCAAATCTTACAAATAACTATCATATAAATTTTCCTTAGGTATTCTGTGGCTTTCTCTGCATTATGAAGTTGAAGTTAAGCTTGTTGTAATGCTGAAGATTATTGTCAGTTCTTAGGGAAAAAAGCATGCTTATTTGGTTACCTTTAAAAAGCCAGACATTTAGATTGTTTTGTCTCTTTGAAATGTTTTATCTCTTCTATAGTGATAAATTTTGTTGAAATATTGGCAAGTCTTTAATATATATGTTTTTGATGAAAAGGTTTAAAGTCCTATAAATGTGCATGCCTACTTAATTTTATATCTTAACTGAGATCTTCATTCTTCATGGTCGGTCATTTTATTTTTCAAAGTAAAGTGTTTCCCTATTGAGATAAATTGGTTAAAGATAGCACGAGCCTATGATAAAAAAACAGGGTTGGCATGAGGCAGAGAGAGGGGAGATGTTGTTAGAAGATTTCATCTCTAATGTTGCGATGGCAAATCCAATCCCATCAAATTCGTCTCTGCTAATCAGATCATCAAAGCTACCAACAATGCCTGCAAGTGTTATCCCTTAATGTATACATGTGTACTTGTGTTTCTGAATTAAGTGATCATGTGAGATGGTATTGATCAGGTATGCTCGATAACCATCACATAATACTCCTTAAAAAGCGGAGGCGCATCGATCATGATTACCCTGGAAACCTTTTGGAATGTGCTTGTGACATAGCGATCTCATCGATGGTGAGTAGTCACAAGAACTTGATGAATTTGGTGGGACATGTTGTCTTGAGTTTGAATCTCCGCTCATGGTTTATTATGATCACATGGATAGTAATCATTTGTCTCAGAGAAAACTGATGCGTTCGGATTTGGAATTCTCATGCAAAAGCTTCCGAAATGACTCATGAGAAGAATTATTTTGCGAACTTTTTCTTTTGGTGAAAAGAAATATTTTGCGAACTTTTTATCGTTGGAATAAATGGTATAAACGTTTATTGTTGAAACGACGGCGTATAAGGTTAGAGATGTGCCAAACACGAGCAATAAAAAAAAAAAAAAAAAAAAAAAGGAAAAGTCTCGTTTAGCAATTAGCATTATTAGGATAGGAAATTAATTAGATTTTACTTTATTGAATAGGAAATTTCCTTTTCAGCAATTATGTTATGACTCTATAAATATGTAGGTTACGAGACAAGTTTTATTCATCCAATCTCTAGAATTCTATTCTCAAACATTGTTATTCTGATAGTAATTCTCTGCCCTCGTTTGTTAATCACAAATTCCAACAAATAACCCTAAGAGCGTCTTTCTTAGCAAGTAATCTCCGTCGAAATCATGAGCATAGATTTATCCAGTAACAAGTGTAAGATCGTTGACACATTCGTCTTATGGGACGTCGAGGATTTCCAAGTCCCTGATGGTCACGATCCTGATTGGGTTTATCAGAAAATCAAATGAGCTCTTGAGAAAAAGGGTTATGAGAGTATTGTGGAAATTAGGGCTTATGGTGAGAAGAATAAAATCTGGGATGCGTTTCTACTCGCCGGAATCATGGTTGTACCCAGAGGAGATAAATATGCGAGAGTTAATACGATGATGAAAGATGTTCTTTTCTGGGCACTGGACAATCCTGTGGAGGAATCTGTACAACGAAACTTGATGGTAATCTCAAAAAACATGTCACAAGACATTGATGATTCTCTTAGTATTCTTCATGGTTTGCCATCGAGAGGTTACAAAGTTTTCTTGGCAGAGTCTGATGATGATAATGTCGAATCAATAATGCAACATGAGTTTGTAAGTTCAGTATGGCTTTGGAAAAGTCTATTAGATGGAGGAAATCCTATCAGCAAAAGCAGAAGAAGCTCACAATCTGTTGACTATAAGCTGAAGCGGAAGGAGACTAGTACTGCCACTTGTAGCGGGAGCTCAGAAGGTGCACCCAAAGCAAATGAGAGCGGAGCTGAAGATACAGATTCTCAGGACATGAAATCGAAAATCTCCCCAAGCAGAGAGCAGAGCCTGATGATCGAGTAAGGACTAGCTTCGAAAGTAGCTAATCTGTTGCACTTTTAAAATTTTCCTTTGTTTTTAACTCTTGAAGTCTTTGGGTTTGTGTATGAAAAAATTGACGTTTCATAATTTTTTCTGTTAAACTCTTGTGTTGGATCCAAATGATTTGCAGTTTTTAACCTCTGCTCGTCCTAATGCATAAATCTCCAGCAAGGAGGCAGAACTTTGGAATCAAGGATAGGATCAGAGACAGGATCAGTGGGAATCTGATGCTCTGACTCAGGCAGAATTGCGTTGAACATAGCTACATCAATTCGAGCTATACACTTCCCCATCACCTGTTACATAGTAAGGAGAGAATGTACACATAGAAGTTAAGATTCCAATAGCTTTTACATAGTTTATGCTATTGGATTAGCTTTAAAATGTAGAATCTGAATACCATTTTAGCCAAGATAGGTATGCAACTTAGGAGAGCCGTTGACTAGCATGATTCAAGTGGCGAAAAAGCTAACGCTGATTGAGAAATCTGCAAATTAGCCAATATTGTTTTAGCCAAGATAGTTAAGCAACCACACTCGTGCCCCGCTCCTCGCATAGGACAGAGCAGCGATAGAGCAACTTTGAAAGTGTTTTTCCATAGGCTAATTGAAAAGCTTCCCTTGCTAATTATCTCCCAAGACAGGTCCCAATAGTTTCTCATTTGTTTTACCGCCATTTTCCGGGGATTGCATGTGAGGAGTGAAAACCTGAGAGACAGAAGAGAACAAGAGCGAATTTGAGATGCCTTAAAGAATGAATATTTCTTGAAGTCTCAATGAAAGAAGGAATTTTCTTAAAATTTCACCTTGCCACCAAACAGATTCAACGATTCTAGAGAAAATCCAGAATTCAACTTTCTCTAAAGCGGCAGTGAAGGTTTCTGATTCCTGCCAATCTTCGAAAACCTGCTTGAAACCATTTGACTGCTTAGTCCATTGGTTCTTCTTGCTTCTTAGCTTCCCTAAACGGCTAAACCAATATGTTCACTCCCATTTGATGCAGAGGTCTCTTTGAAATGATTAGGATTCAGGAACACTAGTTTTACCAAATGCCTGCAAAATGATCTCTCTCAGAACACTAGTATTTTTTTTTTTTTGCAAGATTAATGATAAAGGAAACCAAAAAATAAAAGAAAACAAAACAAAAAGAATAGTTGTAGGAACATTCATGCAGGCTGAAATATTTAGGAGAAGTCAACTAAGAGAACGAAATCATAATATGATCATATACGGTGATCTTCAGCATTTTAACTAAATTGCATGGAAACAGGGCATTTGGTCTAGTGGTATGATTCTCGCTTTGGGTGCGAGAGGTCCCGAGTTCGATTCTCGGAATGCCCCGTTGACATTTTTCAAAGTAAATGTTTTTAACCGAAACTGAGATCTTTTTTCGGATCCATTGCAAAACCAAACATTTCAATGCAGTTCTAGAGAAAGAAATTATAAATCGGGAAACAGCATTGGCTTTTTAGAGTGTAAATCCAAAAAACAGAGTAGAGTATAGATCCAGCGGTATTCTCTAAGGTCTCAACAAAACTAGTCAATAACCACGAATTTAGTATAGCGGTATGATCAAGTCAAATGTTTAGCCAAACAAGATTATAAAGCTAAGTCAAGAAAATGTAGGACGAGAAAACTATCCTCTTCTGATTGATTTGTTATGGAAGAGGTTTGAACAATTGGACAAATATCTAACTGGAGTATATTCATACAAACTATAAATCTATTTTGTACCGAAAATACAAATGATCATTTCAGTTAAAAAAGGTCTCATAGATCAGATCCAGGAACAGCTTACTAAGACTAAGCTATTTATATAGTAAAAGTCAACAAGAGAACGAGATCAAAAATATGACCAAACTATTTAACATTTTAACAAAAGGGCATTTGGTCTAGTGGTATGATTCTCGCTTAGGGTGCGAGAGGTCCCAAGTTCAATTCTCGGAATGCCCCGTTGATTTCTTCAGAAACTTTTGTTCTAAAATCTTGCTGAAAATTGTTATAGCTATCAATCTACCCTTTCGTGTTTGTTATTTCAGTGATCAGATTTACAAACAATCAGAAAGTTTTTAACAACACCCTATTTCGCTAGGACTTTCAATATCAAGAGTTGCAAGGCAAACCAAAGAATAAGTTTCAACTGTCACGTACCTTTACTCAGGTGTGACAATGTCTCTGAAATCAATCAATGAACTTCAGCAATGGAACATTAATGACCCCTTGCATTTTAGCAGGAGTAGATTAGAGACGCCAGTAGTTGCATATAAACATTTTAACAAACAAATTACCAGATCCTTACCATTTTAATGATTTTTGAGATTAACACCAAAGTTTTGCTTTCACATCCATTGACTTTGATCTCTTCAACCACAGATTCAATCTGAAAACATGAGACAGTAATTTGAGAAATAAGAACAGGCTGAGCAGCAAACTGAAACCTTTTAAGCAATCTTCAAAAGCACATGTATTTATTCTGGTCATAATTCTTGCATATAAATTTGTAATTGGTGCTTGATTTTTTCTTACATTCAGCATTTCAACTATGTGTATCTACCTAAAGCTTCACCAAAATTATTCGCATATTGTCTAGCGTAGTCAATAACCAAGAACTTTGATAGCGGCATGATCAAGTCTAACGTTAAGATAAAAGAGATCATAATGAATCGAACTACTGGAGGGTTTTCAACTGAGTGATAAAAAGCTAATTAAAAATGAGAAGACTATCCACTTCTACTGATTTTTTGCAGATCAATATATTTCCGTTCTATTTCAATCCAGAGTACATTGCAAACAAGTAATCCACTTGCTAAATGTCATACCATTGGACTGAATTGAAAGAGATCTCATAGAATATAAATCCTGGAACATCCTGTCAAGACTAAATCAATAAGTAAAGGTCAACTTAGAGCACGAGACCACAATATGACCAAATATGGTGATCTTC
>NW_003302555.1:23234305-23511376 GCF_000004255.2 Arabidopsis lyrata subsp. lyrata
ATTTTAGAACGGAAACCGAATGGAACCGAACTGATAACCGAATGCCCAGGAATAATGAAAATATATGCATTAAGAGTCAAATTTTGATAAAATATTCTTTGCCAAAATGGCATAAAATTTTAAAAACATATACAAGGAATATTCCAATTAAACCAACTTCAGATTTGATCCAGTTTCGGTTTTCTTTGGGATGGAATTAGTTTGGAGTTTGGACTTTTGGAAAAGTTTAAATTATACTCCCAATGCTACAAGCTTACTCTTTATTTTACTATACTTCTTAGTTCCTTAACTATATATATATATCAATTTTAGTTACAGGAGCTTATGAATCCATTAGTTGTACTTCATCTTCTTTTGTCCATATACTTCCCTAAGAAGCTCTTCAAGTTCTTCACAGAGAGGTTCTGGAGTTAGCTCAATCATCTCATCACTATCCTCATCCTCATCCGGATCTGTCTCCTCTTCACTGCTTAGCCATCCACAGTGAGAACTGTGGGCACCTAAAGAATGATTTTTACCTCAGTAAAAGAATGTTTTACGCTTTGAGACTGTTATAGAGATGAGTATACCTCCAACAGACTGGTGTGCAAAATCTACTGGTGCTTCTACGAATTGAAAAGCTGGTGGTGATGAGTTCATGACTGCTTCGTTAGTGATCAATAACGCATCAGCCTTCTGTAGTGCAATGCAAAGGATGATCATATTGCAAGTTAAGTAGCATATAGGTTCAAGAAACCAGTCAATAGTCTCTGATCATGGAAGCAAAACTAATCCCAACAATGAAAAGCAACAAATTTGTAACCAAGATGAACAAATCACCTTTTCTTCTTCTTCTTCTTCTTCCTGAGCTGTTTCTTTGTGTTCCTCGGCCGCCAATTGGTTGTCTTGTTCCTCTTTCTTTTCAAGGCAAATATTAAGGAGGGCATCATAGTTAGCATCTTCAATCAGAAACCATTGGTCCTCACCGTACACCTGAAATCCAAATTGAGTTAAGCGTGTCACATCAAGTTTCAAAGAAAAAAAATTCAACGAATGGGAAATTGAAGACCTTTAGCACTTGCTTGATACTCTCATTGATAACACGCTTATCAAACCCAAACTCTTTCATGCGGTCTCGTGCTGCATCCTGACGCCTCAATCCAATCTGCTTGCAAAACAAGGGAGAAAAAAAATAGCAAATTAAAAACCTATAAAAGAGAGAAAAATCATAGAAGAATGAAGAACACTCATCAAACAGATTTCTATTTCTCATTGAGAATCAACTGAAACAAACGAGAGATCCAAGAACAAACAAAACAAACCTAGTGCATTGTCTATTATCCCAAGTCCCAAACCCCCACCACACTGTTCTGTTCAATCCTCTATGTAACAGTAAAGCTTACATAAGTATGAAACCCAAGTCCCAAACCACATTGATCTATTCAATCCTATATGTAACAATAAAGCTTACCCTTTTTCTTCCTTTGGGCGCCATTTCTATCTTCTCTTTGGTTTCTGAAGAAAATGGAAGAGAAAAATATCAGTTTCCAGTCTTTGGGTTCAAAATCAAACAAAGAAAGGCAACTCAAGAGTGATCAGTTTTCAATCCTATGCAATAACAAGAACAACAAAAAGCTAGGAACACTATAAAGAAGACAACAATGTTAAAACTTGTGCTCGTTTCCATAAAACTTTCAACAGTAACAGCAGAGATAAAGCAAAAAAAACACCTTAAAATTCAAACTCAAAGGAACCTAGACAAAAAAAAAAAAAAAAAAAGCTTGGAACACTATAAAAAGAAAACAATGAAACTTGTGCTAAAACTCCCAAGCAACGTAACAAGAGAGACAAAGCAATAGTAATACAAGCTATATCGAAATGTTCTATAGAAAGAAAGAAACAATTTTTCTGGTCGTTTCTACAAAATCAAAAGCAGTAGAAACACAAGCTACATCGAAATGTCCTAACTTTCAAATAATATATTTTGGAACATTACAATAAACCCATTACAGAGACAGCGGCGTTATTCATGATCAACATTTTGTTTCTCGGAAAAAATGGAAAGATAGAGTTGGGTAAGACGAAATACCTTAAGAATCGTGTTTGATTTCTGACCGGAGACGAGACGAAACTAGAGTTTTGCAGGTGAAATTAGGGGAGAATTTGAGCGAGGAAGCGAGAGAGAATGAGAGTGTAAAGGAGTGAAACTTTCATTTTTAGCAACTAAAGAAATCAGACCGAATAACTCGGTTTGGTTCGGTCATCGGTTATGTAATTTATAATCCGTACAAATATTTGATCCGGTTTGGTTTGGTTTGGTTATTGATTTTAGAGGAAGTACATACTTTCACAAATTTCTGTATAATCAGTTTTACTTTGGGTAACTGTTCGGTTCAGTGAACCACATCAAACCGAACCCATCTGAAAATCATGCCGATCGGTCCCACTGTACTAACTGACCCCGAACCGAAATGACCAAGGTTCGGTTCAGGATATAGTCGGCGCTAGCCTAGATTGTTGTGTTGGCACAGGTCATAGTTTTGGCACTCAAGAGAAACCAAACAAACACTTCAATTCTTCGGTGTTATGTCAAATTGGTATTTCCAAGATCAAGGAACTGCATTTCGAGGTTGTATAGCGACATACAACAACGAGAAAACACACACAAAATCTTGGTCTAATGAAAGCAAAAGTGATTCTGATGATCCTGTGTATGTATACAACATAACATACAGTATATGGGGAAAAACAGTCTATTTCCCCACGAGAAGTATCGCATCATAACAGATAGAGCCCAAACTTTAACTACGGTCCATATGTCTCTGAAAAAAAAGTTCTATATCTATTTCTCCCCGAAACGTAAGTTCAATAGCTAAATCTCCCCGAATTAATACTTCGAGATCTATTAACCCACATATCTCGGTTTTGTCGGTTTAATGTACACCAATTCAGTCTTAACCATTTTAAAACAAACTTTAACCAAAACAAAACCAAAATTATCAAAAATTAACCCTAACCCGACCGACCCATTAATGACCCGATTCAACTTCTTCTTCTTCACCACGAATGTGACAGCACTTGGATCACTTCGTTTAAAAACAATACCAATTAGACTAAATTTTGGTTGATGAATTCAATGGGGTCTTCGATATTGATAATTGAGCTTTGATTAATCTCTCTTCTTCTCCATGACGATTTCTGAGATTGATGAGATTAACCAAACGATCTCGGATGCAAGTATTCATAATCGCTTCTTTGATATCAAGTATCATCATTGGTTTGATCGCAAGGAGAAGAGGGAAATCGGGGGTTATGGTAAAGTTAAAGGTCGTGGTGGTGGTGTAAGAGCTGATTCTTCGACGAAAATTGGTGTTGGGGCGACGGCGGCGGGAACAACGAAGTTTCCATGGAGCAACATGAGATTTGTTGGTTTATGAGCAGATTATTATGAGATTATTGGTTTGTATTTCTTTAGCTATCAGATTATGATTGTGTTGTTGAATTATTGAAGAACTTTGATAATTAAAAAAAAAAAACAAGAGGCTTTAGACGAGAGAGACAAACACAGAGTTATGTAAACTAAAACTTCTTTAATTTAAAATCTGAATATTACAAAACAAACACAGGGTCTTTATATAGACTTGAAACAAAACGACATGAAGAGATGTGCCTCTTCTTTATTCCAATTTTGACAAAAACAAACCCAGATTCTGAAATCGAGTGAAGAAGAGAAGAAGATTGGGTTTTGTGTTTTAATCGGGTCAAAATCAGGTTTTCTTTGGTTATATACGGTTAAGTAAACAATAACCGATGAAACCCAAGTATGTGGGATAATAGATCTCGACGTATTAATTCGGGGAGATTTAGCTATTGAACTTACGTTTCATGGAGAAATAGATATAAAAAATTTTTTTTAGGGACATATGGACCGTAGTTAAAGTTTGGGCTCTATCTGTTATGATGCGATACTTCTCGTGTGGAAATAGACCGTTTTTCCAGTATATGGAGAGAGCTTACAATATAAACGATGAAAGCTCTTATCTATTATGTCTTCTTCAACTAAACACCTAAGTGGGATGTGATTTTATCTACAGAAACTAAGTATGAGCACTGATTGATTCACCAAGGTCCTGACTCTGTCCTTCTCAGCTTTTTCTTTGGACCTCCTTGCAGAAGATTCCTCATCTCCATCTCCTGTTTCATACGTAGCACGGAAACAAAAAAAACACGAGTTTACAAGTTCAGCTATGAAAATGTAGTTTAGAGATTTTGGTGTCAAATAGAGCTATGAGTTTTTAGTGTTACAATGGAATAAGAATTATTACCTGATTCTTTTGCATTTCCATGATCCTTGCCTGTAAAAACACGAGCTGTACAATGAGAAACTAAAGGAAATGAATGTAGCATATAAGTAATTGTGATGCCAAGGCATGGTTATGACTTATGTGATTACCTGCTTTCGTTGTAACTCGTCATTCTCTTCCTTTAACTTTGCAACTTCAGCTTCAAGCTCCACGGTATAAGCCTACAAAGCAAAACAAGTACTACTGAGAAGCTTATGAGATATACTAGAGTGCCATTCAAAACATTTAGACCCCCAAATGTAGAACTCAACAGTTTGGTCACAGTAAATCTCAGATGTAACAGGTTTTAACGTTTCGGTTAACCTCTGAGCCACCTCAAGACAATTAGCAAATTACATTCCAGTATATGGTTTGGTCTGCCATGAACATCTGCGGATGGGAAACATGTATATACACCAAAACCAGAAGGTTCATATTTGTTTCCGAGATTCATTCAACCACAAGAACACACAAGTACTTATTTCAAGTCCCAATAGTTCTGTTTACAACACTATTTCACACAAGACACTTTACGCTTTGAATTCAACACTTCATTGTAGTTAATGAACCTAACCACAAGATAAGCTAACCGATTTACTTTCCAAGCCTTTTGGCTTATAACACAATCAAGAGCACATAGATAGATGGTGATGAAGAGATTAACCTGTTTCCTGGCCCGTGACCTTGCAGCTGATTCTCGATTCTTTATCATTCTCCTTTGCCTTCTCTCTACAACTTTCTCCACAGTCCCACTCTTTCTGCCTCTCACACCACCATTAAACATGTAAGGAGACGGAGAGAGCGATGAAGAATCACCATTACTCTTCCCTATCCCCTCTGATGACAATGGTGTAACAGGAGATACAGCACCAACGCCCAAAGCTCCAGGAATTGCAGCAGCAGCACCTTGGACCAATCCCATATTGTTCGTTAAAGACTGATCTCCAAGTCCCATACGACCCACACCTCTTATCCCAGGACTATTAAGCTGACCCATTTGTGTGCCATAACCAAAACCAGGCTGCTTAGGCATGATTGGTTGTTGCTGTTGCGGCTGCTGGTATGTTGATCTAGCTCCATTTACATTCAGAGGCAAACTAGAACCTTGAACCTGTAAATGATTCGCAGTCTCTGCACCAAGTTTTCCCCTTACACCGGCTGCAACAACTCGTGGAGAAGGCTGCTGAAACTCGACAGAGAAACCCGTGTTAGCATCATTACCAAAGTAACCACCTTTATTATTCTCAGCAATCTGAGCTTCCTCTCTCACAACACCTGCACGAACCAAAAACTCTTCCAGAGTTACTTCACCTAACGTTTGTTGCCTCTGACCCTGACTCTGACTCTGAGCCTGAGCCACCTGAGACAAGTTTGTTCCTTCTCCTCTACTATTTCCAACTTTAGATAGATCTTTCCAAACTTGATCAACTGTCTTCTGACTAAGCGTTCGAGGCAGAGTCAACGAGCCTTGCCTCTGCAACTGCAAACCCTCTTGACCTCCACCAACAACTGGAACCACACCACTAGCCATGGCTTGTGTTTCTTCAGCACTCCATATGTTCTTTAACAACTCATCCATGTTCATTGACCCAAAATCTTTCCCTAAACTTCTCTGAAACTCATCAAACGTCAACGAGTATATAGAACCTTGTCTAGTCAACCCTCCTCCACCACCACCATCTCCTGGTGGCTCATTTCCCAAATTGTTGTTCTTGAAATTCATATTACCATCCATTTTTTTTCCAATAATCTCAGCTATTACTGGATCTGAAAATGGTCATGAATACAAAAAAAAAATCCAAACTTTAGTTTAAAAATCCAAACTTTAGTATCAGAACCCTTAAAAAGCAGATACATTAACAAAGTTCCAAAATGTTAGTCAAGTGGATAAAATCAGATACAACGAACAGGAGGATATAAATGCGTTTATGAGAAGTATTAGGCAAAATTAGTAACTTATCCAAAAATTAAGTATGGACATAAATGGGAAGAATTAAAAAGAAGATGAGCAATATCCACAGTTTCTTCTACACACACAGAGAGAAGAAAAATATCAGGACGAGGATAAAAATCTATTACCTTTAGGGAAAAAACCCGAAAAAACCGCTATTTATTTTTTATTTTTGCCGTTTAATACATGTGTTATTAAATTTGGAATAAAAAAGCTTCGTTTAATTATTGTTATCTTTTAAATTCTTTGTTTTTTAAATTTTGGTAGATTCTTACCTCCGCGTTAACGGCAGTTAACGATGGTAACGGAATCGCTAACTGTAGTTAAAACTTAACCCATTGTGTTTTCGTATATATATACAATTTATGTTCGTAAGTTTACGATTGTATTGTCTTTGTCAGGTGGTGATACATGGGTTGATTTTACACTCATGTGCCGAGTTCGATCCACCTCCAACTCTTTTAGTTTTTTTTTTTTCTCCTTAATTTGACTTCGTCTTCAACCTAATTCAATTAAAAACAAAAGTGCAGCAAACTTCTTTGGATCCTATCTCGTCTCAGAACCATGCTTATCAAATAGAGCATTCTTGGTTAAAGAGGAAAAAGGGAAAGATTGGAGTAGTAGCATAGTCAATCTTCCCAATCCTGTTAATCTCCATATTAACCTACTTCTTTATGCACACATCAAACCGTAACGAAGCCACTCCATGTTTTTGTTCACCTTAACATCGTTTCAGCTTCTATTACATGAATTGATTACTGAATTCCCCAAATTTTACAAAGTGGATAAACCCTAGATCTTTACTTCTCAATTTCAATTCCACTACTCAATTTCAATAACCCTAGATCTGAGGTTACAGGAGAGAACAAAGAGATCTAGGGTTTGGCCACTATATATACGGCTTCTCAATTTCAATAAGAAAATCTGGGGTTACAGGAGAGATCTTGGGTACTATACGGCTTCTCAATTTCAATCTGGAGTTACAAGAGAGAACAGAGATAGTTTGAAGAAGACGAAGTCAAAAAAAAAAAAAAAAAAAAAAAAATCTAAAAGAGTTGTGTGGTCAATCGAACTCCTGCACGAGTCTAAATACAACCCACGTATAACCACCTTACTAAGACACTACATTCGTAAAGATACAAACATAAATTGTATATATATACGAAAACACCATGGGGTTAAGTTTTCGCTGCAGTTAGCGATTCCGTTACCATCGTTAACGGCCGTTAACGCGGAGGTCAGAATCTACCAAAATTAAAAAAACGAAGAATTTAAAAGACAACAATAATTAAACGAGGCCTTTTTATTCCAAATTTAATAACACGGGTATTAAACGGCCAAAAAAAAAAAAATGACGGTTTTTTCGGGTTTTTTCCCATTACCTTTAGGCTAAATTCGTGTGCTTCGTATTTGCCCAAAATGTCTGGTTCTTCGTTTGGGTGATTAGGTACTTTGTCTGCTGAGCCAAGTGTCTCTCTGTCTCCTAACCATTTCAATAAATACTACATTTACTAATTATTTTAATTAAAAAATGGTATATACTTGTTGTATTTTGCGTCACTTTCACAATTTTTTTTTTGTCAGAATTTTTATTAATAACACCATGGTAAAATACTTGATGAAATACAACCTTGAGAGCGTCACTTTTACTCTTTAATTTTTTTTTTTCCTAATTTCAAAAGAAAAAGAACCAATAAGTGAAATTAGGATTTATAGAATGAATTAAAATATTAAAATATTTTTAAATTATAAAATTTAATTTTTGATTATCTTTTAGGAAATAAAGTATCATATATTACAAAAGAAATGAAAATATTGTAATATACGTTATAATATTTGAAATTACATATTATATGTTAAAATAATATCATCCCTAAAAATATCTCAAAAAGTTCTCTCTCTCTAAAAAAAAATCTATCTGCCTTCTTTCTAAAAACTCTCGCAACCGCCGCCCTCCATCGAGGGTTACTGGTTCTGGTGGCTTTTTCAGCACCGGAACCGGGGTTTTTTTCTTTGTTCCATGTTTTAGTTTCGTTTCCCTTTCTCTAACGGCGCATCCAAGCTTCTTTTCTTCCAACGTTTCACATCTAGATTTTCAGATCTAAATTTATAAAGTCTAAATCTTCTTCCTTTGGGTTCTCGCGGCTTGTCTTTTGTTCTCCTCCACGCTTAGCCTCAGATATGGCGGATCCATCCATGGCAAAGGTGCAGGTTCGATCTGATCCTTCTTCGCCTCAGACTTTGAAATTCCACCTTGAAGATCTCGATCTCCTTCATTCCTACAAGTGACTCTCATTCCATCGAGTTTAGGTTGAGGTAAGGAGAGTCTTCTAGTCTCAGATCTGTTATTTAATTTTGATTTAGGCTTTGTAAGTTTAATTTGAGTCTTTGGATTATGAATCCGGGAAGTTTTTTGTTCGGATGTTTTGTATTTAGTTGGTTCGGGTTTTTTCCCCTAAAGTTTCTCTTTAGTTTGATCTTTGTCTCTGGGAGTTTTCATGTACTCGCCGGCTTAGACTATGGAAGGGTTTGTCCCTTGCCGGCTTTTGTATTCCATGTTTATCTATGAAATCTATCTTTCTTTTTTTTTTTGTCTAAATTTATTATTAATTGCAAATTATTAATTGTACATCGCTGGAGATCTCTTGCACACTTGCCTCCATTAATCTGCAAATTTTTTAATAAATTTTTTGTATTCCACCTCTGGGAATCGCAATATTAGTCAATTAATGGGCCAATGGGATTTCCACATAAAATCTATCTTTCTAGTGAAAAAAAATGTGAAAATAATATATTTGGCAAATTTGGATATCCTAATCTAAATATTATGATATCCGACAATTAAAAAAAAAATACTATTTGATATCTAAATCCAAATTTAACTTGGACGGATCCAATATTTTACTATTCGAATTTAGATCCAAACATTCTGAATATCTGGATTTTCGGAAAGAATCAAAACTGATTTTTGATATCGAATTCGAGATAATAATTTCATTCCTAACAATTGTGCTACTCCCTGTTCTAAAAATCCCCGCCTAACCCCGATTACTCACCGCTTAATCGCTAGGCCCACCTTATCCGCCTCGATTAATGACTAATCCCCTAAAAAATCAGTAACCCGATTATTCTCCGCCTAATCCGATTACTTTCCGCCTAATCTTATATACCCCGATTATTTTTTAGATTGCAAGTATAAAAAAACTTTTTATTTTTGTTATTCAATCATTTGAATGGAGAGTTTGTGATGTTTTACAATAACTTGTGTTCAAATTTTAATAAAAATCATAAATTTGTAATAAAAATCATAAATTTTTACAATATTGGATTAATATATTTTAAAAATATTAAAATAACCCTAAAACTAATCCCCGATTAATCCCCGATTTTAATCCGATTTTCCGATTAATCGCTAGGCCCATGCCGAGCGCCCGACTAGCGCCTAGCGATTTTTCAAACAAGGGTGCTACTTAACCGATTTACATCTATTTATTTCTCTTTCAAAAAAGAAAAAAATCAGTTAATATTTTGTTCACCGTTGAATTGAAAACGCTCCTCTATCCTGAAGTGACAAAAGGTCCCAATAATCAATCACTTGAGTTTTGTTATTTATGATCGGTCCACTTACTTCTTTAGTCTTCTGATTACAAAAGTTCAAAAAAAAAAAAAAAGTAGTTGTAACGAAATAACGTGTCGCTCAATCATTGTCCAAACCAACAATAACAAAACACGAACCAACCTCGATGAGACAGAGAAGTATGAAACCAAATCTCAGCCGTTGATCGTCGATGTAACGTGGACGGACATTATTTGCTTTCACATCGACTTTGTTTGTGGGAACATGTCAGAAACCAAAGAGTCTTCTTATTTCTTTTCATTGGTCCACGTCTCTTGTTTTTAGTTGGGTTCACTTCACCATTATCAAACCCACATTATAGTTTTTTAAGTTTAAAAATTAATACAAGGACAATAATACTCTCAATTCACTAATTATAGTAGTGTTTTTCTTTTAAAGTACATCATTGACTCTAGTATAATTTATAGTTTGATAAGTTTTGAATTTGCTTGCAAAAATTTCTTCAAAAGTATATTAATTAATATGATTAGGACGAAACCCGCACTACACTGCGGGGTATATTTTTGGATAAATTATATATTTTATAATAGTTAAATCATATTGTTGAAAACTTTGTTAAATCAAACACTTAACAGAAGAAGTCTTTTGATACCAAGTGGCTCTATGAGGGAACACAATGCATGAGCCATGCGGTGAATGCCTTTTACTCGAATTCGACTTATATATCCGATCTCTAGAACATTTCATTGTCTAAACTGTAGTTTGTTAAGTGAAATGTACCAAAATTGTTGAATATTAACTGAAATTACAAATTAAATAAAAAATTCAGCTTAACTTTGGCTACAATATTTGTGAACCGAACCAAACTTTTCCAAATAAAAAACTGAATCAAATAAAGAACCTTACCTCATACTGTCAAGCCATACTCAAAATCAAACTTAGTATGAATGATTACAAAGATGGAAAATAACAAACTGTTCAAACTTGGGATCCAAAATAACAAGGAACCAATGTATGAAATTCCTTCAATAGCCTATATATATACTTAATTAAAGAGAAGAAGAGATACATAATTAAGGAGAAGAAGATTAGTTAAGGCTAACTAAGGAGAAGGAGATTAATTTGCAAAGTATATCCTCGTTTCTGGACATGAGCTCTGATTAAGTCCCATTCGGGCTCTCGCGAGCCTGAGACGACGAATCGGAGTAAGACATAGCTGCGATCTACCAGTTTCAAACTTTTTAATTCTCTAATCAAAATCTCCTATCGATTGATCGAATTAAAGGATTGACCTGATCGAGTTACTCATTCTCGTCTTCGTCTTTACTCTATGAAAAATTGAAATCGAGAAAAAGAAAGATGCAGGAGAGAATATAATTTGTATGAGTCAATCAATACTAAAGCCCATTTCTGAATAATAATAAGCCCACTTATTTTCAAACAATAAGCCCAAATGAGATAAACTTTAAATGACATGGAGCAAAGAACAAATATTACTGGCCAAGAAATCTGAGCTGTATTAATTAAAATATTTTTATTGGCTGACGATTTTAATAATGTGTCATACCCAGAACACTCCAAAATGCTGATGTGTCATGCCTGGAGAGATCCTTAGTGTTTTTATTGTGTTGATTCGTTTAAAATACAAAATAATTAATTATTTTATATAAAACTTAGGTTTTAACTAGTTGTCTCTTATAGAATAATAATTTACTCTAGACCTAAAATTATTCTAGTTATTAGAGTAGAGAGAGAAAGAACTATACACTCAATTTTACTTTGGTTTTGATTAGAGTAAAAATAAATTACTCCATTAGTTTATTTTCTAACTTTTTTTTAATAATCATCTCTTTTCTACATTTTTTTTTTCTATTTTCAAAACCACCAATCAGAGCCTAACTAACAAATTCGAAAGTTTTACATCTGCATCTACCATAATCCAATAAACAGAAGCTTACAATATTTTTTTTTTTGTTCAAACAGAAGCTTACAATATTAAGTTTTAAAGCCTGTAACTAATATAATTTAGATTTTTTTTTAATACACGAACTAATGAGTTGATTGGTAAGAACTATGGTTTTAAGCCTTTGCTATATCCTATATGTTTATGTCTCTAGAGATTTTGGTAGTAAGAAAGAACCGAGTATAATTTCAACTTAAGCAAATCATTTTCTCCGAATTGACCAAATCTTAGGTTCAAAATTTTCTGTAAAGTTATAATGGCCAAGGCTAATTTGGACTTTAAACTTGCGTATTTGAAAATTTGGATATAAACTAAAAATGTAAAAATTCCAACTTTGAGTAACGAAACTACAGTGCCTAAGTCGTACCAAACATCACACAACAGTAATAAGTAAATGTGAAAGCAAAACCAAAAACACTTTCAGAAGAAAACTGCATCTGAATCCAAGCCCTGCACACAAGTGTGTACTGGTTTTCTCTACCTCTGCACATAAGTTCAATGTAACAGATTCAACATATAAACGCTAAAGATTAAAGATAATGAACATATTAATATTTCTGATGGTTCTAATTCTTCATATCTCCTGCGGAAACCATATTTTCTAGAAAGTTCCATTCGTAATTCCAACTCAAAGAAAAATAGTGACTGAATCTTCTGTCTTTGAGTTCTCACTCCAAAACCTTTTAGGATGTAGTTGGGAGACGAGGATCCGAGTCTACGAGCGTTTGAGTTTGAGAATCTACATAAGCTTCATTCATCTGTTCTGCCTACGTTTGCGAAAATGTCTGAGGATGAAACTGTCTGCGTACAGAGGATACTTCTTTTTTATTAGACCTTTTATGCATTTCCAATACGAAAAGTCAACTACTTCTCCATCTTTTCGAACTATAAACATACATCGAGAGCTCTCAAAATCTGGGTGATGCCCAACCTGCAGCAACAAACCGAACCAATCAAGATATTATTAGTTGATGCGCAGTTCTAACTACTGGTTTGCAGGTAAAATCAATCTGTAAGGAAGCATATCTCTTCTCCTTAATTCATTTCTATCTTGACTTGTAAAACATGAAAATCTATGTTGATCATACTAACGAAAAACAAACTGTTGATCAGCTTGTTCAAAAACAGTTTCACATAAATGACTTGTTTCCACTATGAAGAATGCGGAAAACAAAGAAACGCAGTCTTCGCGGAGACAAATACAGATTGAAATTGCAGACAAACAAACCGAAAAAGAAAATATAAATCCATCCCAAGTACTCCATAGGAAAACAATGTCAAATCAATTTTCAGACATGATAACCACAAGAATCAATAGTTCCACTTAGCAAAACATTCATGATGATTCCAAATCGCGAAAGCACGATTACATACCATGATATAGTCTATACCACATCCAATCTTCTTCTCAAACTCAGGATGATAAGGAAGCAGCATCTCAACAATCGTTCTCTCATGCTCTGGGCTTAGCCTATCTCGGTTTGCATATCTGCAATATAAAATGTCACACAGAGCTACCAATGAATCAAAAATACTCCCCATGAATCTCTATAAAACAGATGAATATACAAGTACAACATTCACAAATCTTCTTTGCAATTTCACATCTAATCCATAATGAAAGCAACAAATATCTTTAGACTTATCAATAAAGCAACTCAAGAAAATGCTTCTAGACTCTTGAGCTCCCATTACATGATCATATCAACCAATAAACACTCAATTAGACTAACAATTGTTAAATTCTGAAATCAACTGTCTTCTAAATGCTTAAAGCTTACTCAGTAGCAACAGAGTAGTGATTTTGATCGTAAGAATTGAGATACAAAAAAACTTACTTTCCAGAGTGAAGAATCATCCTGACGAAGCCAACAAGAGGAACAGTAACCTCAAGGATTTTATCTTCCCAATCAACGAACTCATCACCTTCACCAGTCTCTTCCTCTTCCTCCTCCTCTTCAGAGCTTTCCTCCGACGCAATACGCGGCCGACGAAGCAATTCCGAGCCGTATGACTCCGTGTTACCAATCCTAGCGCCGTCAGATTCCGTTCGCAAGGCGCGAACTCGTGGCTTGAGGGAAGTTGAGTCACCGCGCGGGAAATATAAACATAGAGGTGAAGACGCGAAGGAGAAGATGTAAGCTCGGCAGCGGAAGTACGGCGAAGCCACCGGCGGCGACGAGGAAATCGAAGCCAAGCTCATGGCCGTGAGAGTTATGGAAGTGTAAAGAGAGAAGGGGAAGAGAGAGCTAAACGGTTACATTATCCATTCGGAGAATCGGAACCGTGGAAAGCTTTCGACCAGAGGAATGGGCGGATGGAGAGGAAAGTCTTCTATTTGGGCCTTTATTGGGCCTTACCAGCCTTCTCTGGGTTTTACGATTTGATTAATGGATGCTTAAAGAGAACAAACAGAACAAAAAATATGTTGTTTAGGTCACAAGATCTATTTTTTTTTTTCATATTGTAAATATATTTGTTGTCTTATTAAAAAAAATAATTAAAAATTTAAGATATATTTAGTGTAAATTTTGTACTAAGATTGTAAAAAAATTAGCCATTATGAATTTTTGTTTTTTTGTATGAATTTAAAATTTATTCATAAAAAAGACGGTTTTACAATAAAGGGGCTTTTGCAAAAATGCCCCTTTTTCAATGCCCCTTTTCAAAAATGCCCATTCTTTAAAACTTTATAAAAAATGCTCTTAAAAATATAAGATTTACCTAAATATGTATGTAACATTATTAAAACATACACAAACTACATTTCTATGTATCTAAAATCTTATAAATACTTTATAAATACCTTATAAATATATTTTAAATACCTTTAAAAACCTTTAAAATATCTTGTAACCCCTTTGAAAAACCTTAAAAATCCTTTAAAATAACTTGTAAAACCTTTAAAAACACCTTATAAAACCTTATAAATACTTGGATCGAGTCTTCAAGTAGTAGTTACAATCCATAAGTACCTTATAAACCTAATAAAACTTTCTAAAAATTTCAGATTTAAAAAGGGGCATTTTTGAAAATGGACATCTAAAAGGGGCATTTTTGAAAAGGGGCACACCAAAAGGGGCATTTTTAACAACTTTCCTACAATAAATGCAACATCAAACTGAAAAATCAAATTTCTTTGAAAAGGATTACAAAAGAAGGATCATTATGAATTATATTAATAAAAACATATATGAAAAAAAAAACTAAAATAAATCATTTTTTTTTTAACTAAAATAAATCATACTCAAACTAAAAGTTTGGAACTAATATTTTAAAAATGTACTTTGAATATAATCGCATTAGCAAAGAAGAAGGCACAATAACACGACCATAAGAAAAAAAAAATTAATTAAAAACTATGAGTGACATTAAATCTATTTGAAAGTACATTTATAAAACAAATATTAAATTTTGTCAATATTACATTAAATGCCCTTGGTTTTGAGAAAATAAAATTCTCATTGAGAATAAATTTTAATATGTTATATAAATAAACAATTTTACAATGTTCCTCCCGCTTGTATATTACATCCCGATCTAAATAGAAAATAATAAATAAGAAATGTTTTTATATTTGGTACGAGCCATAAAGGGCCCCTTTATTAGTAAAACAATGTAATATACTTAGTTACATTGTTAGTATATTACATTGTTAGCCTAACTAAAATTCATTACAACCATTTTTTAAAAACTTAGTAATACAACCATTACAATCTTTTAAGTTGTATTTCCCAACTTAAAAGATTTCGAATTATACGAAATGCTTGCTCATCAAGATTTTTAAATATTCTCTAAACCCTATAACATACTAACTATCTAAACTCTATAAATAGTCGTTCATTTTCTACTCTCTAAACACATTCTTTCTCATCACCATATTGCAATATATTACAAGTTCAGAAACCTTACCAGCAACAATGACTGCATCATCTGTTGAAGGTGTTCCACTTGTGGCGCCAATATACAAGACTTGTTGAGGGTTTTTAGTCTTAAAGTCAAGATTGAGTAAAAAGAGTGAATTGCTACTGTGGTTTGGAGTTTTAATTTGGTTTTCAGTTGCTTTGATCCATGTTCTTTTATTTTGATTACTTATTGTTGTTTTAATATTATGGTTTTTGCAATGATTTACGTGTTTGCTTCAAGTTTGATTTTCCAGCTTTTCCAATTGGTTATTGAATAAACTGTGTGTTTACAACTTTTCAAAGTTTCTATTTTGCTTTTCTCAATAACATATGTCAATGTGAATATTTCTCCTAACACTAAGTATTCTGAAAGAACTAACCTGATGTAAACCAAGGTTTCATAATGTAAGAGCCCTCCACTGTGATCAAGATGTTGAACTTCTTCTTTCTGTTGAATGAAAAACATGAACATTCTGTTTAGAAATAGATTTACAGGGATGTGCTTAACTTACACTTACAGTAGTGTATTGACTTTTATGATTATGACTAATGAGAGTTAGTTTAACCAAATTCCTTATTTACTTTGAATCTATGGAGGATTTCAACAACAATATGTAAAAATTGATTTGTAAGTCTCAGTATATGTAAGACTATTTGGTTAAATATATAACAGACTTGAAGAAAAAGATGGTTGTTCTGATTGTTAGCTTTCTTTATATCACAAGTCATGGTTCAATCTTTACTTTCTACTCTTCAAATCCCAGAAAATCGGGATAAGTATGATTGGTGGCCAAATAACTGGAAAAGAGACATGTAAGGTACTCGAGAAATCTATAATCTAATTAGAGAACAGAAGCCAATTGTTACCTGTTACCGTGAGGCTTGGTTCGCGGGTGGAATTCCTAACACAAGTTATTGACGCAATCACCGCCTCCATCGAAACAGATCCATATCGCCATATCGGCTTGGAAACTCTTGCTGATTGCTTGGTAAGCCTCCATCTATTTCACAACTTCTCTATACGCTATCACCGCCTCCATCGAAACAGATACATATCAAAACCTAGCAGCAACGGCGGTAACATCGCCAATCTGAGGAGTGATTCGACGCCGTAATACATAGCCTCATCGTGTCGCTCTTGCTTAGAGAAAACGCCGGAGGAATTAGCTCGGAGTCGACCAGTACGGAGGAGATTGAGAATGACGGCGAAAGTATCCGGGTCATGATCGATGAAAACCGGATTTGAGCCATGGGAGGTTGGAGTCGATAGAGCCGCAAGAAGAGAGTCTGGGCAATATGACTGAATTGTAGACGCGTTGGTTTCGAAGACTTCGCCGCCAACGTTAAGCTTCACTCGCTCGCCGCCATCGGAAACCACCATCACAGTCCGGTTCGAGTTTCAATTTCAGCTTGAACCGTATTTTACCAAATGGGCTATGGGAAGAAAAACGTAATTGTAATTGATGACGTGACAACTTATATGGGCCTGGACTAATCTTTATTGGTTAATTATTATCAACCCAAACAATCCTGATGGGATTTTTATACAAATTGATTTAATTAGGGTTTCAATTGGAAAAAAAGAATCTTAGTGGAAGGTTTCATTGTTAATTACAAACGAAGAAAAAACAATCATGTCTGTGTCCAAATAAACATTGCCGAATTTGAAGAGATACGCGAGTCTCATGAGGTTTGATAGTTAACCGGTTATTTGATAGAAGCATAGCAGAGAGTTATTTGATATATTAAGAAAATGGAAAGTGGATTTTAAGATTTAGGGAAATAAATTATAGTTTTTCAATTCTCAGGTTTTATTCTTTTTTTTCTTCCATAAGACAATAAGAGTAAACTATTTATCATTTGTTTTTCAATTCTCAGGTTTTATTCTTTTCATTATTCATATAAAAAATTTATACTATTGTAGGAGAAGTTATGTGACCGGACGATGTTATAATTTATCAAAATAACATAATCATAAAAAATTTAAAATTAGGATTTTTAACTATATGTATTTTATAATAATTCAAAATAACATCTTCCGGTCATATAAAATGAACATCCTATATTTATGTTTAAATTAGGTAGATAGATTTAAAAAAATTAGCCCAAATTTGTTATATTTGCACCATATCATCATATTTGTCCCGCTGTACACTGCGATTAAATATTTTTTATATGATGGGACGAGTTTAGGTCGATATTAATATGAGACGGTATACCACGGGTGAAATCCTACAATTAACATTCAAATACAATTATACAATCTTATATACTAAAGAAATAAATACAACTTAAAATTTTAAAAATTAGTTACAAAAAACTGATCCGCGGTATACAACAAAAAGTAAATTACACAACAAATTCTTCAATTTATAAAAAATTAAAAAATCAAATAATTAACCCGCGGTGTAATATCCTAGTTAGTAAAACAATGTAAGATACTTAGTTACATTGTTAGTATATTACATTGTTAGCCTAACTAAAATTCATTACAACCATTTTTTAAAAACTTAGTAATACTTTAAAAAGAGATATATTTTATACGACATATACTATCCAAACTAAATTTCATTACAACCATAAATTATTTAATAAAACTTAATAATACTTATATAAAAATAAATCATCTTGTAATGTAATACGAGCTGTACGGATATCATCTAGTACATATTTACAAGAATGGACATGGACAAACACTATAAAAATAAAGAAAATAGAAGAATGCATTGGTAAAATTCAAAACCTCAAACGCGAGAAAAAATCACTAAACAAAATAATGACAAGAATCTTCCAAATGTCTTCTTCAATGTTTAACACATTATGGCATACAAATAGGAGAATATTTTTTTCTATTTCTTCTCGGTCTACAAATTATTATTCTTTTGGTTGAGCGGAAAAAGTGTAAATCTGTGATTGAGTATTATAAGAATTGAGAAGAAATTAATAGAGAGTATAATTCACTACTACCACTCGATGTCTGATACAACAATAACACAAGAAAACCACTACCAACTAGATCCATGACAATTTCCACGAAATCAGCACAATGATCCCCGACTCTCTCTCACTCGCACACCTTTCAATCAAGCTTATCATCTCGACAACTGCTCATAAAACCACTCTGCACCTTTTTTTGGAACCGCCTTTTTATTTCCACCAATTGCAAAGCAATCTCTCATTCCCACATACCCTAATTTTTCGGTAACAAATTCAACAACTTTTCCTATGACAGACTTAACGTGGTGACAGTGTGGCACCTGAACGTTTTCGATGTCCCAGGGGTAAAGGGTATTTGTTGGAAGTTGATTCTTTGTTTAATCGTGTACAAGTGAAATCAGAAGAGAAAGGTGAGAAGAAGATGAAGTGCAGAGAGATGTGTGTCTAAGGAAGAAGAAGAGGCTCGTGTAAAAGAACGAAGAAGAAGAGGCTCGTGTAGGAAAAGAGAGAAAAAGGCCATTGGGCCAGAAGTGAACAAGGCCTAACCAGTGCCGGCTTCACAGGGGGACAAACAGTGCGACTCCCAGGGGCCCACAAACTAAGGGGGCCCACACAAATTTTTTTTTCCTTTGTAAACATTAAAAATATATATATATATATATATATATATATATATATGTGCAAGTATAAGAGAAAAAAAAAAAAAAAGATTACTAAAGGGGACCCAAAAATATTTGCATTCTTTGTAAGTATAAAGAAATGATATAATGTTTACTAAAAGGGGCCCATAAATCTATTCTGCAAAATGATCTCGTAGCTTTATGCTTTGTAAACAATGTTTTTCTGTGTTTTATTCTTGTAAAGAAAAAATATATATATATATATAATAATGGCCCAAAAAATTTTTTTTTGCCCTAGGGCCTATCATTTGCTTGAGCCGGCGCTGGGCCCAACTAAGTGTGGGTTTTGGTTATTAACAAAACTCTAATTAGGTTAAGTGCAAGTACTATATAAGGGTTGTGTTGTTATAAGAAAACAATTAAGGAAAGTAAGAAGTAAAGAACGTTAAGCGGCTAGAAACGAGTCTATCAACAGTATCGGCATCCTCAAATCCGGTGACTGAATCTTACATACATGACATTTTCTACAAAAAAATAGAGAACGCCGTCAGAGAACTTATGATTCTGGCGAGATGTGGAGGAGACGAAGCGGCGACGACGGTTGCTTCTGGTGCAATCTGCGGAAGCTCGTTAATGGCAGCGTAGAAAATAATCGAATGGCAGCGAAGAAGATAATCGGTTCGAATTTTCGGTTTGATCCGGTTAACAGAGAACCGAGCAGGAAAATGAAAAAAAAAAGAGAAATAAGAAGAATCGTCAGGCCGCATTAATGTAATTGTTAATAGATTTTATATATATATTTAAAAACGTTGGATGAAGTTTTAACACCGTCAAATAATTCTGTCACCCATGTTAACGGCTGTTAACTCGTAAGTAGGAAACTAGGAATCCACCAACCGTTTTAACATGAATATTTTAAAAGACAATGTTAAATAAAAGATGTATTTTTTTTCCAATTTTAAAACTACACGTATTAAACGGCCAAAATAAAAATAGATGACGGTTTTTTCGGGGTTTTTTTCCCTATTTACTTTTCGTATCTTCGGATTTTAATATTTATCAAAATGACTAATTGTTGTAAAAGAAAAATAAAAATAAAAAAATGACTAATTTACGTGGATCACGTTACTTTCTTAGCTTCAACTTGCCGATAACAAATAAACAGAGTCAGAACAGAACACAAACGTAAACCAAAAACAAAACAGAGCAAAATGGCCGTAGTTTTACGTGGAGGTATCACCGGAGGATTTCTTCACCAACGTCGCGATACTTCATCCGTCATCACAAGAAGAATCTCATCCGTCAGAGCCGCAGGAGGAGGCATCAACCCAACGGTGGCGGTTGAACGTGCCACGTGGCTACCTGGCCTCGACCCTCCTCCTTATCTTGATGGAAAGTGAGTTCCTTCTGTCTCCCATTTGCACAAAAGACCAAAACACTAATCTTTTTGTGTTCTTGAAATAAAGGTTGGCTGGTGATTACGGGTTTGACCCACTCGGTTTAGGAGAGGATCCGGAAAGTTTGAGATGGTATGTTCAAGCAGAGCTTGTTCACTCTCGTTTCGCTATGCTCGGTGTTGCAGGAATACTCTTCACTGATGTAAGAACTAATCTTTATCATTTACTCAATTTTGAAATGTTGGAATGTCTCAAAATATAGCTAACTTAGAGCTTTGTTTTGGTTGCATTAGCTGCTTCGGACCACAGGGATTCGTAATTTACCGGTTTGGTATGAAGCTGGAGCTGTCAAATTTGATTTTGCTAGCACAAAAACACTTATAGTTGTACAGTTTCTACTTATGGGGTAATTAATCAAACTCATTTTCTCTTTATATCTAATCTTTATTGTTAACCCACAAAAGCTTAGAATGGTTCTCTTTTGTTTTCTTCACAGGTTTGCAGAGACTAAAAGGTATGTGGATTATGTCTCTCCGGGCTCTCAAGCCAAAGAAGGATCTTTTTTCTTTGGAATTGAAGCAGCACTCGAGGGACTCGAGCCTGGATATCCCGGAGGACCGCTTTTAAACCCATTAGGCCTTGCTAAGGATATTAAAAACGCTCATGACTGGAAGCTTAAGGAGATCAAGAACGGTACTAGATCATTATTTTGCTACTTTCTTCATAAAAAATCTGAGCATAGTGACATTGATTGGTGTTTAAACAGGTCGTCTAGCGATGATGGCGATGCTCGGGTTCTTTGTTCAAGCCTCTGTGACTCACACTGGCCCTATCGATAACCTTGTCGAGCATCTCTCTAATCCATGGCATAAGACCATCATTCAAACCCTCTTCACCTCTACTTCTTAGGTACAGTCTTTTGTAACGAAAATTCGATTATTCGACAAGTGTATCAATACCTTTATTTCATTTAAGAGTACAACAAATCTATTCTAACCAACAAACTTAAAAGTTCACTGTTCTCTCTCAATTCAGATACTCTGTTTTCCATTTCCATAATGACATACATACCGAATATGTCGAAAAAAGGACAATAAAACCTACCTGTAAGAAACTCACTTGTTGGACGACTTCTTCCTTGACAAGAACATGAAGACCTTTGGCAGCAAAGAAAATCTCTTCTTTTTCTTTTTAGTTTCAGGGGTCACATTACTACTGCTTGCTTGCTCACCAAATGCAAATGATGTTGGTTTATGTAAAGCCGATTTGGACTTGCTTAAGTTCTCCTTATTTCCTCCCTCGGGGCTTCTATTCCCGTTATCCGACCTCCATTTTCGCAACTCGTGATCCATACCAACCTTCCCATCTCTAGCTTTCTCAACTTTTGTCATTGCTTCTTTTAGCTCTACCTTTCTTATTTCTGTTTCTCTACTCACTTCCTCTAGATTTTCCAAGATTCTTGATTCCTCTTCCTTAGCCATCTCGATTTTGGAGACGATCTCCGCTAGTTTTCTATTGGCTGCCTCTTCTACCTCATGTGCTTGCTTGCTTAGCTCATAATATTCCTCCACTGAAATTATTATGCTTCTTGGTGAACTACTAATGTCTTCGATTTTGTTAGCATATTCGGTCTCTTGTAATGCTTTTATCGCAGCTAAGGCCAACTTCTCAGAAGCTCTAGAAGCTTCCATTTCCTTTTTCGCCTCCATTAACTGTCTTTCTATCGCAGAGAGTCCTGTTTTCGCTTCATCCGACTCTTCCTTCGCCTTTCTCAGCTCCTCTCGAGCAGCTATGGCAAGTGACTTTGCCTCCTCTGCCTCCCTGCTAGCTTCTTGCAACTTCTTGGCTATCTCTGTGCATTTATCCACTCTTGTTTCTTCTCTGTTTCTCTGTTTGGTTTCCGATAAATCTTGCTTCTCTCTCGCAAGTTCCGACTGCAATGATCCGACAATTATCTTCAAAGTTTTCACCTCGGAATTTGCTTTCTCAATGTTGGATATAACTTCTTCAAGCTCCTTCCTCGCGGAATCAACCGCTGCTTGTATGACACTGTTGTTTCTCTTTCCCACGTTTGAGTCTTTGTAAGCGGCTATTTCGGCCCTTAAATCTTGTTGAAGTGCAGAAGCAGTCTTTAGTTTGGTTTTCACATCATCTGCCGCATCAATGTCTTGTCTAAACCTCTTAATCTCTTCTTCCACCATTTTAAGTTCCTTCTCCTGGTTATAAACGTCCTGGTCTCGAGCCATGGCTGCATCGAGTTTCTTTTCTTGAGCTTCGAGATGAGTCGCATGAGCTGACTCCAATAACTGCTTGGTTGCAATGACCTCTATCGTTAAACCCTCCATTTGTTTCTCTACATCTTTAGCTTTCAAAACAGAATCCTCTGCTTTTTTCGCAGCCAAATCTTTCTCCCTCAAAACAGACTCATACTCATTGGACACCATTTCTATCTCTTCTCTTATGGTTCCTAGCTCAGAAACCGCTGACAAATGCCTCGCTTTAGCTACCTCAAGCTGTGTTTTCGCTGCGACACTCGCTTCATCTGCTATCCCTTGCTCCATTTCCTCCACTCGCAGCTTCGCGAGATCAGAATCTTGTTTCGCTTGTTGCTCTTCTTTTTCAGCCTTCTCTAGCTCCAGTTTAAGCTCTTCGACGACATTCCTTGTCCTCTCAAGCTCCATCACCACATGATGCTTCGCCTCTTCCGCTACAACTGCTTGTTTCTTATACTCAGGCATATCTTCTTGTATCTTCTCAAGCTCTTGATCCACCGTCTTCCGTCTCTGGAGACAATAATAAAACACAAGACTAAGAACCAGACCGGCCTGACTAAGAATGACATAATGTAGCAAAAACTTTTTTGGTACCTCTATTGTCTGGATTTTATGTGCTTTCCAATCTGTGATCCCACCAAACTTTGAAACCGCTTCCTTGACCGATTCAAATGGTGCAGCGGTATCGATCAAAACAGGACTAGTAGGTGACCCGAAACGTGGGGATGCAGATGATCTCGGATGAACAAAAGCTCTTGGTGAGCCAGGAACTTTAAGACGTGAAAGACCAACATCTTGAATTCCTCCAGGTGAGCCAGGTAATATCCTTGCATCTTCGATAAATTCATCGATTCTCGAGTCTAATGAAAACGAGTCTTGATGGTTAATCACAACTCTTGGTGCAATATACACCTTTGGAGACTCTTCTGCTTCAACAACAAAATGTGAATCTTCTTCTTCATGTCCATAAAAAGAATCAAAAAACGGATTATGTTCCGGTATAAGATTTGGTGTATCTCCACCAGTTTCTAAGTTTAGGAGATCACTAATGGATGCATCGAATTCGATACTAGAGAAAGGCGTCGAGGAATCGACATTGAGATCAGGAAGTAAACAAAGGTCATTGGAAACTTTATCATCAGCCATCATTGTCACAGATTCTCACAAATACAACTGCAATTAAAAATCATTAACGTTTCTTATAATCAGAATCATTAGATTTAAACAAGATTATATTCTTGATCATCACATTAGCTAAATCGAAAATTTTAAGATTAATGTGGTACCTTCATAAAAATATGCAACAAAATGCGAGACGGGACAAATCTTCTGGGAGATTTGAAGAGATGCACTAATCTTTAGAGAGATCAGATCACACCAACGTACGTTGTTGACATGTTGTCTTAAAATGGAGATGAACAATGAGAAGAAAGTATTCAAAAACGAGACAGAAGAGAAAAGATTTGAAAATTAGAAAAAAAGAATAACGGAGATTAACCACTAGGGCGTGGAGGCCACGCCTCTCGTTCTCATCATCTGTTTGGTTTTTACTTATTTTGTTTATATAATTAATGTCGAATTTAGTCTAGAAATGCAAAATATGAAAATTTACATTTGAATGTTCATAATTTGATTAGTTACCATAATTTTCAGTCAAAATTATTTATTTATAGTTGACCAAAAAAAACAAAATGCAGTCAAATTGAAGAAAACAGTCAATTTGCCATATATCAATAGATCCAAAACTTATTAAGGATGTCTCAAATTAAATTCAGTATTTGGAAGATAAAATCGAAAAACATTATTTACATACACAGACATTTTGTGTTGGTTATTGGTTGTTGACAAGACAAAAAAAAAAGAATTGAGGATTTTCTCATTCGCAATGTTCTAAAAAGCGGTCTACACAATCACATAGGTTTCGAGTAGGCATTAGGTGCTCAAGGTACGTGTAGATGACCGCCTAAAGTCGTTTTAATGTATTTTTCAAATTTCCAGCTACATGCATTTAAATTTATAAGTTTTATCTTTGCATACATGGGTTAGAAACGTTCATATGTTGTTTGATATTAATTAAATAAAACATTTTGATTAGGATTTAATATTTTAATTTTTCTATAGATATTCTAATCTATTTTTTTTATCTATAATATCATATTTATACTTTTTTTTAAACGCCCAAACTGCCTAAAATTGTCTAGGTCCCGATTAGATATTTTTTTGTGTTAGGTGCAGATTCACCATTGGCTTAGCGCCCAACTCTTTTCTTGAACATTGCTGATTAGTAACTAGACTTATAAAACCTTAGCGAGGTTTGAAATTGAATAGTGAAGAACAAAACTCTGCGTTTAATTGATTATAGGAAACGCTGCGCACTTGCTGATAACACAAAACGATGTGTTAGTTCGCACCGTCTCTTTTTTTTTTCTCGACGAATCTTCTCATGTTCTCTTACGTTCACTATTCAAGGATTTGATTCTGTCAGTTACTTGTTTTTTTTTTTGACACAAAAGATTTCTTTATATTCAAAGCTGCTCAAGTTAAAGCCTAGAAAAACAAAGCAAAACGAATCTAATTGCTGCCTTAATCTATGTTCTTCTTCTCCTCCTTAGCATTCTTTTTCTTCTCCTTCTCCTTCTTCTTCTTCTCCTTCTCCTTCTTCTTCTTTCTCATCTTCCTCTTATGCTCATTCTTACGCTTCTTTTTCGCCAGAACCTCAACAAACCATTTACGTTTCCTCCCAATAGAATTAAGGTCATCTGACACATAAGAGAGAAAATCCCCCCATTCCCAAAATAGATCTTTGAGCTGCATTATCTCAACAGAACACTTCTCTTCTTTACCCTTAACCAGTAAAATTGTGTGCCCTTCAGCTTTCAAACTCTTCATGATATCCTTGAATCCATTGTAATCTTTCGCCTAGAGGCTTCCCAGTGGCCTTTCCAACACCCGCCTCACATTTTTCTCTTTCAGCATCATCAGCAGTATTTATCTGAGACATTTCGGCACCATTACTCGTCTCTTGCCTATCAAGAGCATATAACATAATATATGCCTTGGCATCCAACACAGCCTTCTCACTAACTTTGAAAACCCTATAGTCATCAAGGCAATACCATGCACTTGAAGTGCGAACATAGTAGTAGTAATGACCCGAACTGATCAATTCACCCACATGAACTATCACACCGTATAGAGTGTACTTCAAATCACCTTCACAGAGACTAGGAAAAAGATTTCATGTCAAGCTCAGAGGCAAAATCCACTTTCTTGTCGGTTACTTGTTTAAAAAATCATTTTGTTTTTATTTTATTTTATGCTCACTATCTGCTTTTACTTAGTTTATGAAACATCATTGACTTTATCTTCCTCTTCATCTTCATAATGAAAATATTATACAAAAAAATTAATCCTTCATGGTTTTTTTCTTGAAATACAACAAGTGATGATAAATAAAATTATACAACAACTTCATTTAACAGAACAACAATTACTCAAGGGAGTGTGATCAATGAGTGAGCTAACATGTTCTGGTGCGCCCGTGCCTTCTTCGGCCAAAAGTATCAATGAACCACGCATCTTGTATGAAGCCACTATGTATCCCATCGTCAAACCAAATACAACTCCAGGTGCAAAGCCTAAACCTAAACATGCTACTATCCAACTAAACCATTCCTTTTCTTCTTTTTTTTTCTCAATCAGGCAGTTCGGGTTGTGGCGGTGTAGGCGCATGGATATCTTCACAAACATCCTTAAGAGAAATTCCGTAAAGTCCGGGGTTTCTTTGTAGGAGGAGCAATTTTGTCATTGAAACTGTGTACCTTGTGGTATGGGACCTACCAAATGATTATATGAAACATTTATCCACTCAAGAGAAGAGAGACTCCTGATATCCGGAGGAATCTCACCACTAATCTTGTTTTGCGATAGGTCTAGTGACTTGAGATTCGTCAGGTTTGCCAAAGAAGATGGGATATGGCCCGTCAAAGCATTGTTTGAAAGATTGAGAACATGAAGTTCTTTCAATATACTAATGGATTCTAGAATTTGTCTTTGGATCTGATTTCCAGCAAAATCGATGATTGTGTATTGTGTGAGGATGCGTTGCATCTCCATTGATACTCATTTGTGTGAGGATGCGTTGCATCTCCATTGATACTCGTTTATTCATCAAGACAAGTGAAGTGTAGTAGCCATAGTCTTTAGCATCTCCAATATAGTGCAATTATGTATCACTCTTCTAGATTGCAGTCCAATTAATGAAGTAATCAAATCGAAACATACCGAAAAAGTCATTGTGTGATACATTAGTGATTCACAACAGAGGAAATCCAAACCAAATCCCATCATTGTTGTGTAACCTGCCATGAAAGTTATTATAGCGGAGGAAAAGAACTTGAAGCCTCGACAAAGAATGCAACCAGAACTGGAAAGTATCGTTGATTTTGTTGCTTTCCACGTTTAAATTTTCTAGAGCAAAGCAAGCCGTAAAAGAAGCATGATGTTTCCCCTCTAGTGTGTTGTGACTGACATCAAGCGAACTTAACACCTTGGCGTTCATAAATATATTAGGAAGACTTCCATTGAGGCTATTGTTACGGAGATTCAGAACTGAAAGAGAAACTCATCTGAGTCTCTAAACACCAAGGAATCAAGCCGTGGAGATTGTTCTTTGATAAATCTAGGATAGTGGATTGGCTAGTCCACATATTGATTGAGGTTTATCTCCGATGAAGTTATTGTCAGCGCCAAGAAAATATTTGATGAATCAGGGTGGCATGAAGAGTGGTCCCTGAAAAGCATTTGAACTTAGATCTAACATCATGATCTTACTTCCATTTAAATCTTTTAGATCTCTTGAAACCAAATGAGAGAGTTGTTAGAAAGATCCACAGTAGATAACTCTGGTAGTCTCCATAACCAGTATGGTACTTGACCTTTGATTTTGTTGTTGGAAAGGTCTATAGAATATAGATTTCTTTGGTTTCTTATAAACTCAGGGAACTCAATGATGTTGCAGCCCGACAATTCCAAGTATCTGAAATGCGATGAAAACTCTTGAGTCATAAGTGGTGTTTGATGTTGAAAGAGGGATTCCTAAGAGAGATAATGAGACTAGACGCTTAAGAGACTTAAAGACATCTAATTCAACTTGACTGACTTTGAAATTGTTGTTGTCAAGAAACAATCTTTATAGATTATGTAACAAAGAGATATTCTTTATATTGGTGATGTCGCTGAGTTGGTTATAATTCAAACCAAGGGTGGTCAATGAAAAAATCTTGAATAAAGATGAAGGAATGGATCCTATAAAAGAATTATCACATATAGAAAAGAACTCCAATTTGGAGAGTTGGCTAATGGTAGCTGGAAGGAAACCAGTGAAATGATTGGAATAAATATCGATATAATGTAGTTAGATCAAATTGAGCAGAGAAGACGGAAATTTTATGTTGAGATTATTATCACAAACATCGAAATGGGTCAACTGTTTTAGATTACCAAATGAAGACGGGATTTCGCCAACAAACTTGTTTAAAGAAAGAACAAGATATGAGAGATGAGAAAGGTTCCCAAGTGAAGATGGAATCCTCTCGGAGAAAGTAGATTGTTGAAGTTTTAAAGAAGTCAAATATTTGAGGTAGTTGATAGAGTCAGTTTTAAAAAATCAAATCAAAGAAGAAAATTTTAGTTTTTATTGTTCTTATAATGTTGGGAAATTGCAATTATGGTAATTTTCGGGAGTGGGTGTACAAGCGGTTCGATGAAGTGACGGAAAAAATTTCAGCAGAGTTCAAAGCGGAAGTGCAGCAATTCATGATATTTTCATATAGTCATCCTATCGTATGGGCTAATGGCAGCGAGTTTTTATGCCCTTGTAGCGTTTGTAAGAAAGATAAACATATCTCGGGTAGAAGAGAGAGTTTTGATCATCTGTTAAGTCAATATGGATTTAGAAACGAGTTACATTGATAGGACGTATATAAGTGGGAGTCATGAAGAAGTGGGTAATGAGTAGAAGATCCATATGTGGATATGGTGAATGATTCATTTCGTTATAATGTGGGTTTCGATGATAATTATCATCAAAATGGTAGTTATCAGAATGTGGATACCGGTACATAACCATTCAAAGAAATTATATGACTTGTTAGAAGGTGAAAAAATCCATTCTACGATGGTTGTCGTGAAGGTCACTAGCAGTTATCTTTAGCTGTTTGAGTCATGCAAAATAAGGCGGAGTATAATATGACTAAAAAGTTAGTGGATTCGATTTGCCAAATGCTGACAGATTATTTACCACAAGGAAACCAATCTACCGGTTCACATTACGAGACAGAAAAGTTGATGCACAATTTAGGCATCTCATATCATACAATTGATATTTGTATTTACAATTGTATGCTAGTCTCGAAAGAAGACGAAAAAGAAGATAAATGTCTATTTTGTGGTGCAAAAAGATGGAAGACTAAGGACTACCGATGGAGAACAAAAACACCATAAAGTCGTATGTGGTATCTACATATTGCTGACGGATTGAAGAGAATGTATCAGAGATAGAAGACTGTAGCGGCAATGAGAAGGCATACCAAGCACCAATTTGCAGAACTCCTAAACCGCAACGTCCATCTTGTGTTATCATGTACTAGCAATTACTTATTCTATACGACACGTAAATATGGTTTTCGTATTTTATATCAGTAACCTGAGATGATGCAATTTGAATATGTTTTGCAAAGGTTGGAGCATTTTTTAGGAACTTATATTCGAGAACTTTGCAGAAAAGTCGCGTTCAAATTCTAAAACAGAACATAGTTTTAATCATATGCAACTTGGAAAAGATCTTTCCACCATTATTTTTTGATGTGATGGAGCACCTGCCTATACATCTTCCATACGAAGTTGAATTGGGAGGTTTTGTTCAATATAGGTGGATGTAGCCGTTTGAAAGGTTTTTGAAAAAGTTAAAAAATAAAAAAATAGCAAAAAACAAAAGATATGCGGCAGGATCAATTGTTGAATCATATATCAATGACAAGATTTCTTATTTCTCAGAACATAAAACAAATTTAGCGCATAGACATCACAAAATTTGCAATATCAATTTCTAGCTATAGATATTATATTAATACAAAAGTATTTTTGAGAAGTTTTGTCGTATAATTACCACCCGTTTGCAACATTAAATTATCGTAAATCATACCTACGCAGAACATAGAACAAATTCCTTTGAAATTTTGCGATAGCTATTTTGCAAGATACTTTCGTTACAAAGATTTTGTTTCCATCAAAAATGCATAATGTTTTATAAATATTTTTGTAACTAATCTGTTTTCATTATTATGATAATTTTAGATTATGATGACTCGTCCGATGTGCTGGTTTTAAATTTTTAAATAAAATTAAATTTAACAAAAAGATATATGAAATTTTGTTATAAATAGAGAAAATCTTTAGGAAGTAAATATAGAATTTTTTAGTTAGAGAAAATATTTATTTATATATTCTTTTTTACCTTAGTGTACTAATTTTAATTTTTCTATTTAAAATTTATTATATGATTTATTACAATAATCTAGTAAAGTTAAATTCTCAATCACCAAAACTTTTGTCACATATTCATCATTCCTATAATTGCCTAATCTCAAAAAACATATTTTTGTAATCTTGCCTAAAATATGATTTCATTACTTCTTTTGAAAATGTTTTACATGCAAAGCACCGGTCAAACTGTTATCTTATTTACATTCATTTACAAATCAACCATCTACTTTACCACTAAAATGTGTTTTTACACCAAATCATTTTTTACTATTGGAATATGCTCTTTACCACCACATTCAAATCTTTATGAACACATTAAGCCAACTATATGTTTTGTTTTTAACGTCTAAGTGTATGTCTCTTTACTTTGACTTTTCTATAATTTTTTAACTAGTAAATTTGTTGACTCAAAAAAATTTCAAATGAAAAATATATCACATAACAATAACTGATGATATATTTATAAGAAAACTAAAATAATGAAACACTACTTGATTGCAATGGCCAATGATCAGTCTATGACCAACTAATAAAGGTTGAGTAATTAAAAGAAAAATAGTTTGACATTATTAAAATAAAAAATAGAAATATATAAACACGATGAGATATGATTCTTAAATGATTCAAAGATGTAAATAAAACTTAAAATAAACAATCTAAAAATCCTACAGCAAAATTAAAATATTAGAAAAATAAGTAGACATATTGATCTTTCATATATCTAACCTAAAAAAGAAATTCAAAAACAATATAAAAACTTATTTTAAATCATCACATATGTCTAATTAGAAAATAAAATTACAATAAATAATGTCAAAATTTTAATTAAATCATGACACATGTGGTAATCTAAAGCTTATTAGCACTATAATATATGATAAAGCTTATATAATTCAAAACTGAAAGTAGAATATCAAAATAAATAATCTAAAACTACAAAAATTAAATTAAAAATATAATATAATTTCTTTGGGAAAATGATAGGTAGCTACACAAAATATAGGCCATGGCATGGTCTCACATGGAGACATATAATAATGTCTTAAAAACTACACGAACAATTTTTAAATCAGTACCAATTTACATAAGACATGTGCACAACATTATAACCATACATTCTGACACTAATTTCGTCTAACGAACTATGATTTCCGGTATCGGTCGATTCAAAAAATACTTAGTGTAATTTTCTTTGATAAAAATCTTAAATAATAAAATTGTAAAATAAACTCAAAAAATACGAAAGAAAAAATTTGTAAAATACTCAACTAAAAATGAACAAAGGGAAGAAATAACTAAAAAACAGAATCAGGATTATGTTCAAAAATTATACACACGTAATTATACACATATAAATCTTCGATAATTTAACGCATGTATAAGTTAATATATGTCACAACATTATTTTGAAAATGTATTTTGATTTATCTTTAGTTCAGTTTATTTTATTATACTTTTGAATAAAATGTGAAACTTATATATCAAAATATTGAAGTATATGTACATGCATACTTAAAAGAAACAAAGTAGAAGCTTAAAACAGAGCCGTATGACTCGTAAAACAGAGCATGATAATAGAGTTATAAGTGGTGGATATTTGAGGGAAGTGAGACGGCACTAGATAATATTTAGTTCAGTTTATTTTATAAAATAAAATTAATAAGAAATTTTGGATTATGAAACATTCCATATAACAACCTCATATATGAACCATGACTAATTATGTTTTTTTTTTTTTTTTTTTTTTTTTTTTGTTAAAAGTGAATCTTTAAAAACATAGATTTGAGAATCCAAAGATAATTTTTTCATACTTAAATTAATAGTTCATTCAAGTAAAATTAAACATAATATATACATATGATTAGAATAAAGTTTACTAAAATTCAACTAAACATAATTTTTTTTTTTGGTATCATCAACTAAACATATTGAGGCAACAGTAGTGAATATGTTTTCTTCTCTTCCCTTGTATCTTCTTTACCCAGCTCCTCTCGTCTTTTTTGTTCCTTGAACCTCTTTGCCTCTCTAGCATTGATATCTCGAGCTCCAAATGTCACATTTTTTCCAATGTTGAAGTAGAAATCACTCAAGTCTGTCTTCTTTGTAACCTAGTAGAAGATGAAAACAAAGGAATATCAAAGAGTTGACATGAGTTTAAATAGTAACAAAAATAGAACTTGGGAATTATCCGAGTAAGCACGATATAAGGAAGGAGGAAATAGAACTTACATCATCTTTTTCTTCTAGAAGTTCAAGCAATCTTTCTTGTGACAGCCATTGTTCTCGTTCCTCTAGTTTCCTTTTATAGGCACCAGTAACAATCTTTACTTGATCTGGAAAAAGATGTTGGTCTTTGGCCCTCTCTTTGGCAAGCTTTCTTTCATAAACTATTTCACGTTCTTTCTGTCTACGGTCAGCCTGTTTCCTCAATAGCTGGGCATATCTTGACTTGGGCTCTTCACAATCATGCATTCGTGGAAGATATGCTTCTTTTTTCAACTGATCATAAACTTCATCGTAAGCATAAGCACAAGGGTCCTCCTCCAAGGCTTTCTTATGCTGCTCCTCAATCTATAAACACAGAATAAACAACCAAATCAATATCAAGCATATAAAATTGAAGGAAATCTCTTAAGAAATTTAAGAAACAGAGTTAGAGTGATGGTAAAAGAAACGTACTCTCTTAAGACCCTTGGTCTTTGAAGCTTGTCGAGAAATTTCCATATCCACATCGTTGTCTTCATCTTGACCAAATAATGGAGCAGTACGAAGTGGAGGTCGAACTGATGATTGCCTTTTCATGAGTTGCAACCCGTACTTCTTCGTCATCTTCATTGTCATTCCCAGAACCACAGAGTTAAATTTCAGAAAAATTAGGGCAGAGATCGATCAGCAATGAGAAGATTTGGCCCAAACCCTAACAGACTCCAACCAAAAACTAGTCGATCGGAAACTTGACAGAATCGATTAGGCTTCCGAATCTAATGACTGATAGGTGTGAGGAACAAGGGATGCAAGGAAACAATACGGAAGAAACTGAAAGATGACAAAGATAACAGGATAAAACAATATACGTTATGTCCAGTCCTAAATATACTACAAATTTCCATTCTTCTTTGTCTAGTTAATATTAGAAATTTTCCATTTTTTTTTTTTCAAATATTAAATATAGGACTTTTCTTTTTATAATAATAATATTTTTCTGTTTCAAGCTGCCCAAAGGAGATCCTCTTAAAATCAATTGCTATTGCAATGCCGGTTTACACGATGAACTGTTTCAAGCTGCCCAAAGGTATATGTGAAGATATAGAACGTGTTATCGCTAACTATTGGTGGAATTCTCATCCGGATAGCAACTCAATACACTGGTTAGCGTGGAATCGAATGAAATATTCAAAGAAGGAGGGTGGCTTAGGATTCCGAGACATGGAAAAGTTCAACGATGCACTCCTTGCCAAACAAGCTTGGAGAATCCTCCAAAACCCAGATTGTCTAATGGCTAAAACTCTTCGCGGCAGGTATTTTTCACAGTCAAATGTTCTCAATGCAACTCGGGGTTACAGAGCATCTTTTGGATGGCAATCTATCCTCCATGGGAGAAATCTGCTTCGTACGGGCTTACGTTACATAGTTGGGGATGGAAGCATGATCCAAACATGGAAGTATAATGTAAAATCGGGTTATTGGCTTGGCACTCATCTTCCAAACCCAGATCCAGCCATTCTGCCTCCAGGAGATCCGCAGCTGAAGAGTCAAATCTGGAATTTAAATACACCACCAAAAATCAAACATTTCCTGTGGAGAATGCTGTCGAGAGTTTTGGCTGTAAGTACTGAACTTGAAAGAAGACATATTGTAACGGATAGCTATTGCCGCAGATGTGTCACCATGCGTGAAACGACGGATCATCTATTCTTCACTTGCTCACATGCCTGCCAGATTTGGAGAGCTTCAAGCATCCCTTTACCATGCTTATCTAATCCCCAGGTACCATATGAGACAAAAATCAAAGAGATTTTTGAATTTCATAAAAATGCAGGGAAAGACACATTACAAGGCCAGCTTCCCCTTTTGATCCTTTGGAGAATTTGGAGAAGTCGTAATAAACTGGTTTTCCAAAGTCGACAAAATGGTTGGTGGCGAGACCTTAGAGATGCTTCTCATGATGCGGAAGAATGGATAACGCATGGTCTTAACAACCAAAGCTCCACCACGTCAATGACCTCGGCACCAAGTTGTCCTCATCAGAGACGTTGGAAGAAGCCACGGCCGGGCTGGATCAAATGTAACTACGACGGAAGCTTTGTGAATCAAAACAATGGCGCTACAACAGCTTATATCATAAGGGATAATAGCGGAGTGTATAAAGGCGCAGCCCAAGCAACAGGTGTGAATGTTACCTCAGCTTTTGAAGCAGAATGCCAAAGTCTTATTCTTGCTATGCAACAATTATGGGTTAAAGGTTACATAAGGATTATCTTTGAAGGCGACTGCAAACTTCTAGTCAATGTTTTGAATGGAAGCACTACAAAGTTTGATGCCATTAATTGGATTCAGGAAATCCAAGATTGGGGTAAAAAGTTTGAAGCAATTGAGTACTCATGGGCTCACAGATCAACAAACCAACCTGCGGATATTTTAGCGAAGAACCAAAGGAACGCCTTGTCTTCTTACTTAGTTCATTTCTATATCCCTGTTTGTATTTCAAATGCTCTGTTCTTGGATTACATTGGCTCTGCCTAATAAAATGCAGTTCGTGTTAAAAAAAAAAATAATAATAATATTTTTCTGTTTAAACCTTCGATTGCACTAAATCAAAAGTTTTACAAATCTCGATTGATCACACACTCAAGAGTTGTTTTATCTTTCTATCAATGGTCCAAATGCTTTACATTTTTTCTTGACTTTATTTTGTTGTATTAAATCACCTCACATAAACCTCTAAACTTCTAGAAGGTTTTCCCACATGGCGGCATATAATAAAGTTAAACTTAAGAGAAAAAGATTTTTTCCCAAAACAGATGTTAAAACCTTAGGGTAAAAAATATCATTTTACATGCTCAAACTCAAAGGAAGAGGCTTTCTTGGGCTGAAATTTTCAATTTGTGGCTAAAATTTTCAATTTTCAATTTACATTATTAGGCATTTTTACACTAGGTAACTAAATCATAAGGGGATTGGTAAATGGTGAACCCAAAGAAAATTTAAACGGATGGTGAATCTTAAAAATGCATATATGATATCTCTGTGAAGGATATTTTGATCCTTTATAGTGTCTGATATCAAAGATTCTGATCAGTGGACTTAATCGCGAAGGGTGTCTTGATCAACGAATTTCAGATCCGGGTATAATATATATACGAGAACTGACAAATTAATATAAAAAATGATGATATTGAAAAACATCAACAACTTTAGACGTCTATGAAGTTTCATCTAAGAGATGATAGCCAAGAACGACAATCTCATCTATTTGGGATTGATTCTAGGGATGATAACCCATTAACGAGTAAAGTTTCAGTATATATCCAAAGCGGTGTGGAAATTCACTTCTTCATTGTTCTTCTTAAAATTTGGTTATAAATGTGTTGATGTATATATGTCTGGATTTACTTATCGTATTATACAGACTTTGGTTTTCAATATAAGTAAGTCAAATGATCACGACATATACCAATTTTATCGATCAGATGTTGACACGTGTAAGAAAAAAGATTTGTTTATTTACATATTGTAGTTATTTACATGTGTACATCTAATTTTTTTTTAACTTTTTTCTTAACCAAAAAAGAAAACTAACAAGAAAATAGAAAATAAAATATATTAATTAGTTATCTACATGTGTATATCTAACAAATTTCTAACTTCTTTTTCTTAACCAAAAAAGAAAACTAACATGAAAACGAAAAAAGTTACGTGGGTTACTATTGGTCAATTAGATTTTAACATGTATCAAAATAATTTAATCCATTTAGCATGGATATTGAACAATAAATAATGAATTTTGAAGTTTTAAATAACAATATAAACTATTTAACATGGGACGAAAAAATTTATTTAACATTAATTTAATTTTAAAAGGTTGTATTTGTGATATTATTGTAACTTTATTCAAGAGTGAAAACACAAAAAGAAAAAAACTTTTAAAAACAATGATGAGCTTATAAGAACGAATTTTAGATTACTTGGTAAGAAATGAGAATGTTAGTATATTTTATTTATGTTTCATTCATAAATTTTAATGAATTAAAAATATTAAGTTAGGATATTACAACATATAAAAAAAAAAACTTTTTCAAAAAAAGTTTGAACTAATCATTTTTTAAAAGTAATTCTGTTTTGTTAAATTTTTAATACTAATTAAAATATAGAAATTTGATATGATGCACATATTATTTTTGATATACACTTTTTACTTGTTCTAATCTAGTTGTCGTCGAAAAAAAAGAAAGTTGGTGTATCGTGGATTTGTCCATTCAATTTGAAATCAATGAATAAATCTATACTATTAATTGGGAATCACTAAATATTAAATAACCTTACAAAGGATAAAATATTACATAAGATGCCATTGGTTTTTTAGTATTTTTAAATAAATTCATTAAGTGTACAATAGTAATCAAAAAATTAATATATTTAAATAAGAAAAAGTAAAATTCTTTTAAGTAATTATTAGTTTCCAAAATAATAAACTCACTTTTTCTCTCTTATCAATTATGGACGAAAATTTGAAATTAATTTCTAAAAAATTGTTAACCAATGAGAATTGAAAAACTAAGATTTGATATCCAACTAAGATTTTATCTAAACCAATCCTAATAGACTATTCTATATCAAAAATAAAAATAAAAATGATATCATTTTAATTCAAAATTGAAAACACTATCGTTCAAAAGTTTTATCAATAGATGATTTTAAGATTGAATTGAAATTTCGTAAAAAGTGAAATACAATAATTTAACATTCAGTTTTGTTAGAATATTTTCACAAATTTTGAAATATAAAACGAAATTTTACACAATTTCTAAAAAACGATATTCCATATTAAAAAATATTTATATTTACTATGAAATAAACTCAAATAATATTAAATTTAAAGTAATTATCATTATGGCCTTCGTTTAGAATTTTCAAAAATATCTAAACAATAGATTGTGCATATTAATTTCAAAATATTATGTGTTTTATTTTTCCTTTTCAACCGGATATTCCTTAAATAAATCCATGATTTATTCCACAATGTTTTCGAAAGAATGTGAACTAATTATATATTGGGGCTTTTGCAAAAATGCCACTTTTTCAATGCCACTTTTCAAAAATATCCCTTTTTTAAAACCTTATAAAAAATGCTCTTAAAAATATAAGATTTACCCAAATATGTATGTAATATTATTAAAACATACACAAACTACATTTCTATGTATCTAAAATCTTATAAGTACTTTATAAATACCTTATAAATGCATTTTAAATACCTTTAAAAACCTTTAAAATATCTTGTAAAACCTTTGAAAAACCTTAAAATCCTTTAAAATAACTTGTAAAACCTTTAAAAACACCTTATAAAACCTTATAAATACTTGGATCGAGTCTTCAAGTAGTAGTTACAATCCATAAGTACCTTATAAACCTAATAAAACTTTATAAAAATTTCAGATTTAAAAAGGGGCATTTTTGAAAATGGACATCTAAAAGGGGCATTTTTGAATAGGGACACACCAAAAGGGGTATTTTTTAACAATTTCTCTTATATTATATATTTTGCATTCAAAACAAATCATGCAGCAATAGCATATCCCTTTTATAGATGTATATCAAATTTTTATTTTTAGTCCAAAAATCGAATTAATTATGATTAAACAATGAAAAGAAGAAGAATATGCAAGATTTAGCAAAGGAAAGAAACATTAATAAATTTGTTAAAATACATTTGTAACTTTAACAACATATATATTAGTCCGCAAAACTCACAGTATATATTGTATGGTATTTACAGGTAAGCAAACAAGAATTTGGAACATGATTTTAATGTAATGAAATGGGAGTAGGAAATACGAGACGGGATTGGAGGGAAACATATATTAAAAATCAACTAAATACCCAACTGGTATGAGTTCGGGTTATGAACACTACAAAAAATAAATTTGTTTACACACATAACCTTGTACGTACGTTTTCAGTTACACATATTCTATTTATGACGGATACGGGACCGTAATATTTTTATTTCACGTATACGAGACGGGTTATGGGGCGAAGAATTTATGACAGATATAAGACGGGATAGGTTTCCCGTTCCAAAATAGTTACGCCTAGCTAATATACATTAAATAAACCCAAACTAAAACCGAATCCATATCCTATTTAACACATGTAATCAAATTGTTAGAAATGTTTTGATTAGTTTAGAAAATAAAAATATAACATCACTTAACTTTTGCAACTAAATTATACCTTAATTTAATGTTTAAATATAATTTCGCACGTTCGTGTAGGTCTGAATCTTAAAATATAATTATGCACTAACTCAACTGAATTTTGTTCATTACTCTAACTTTATAATATTTATACTATTACGAAGTTCACTAACACAATAAAATAATTTATATTTTTAAAATCTATATAACAATATGTTTCTATAAAAATATCTCTACACGTACTTGTGGATCCAGATCTAATACACTAAAATAGATATCATAAACATAACAAAATAATCTGTATTTAATTAAAATTTGTTAGAAATTATTTTAAAATATGAAACCCTGCACGTATGTGCGGGTCAAGATCTAGTTAATTAGAAAAAGGGAATCTTCCGAATCGAAAACGTCACATAGTTTTATCTGAAAAACAACACGCATGTTATATCATTTTGAATGAGAATCATATTCACTACAATTTTTCCATTTGTTTTTATGTCTTAAAAAAATAGATTTTTTTCATTTTTGAAATTCCATTTTCTATTTTCAATAATTAAAAATATTGGAAGTTTTTTGCTTATAATAATAATATTTTTTTATTTAAACCGGAATAAATCATGGTTAAAATCACAATCTAATATCAAAAATAAATTTGTAATTAAAATTATGTTTGCATGTAGGTATTTTAAAATAAAAAATGACTGATCAATATAATATTTGTAATAAAAATATTTTTCCTTTTTGTTTTACAGTAGATAAAATGTCTTGTATTAAATAAATATTTATTAAAGTCATCTAAAAATAGAAATGGTAACAGTTTAAAAAGAAAATCCTAGTAAAAACAAAAAAGCCTATAAGTTCATAGTAAAATAAATCTAACTAGATTTAAACCCGCAGTACACCGCGGGATAATTTATTTTTAAAGTTAGTATAAGAATAATTTTTAAATTGTATCTCCTTATAAAATATTTATTTATATTATAGTTTACAATTGTTATTAAGTAACGGTATACCACGAGTCAACGAGACAATTATTAATAAACTGAGGATTTAGCCCGTATTAAAGCGGCATGTTAATGATATTTATAAATATTGATTCAAATTTGTCCGCCATATAAACCCGTTCCAAAATATAATTCGTTCCGTAATTTCTTAACCCGTCCCGTGATTTATTTTTATTTTAAAATTTAATGATTATTTATTAAATATAAAAGTTTACAAATCATATCATTCTCTAAGACATTTATATTTTAATAAACTGAAGATTTAATCTGTATTAAAGCGGCATGTTAATGATATTTTAAAATTTTATAAATATTGATTCAAACTCGTCCACCATATAATTTCGTTCGGAAATATAACCCGTCCTATAACTTCTTATCCCGTCCCGTGATTTGTTTTCTAAAAGTAGTAATTTTTAAAATTTAACGATTATTTATTTTGGAGAATACCTTCAGAATTTGATTCTTCAGCCTTTCCATGGATTATCTGGTATATTTGGAAAGTAAGAAATGAAAAAATCTTTGAAAATATTGACAAAGATCCGTTAGAGGTATTACGGTTAGCGGAAAAAGAAGCACAATTGTGGCAGTCAGCCCAAATCGAGCTTCATTATGAAACTAATGGTATTGTGGATTTGGTAAATCGTTCTCGAGTGGGGGATGCTTCACTTGATTCGAATTATTGTGGATGTCGTTGCTTTGTGGATGGATCGTGGAAAGAAAGTGATAAGTTCTCCAGTATCGGATGGTTCTGTATATCATCAACAGGAGAGCCGCCAACCATGGGAGCTGCCAACCTCCGTAAAAGTCTATCTCCATTACATACAGAATTCGAGGCTCTTCTCTAGGCGATGAAGTGTATGATTGGTGCAGATAATCAAGAAGTACCTTTTCTTACAGACTGTTCTGATCTGGTGAAGATGGTGTCTTCTCCAACCGAATGGCCGGCGTTTTCAGTGTACTTGGAGGAATTCCAGAGCGACAAGGAAGAATTCTCATCCTTTTCTTTATCTTTAATTTCTCGAAATGCTAATGTAAAAGCGGATAATCTGGCACGAAAAATTCGTACAGAACCGCTTCATATCATATATGTAAACAACATTCCTCATGAATGGCTTTTTTGAGCTCTAATTAATTTCGAATGACAAAAAAAAAAAAAAAAAAAACGATTATTTATTATATATAAAAGTTTGCAAATTTTATAATTTTTTAAGATATTTATATTTTATAGTTTACAATTGTTATTAAGTAACATTATACCACGGGACAATTTATGGTTTTATACAATCTTTTCTAAATGAGACTGATTTAATATGTCTAATATTGGTGGTATTAAAAAAATTAAGGATTTAATCCGTATTGAAGCGGCATATTAATGATATTTTAATATTTTTATTATTGTTGATTCAAAAACTCGTTCCGCCAAACTCGTCCCGCCAAAAAAACCATTTATTTTATTAATGTTGATCTTATTTATGATATGATTCTGACTCATTATCTAAATATTTTAATCGATGTAGAACGTTGAACACACATTTTCGTCAATTGGATAATATATGTCCGTTTTTAAAATTTCGAATCACAGTATATGCAGATTTTTTTTTTTTTTTTTTATTTTATGTATTATATGATGATTCAAAACAGTTAAAACAAATCAAACAAAGATGATAAGAGAATCATTATTCTAAATCTTAATCAAATCTTCTAAATATCTAAATTATTAAATATAGAATATCTGGTGTATGAGTTGGGTTAAATTTAACCCTACCCAACAATTTTTTTATGACTAAAATTTGTAAACGGGTCGGGTATCCAAATAACCCGGAAGCGTTTTTACCCACCCGTCACCAAAATGACAGCAAAAATACTAGTATAGATTATACCTATAAGTATTCCATAAATTCATTGTAATCTCATCTCGAAATCCTTCCATATATTGCCTAGAATCAATCATTTGGTCATCATACTGTACTTCCACCTCTTCATTTAGTGATGGTTGATGATTACCATCTTACAATACATAAAAGCTGATCTTCATGGTTCATCAATGGAGTGAGTTGATGTACTCATTTCATTCAAAAAGAATTTGTTATCTTTGTGAAGGGTGTTTTGATCCTTTATGGTGTCTTATATCAAAGATTCTGATCATCAGTAGACTTAATCCCAAAGAATTATATTGTGTCTTGACCAACGAATTTGAGTCAGTTATGAAGCTTCATCCAAGAAATAATATATTGTGTATAGCATATTTATGAAAAATCGATGAATTGATGCAAAATAAGATATTGAGTAACATCAAACAATATTAGTCAGTTATGAAGCTTCATCCAAGAAATAATAGCTAAGAATGACGATCTCATATTGATTCTGGAGAAGAAAAGAAACAAGTTTACTAAACTGTTGACGAGTAAAGTTTTGGTATCTCAAGAAGTGTGGAAATTCACTTCTTCACTGTTCTTCTTAAAATTTTGTTATAAATGTGTAGATGTTTGTTTGGATATTATTATTTTATTATATAAAGTTTGGTTTTTAAAATTAGTAATTCATATGATCGCGACACGTGTCAACTTTATCGATAAGATGTTGAAACGGAAAAAAACTTTCTTTTCTGTTAACGAAATAATAAAACTATTTAAAAAACCATATTTACATATATTAGTTATTTACATGTGTATATCTAAAATTACTTTAACTTTTCTTTTTGTCTTAACCTGAAAAAGGAAAACTAACAAAAAAACTCTTTTTTGTTTTACGTGTGTTATATTGGTCAATTAGTGTTTGACATGTATAAAAAAACTTAAAAAAGTTATTCCATTTAGCTTGAATATTAAACAATAAACAACGAGTGTTGAAGTTCTAAATAACAAAATAAATTATTTAATATTAATTTAATTAGAAAAAATGTATTTATGATATTATTGTAATTTTATTTGTAAGTGAAAACATCAGAAAAAAAACTTAAAAAATAATGGTGAGTTTATAAGAACTAATTTTAGATTACTTTGTGAGAATGTTAGTATATATTTTTATGTTAATTTATAAATTTTAACGTATTAAAAAAAATTTCCATTCTTCTTTGTCTAGTTAATATTAGAAATTTTCCATTTTTGAAATTCCATGTTTTGTTTTCAAATATTAAATACTAGATAAGGCCCGCCTAAATAGGCGGGTGTAATATATAAAAATAAATTTTTATCGCTGATATATGAATTTTGAATAATAAATAGTAATCCATACACTTTTCCTAATATTTAATAATTTAGTATTTTTTGTCTTGAACAAAAATTAAATCTTAAACATTTCATTTTGCTATACATTTTAACTATTTATTTCATCGTAATAAACTGAATTTTAATTCTACACACTATTTCGTATTGGTGATTTTTAAATCTTAAATAGTAACCGACACAATTTTTATATATTTAACTTAGTAATTTTTAAAAAACGAAATTTTAATCTTACACATTCCATTTTGCAATATAATTTAACTATCTATAGGATCATAATAAACTTAATTTTAAGTCTTCATAGTTCATCTTAATGGATAACCTTCTAATAATAATTTTATATCAAAATCGTATGTATATCATATCAAATCTATAACTTAGTTAATATTAAATATATTAACAAATAACAAAACATTTATAAATATTAGAAATCCACAAAAATTATGGAAAACAAACATTGTTTAAAATATAGTTTTTCTATATAACGTAATCTCATAAGTTAGTTTTACCTCATGGCAAACAAATTTTAAATGAGTTAAAATTAATAAATAGATCATTAAAAATATATATTAACATTCTCATTAAGTAATCGAAATTAGTTTTCGTTGTGTATAGGGAGTCTAATCGTTTAGCCGATGGATTAGCAGCCTATGCGTTTTCGTTGGATTTGGGTTTGCTTTTGCTAGAGGATTGTCCGGATGTAGTAAATCCGATTTTGCTCGAGGATGTTATTGGGACTACGTTTCTAAGTAATGTTCGGTTTTAATTTAATTTTATTTTAATAATATGAGGGAGACAATGTCTCCCCTCCACTTACCAAAAAAAAAAAAGTAATCGTAAATTCAATTATATAAGCCATTTTCCCATATATTTTGTGTTTATAATTATGACTACATGCGTTAAAATTCTTAAAATAAAATATAAGTATAACCACACTAATATTCTTATCAAATATTCAAATATTCGTTCGTTCTTATAAGCTCATTATTTTTTGTAAGAATTTTGTGTTTTCATTTGACAAATAAAACACTATATTACGATGATAAATACAATTTTATCCAATTAAATTAATGTTAAATAACTTATATTGTTGATGAGAAAAAAAAAAACTTATATTGTTATTTAAAACTTCAACGGTTATTGTTTATTTGTTAATATCCATACTAAATGATTTAAAAAAAATAATTAACACATGCCAAATCTAATTGACCAATAACACATGTAAAGAGAAACTGTTAGTTTTCCTTTTTGGTTAAGAAAAATAAAGTTAACGAATTTTAGAAATTAGATATATAAATTAATATATGTAAATATTCTTTTTTTTAGTTTTCCTATTTCGTTAATAAAAAAAGTTAAATATTTTTTGACACATGTCAACATCTGATCGATAGACTTGACACGTGTCACGATCATGCGAGTTACTAACTTTGAAAACCGTACTTTATATAATAAGATAGGACTTTTCTTTTAATAATAATAATATTTTTCTGTTTAAACCTTCGATTGCACTAAGACAAAAGTTTTACAAATATCGATTGATCACACACTCAAAAGTTGTTTTATCTTTCTATCAATCAATGGTCCAAATGCTTTGCATTTTTCAATGTATTCCATAAATTCATTGTAATCTCATCTCGAAATCCTTTCATATATTGCCTAGAATCAATCATTTGGTCATCTTCTTGTACTTCCACCTCTTCATTTAGTGATGATTGATGATTACCATCTTATCTTACAATACATAAAAGCTGATCTTCATGGTCCATCAATGGAGTGAGACTAGTGAGTTGATGTACTCATTTCATTCAAAATGAATTTGTTATCTTTGTGAAGGGTGTTTTGATCCTTTATGGTGTCTTATATCAAAGATTCCGATTAGTAGACTTAATCCAAAGAATTATATGGTGTCTTGACCAACAAATTTGAGATCCGGGTATAGCATATTTAAGAAAAATCCATGAATTGATGCAAAGTAAGATATTGAATAACATCAAACAATATTAGACGGTTATGAAGCTTCATCCAAGAAATAATAGCTAAGAATGACGATCTCATCAATTTGGGATTGATTCCGGAGAAGAAAAGAAACAAGTTTACTAAACCGTTGACGAGTAAAGTTTCGGTATCTCAAGAAGTGTGGAAATTCACTTCTTCATTGTTCTTCTTAAAATTTGGTTATAATGTGTAGATGTATGTTTGGATATTATTATTTTATTATATAAAATTTAGCTTTAAAAATTAGTAACTCATATGATCGCAACACGTGTCAACTTTATCGATATGATGTTGACACGGGTAAAAAGAAAACTTTATTTTCCATTACGAAATAAAAAAAATATTTTTTTTAAAAACATATTTACATGTATTAGTTATTTACATGTGTATATCTAAAATTTCTTTAAGTTTTCTTTTTGTCTTAACCAAAAAAAAAGGAAAACTAACAAGTTTTACGTGTGTTATTGGTCAATTAGTGTTTGACATGTATAAAAAAAGTTAATCCATTTCGCTTGAATATTAAACAATAAACAACGAGTGTTGAAGTTCTAAATAACAATATTAATTATTTCATATTAATTTAATTAGAAAAAATGTATTTATGATATTATTGTAATTTTATTTGTAAGTGAAAACACCTGAAAAAAAACTTAAAAAATAATGATGGGTTTATAAGAACTAATTTTAGATTACTTTGTGAGAATGTTAGTATATATTTTTATGGTTCATTTATAAATTTTAATGTATTTAAAAAAAATTTTACTTCAGAGATTATAACGCATAGCAAAATATATTTAACACAAAGTTTTTTTTGTTTTTTTTTTGTCAACCTATTTAACACAACGTTGGTTTTGCAATAATTGTTTTGGATTAATTATTTCTTTTTTCTATTAAATGTGTTTTATTAATTCTTTTTTAATACTAACTGGGATATAGACATATAGTAGATTTGATATGTTGGACATCTTACTTTTGCTGTAAAACTTTTGCTTTGTTTTAATCAATACAATAAAAATAACGAAAGTATCTCCAGTACTGACACCTTAACTTTTTGGAGTGTTTTGGAAGAGACACCTTAGCAAAATGGATATCCAATCAGAACATTTCAAATAATACAGTTCAGTTTTGTCTTCCACTAATATCATTCTATTTTTCCACATCAGATCAAATTTCAAAATAAACATTTGTTTAGCTCACTTACAAGAGAAAAAAAATCTAAAAACCCTTGGATTTTAAAACTCCACCGCCGGCGACCGATCTTTCCACCGTGGAATCGTGGTTGCCTCGCCGTACAGTCTCTTCCAATTGTGAAACCTCCGGTGCTTATGCCTCTGCTCCTGGCCAATAGTGCAGGCCGAGTTTCCTTGTTGTTGGAGGTTCAGCTTCCGATGAGGGTGCCGCCATGGACATAGAGCACGTTAGCAAGAATATTTCTGATTTCATTAGCTTCAATTTCCTCTATATCATTTGTTAAGATAGGATTTTTTTTTTGCTTTTAGATATTTAAGGTGTACAATGATAAAGCTTATTTCTTTTATTGTTGTTTAATCTTTTCATTTTAGCTGAGGCTTCGACGAAGAAGAAGAAGAAAAGTAAAAGCAAGTGAGAAGTTCATTTTCTGTTTCTTTCTCTATTAATCTTCAGTGTTTGCTTTGATGATCTTGCTCAAAAAGCTGATGATGGTTTATAGGAAGAAGAAGAGTATCCTTCAACAGACTGATCCTCCTTCAATTCCTGTTCTTGAGCTCTTCCCTTCTGGAGATTTTCCTGAAGCTGAAATCCAACAGTACAAGGATGAGTAAGTTCACATACCTTATCTAGACTAGATTCTATGTACATTTTATCTTGCTAGCTAAGTCTGTATATTGTAATGTAGTAATTTGTGGAGAACAACATCTGAAGAGAAGAGAGAGATGGAGCGGCTGCAAAAGCCGATATATAACTCTCTTCGCCAAGCAGCAGAAGTTCATCGTCAAGTTAGGAAGTATATGAGAAGCAAAACAACTCCTTGCCACTATTAACAAGAACTTCTCCACACTAGCCTTCTGCAGACGCTATTTGGACCGCCTTGGTCTTGATGGCTTTAAAGAATCTTTGTGATTCTGGCATTATTGAGGTAAACTCCTAAAGACTAGACGCTCTGATTCTTGTGTTCAAGAACATTTTGATGAAAGTAGGTTTCTTTGGGTTACTTTTATAGCCATGTCCTCCAGTGTGTGATGTGAAAGGAAGCTATATTTCTCAGTTTGAGCATACAATCTTGTTACGACCAACTTGCAAAGAGATTATTTCCAAAGGAGACGATTATTGAAATGGTGATTTTCACAGAACTTGAAAAGGTTTTTGCTTGTGGCAGCTGTTCTTCTTGAGTTTGTAAAATAGTTTTGGAAGGCTTTTTAAGTCTTGTGCTCAAATATTTGTAAGAGTACTCGAGATACGGTGCAGACAATGTATGCATCTTTGCAAGAGTACTCAGAGCATTGTTGTCGATCCCAAATTTGCTAAAAAGACTATCAGCAAAGAAGAGTCAGCTGAGATTGCCAAAGAGAAGGTCAATTAATTCTCATTGCATATCTCATTTTCTGAATGGCATTATCATCCTTAATCTAATGTGGTTTTTTATCTGTGTCCCATGATTATGTAAACCAGGGTAACCAAGCATTAATTCAAAGATAAACAATGGCAGAAAGCTATTGGTCTTTATTCAGAACCTATAAAGCTAAGTGACAACAACGCTACCTATCACAGTAACAGAGCTGCTGCATATCTTGAAGTTGGAGGGTAATTGTTTCTCAGATCCTTAAAAACATTTTTAGTGAGCAATCTTTCCATGTGGCATTGCCTTGATAAATCATTTACATACAACTTTCTTCAAGCCGAAGAAGACTGTACCAAAGCCATCACCCTTGACAAGAAGCGGAAGAATATGCTGCGGTGAATATTCACTTGGTAAATAAAAGAGGTCCTTCACAAAGTGCTAATTCTGATCATGGTACAAATCGAAGACGATGGAAGAAGCCGAGGGAGGGCTGGATTAAGTGTAATTATGATGGCAGCTTCTTAAACATTAACTCAAGAGCTACTGTGGGTTGGATAATTAGAGATTCTCAAGGTAGCTTCAAAGGAGCAGGCCAAGCTTTAGGGGATTTTGTTCAATCGGCGCTGGAAGCGGAATGTCAAAGTATTATTCATGCTATGCAACATCTCTGGATAAGAGGTTTTAAGAAGGTGATACTGGAAGGAGACAACCAGATTTTAGTCAATTTGTTGACAAGAAACTCAATGCGATTTGATATTCTCAATTGGATCCATGAAATTAAAAGTTGGGAAAGAAGATTTGAAGCTGTTGAATATAGTTGGGTTCCCCGATCTTCAAATCAACTAGCTGACAGGCTTGCGAGGAATCAACGATGGTGTTTGTCCAATTTTAATTTTCATTCCTCTGTTCCTGTTTGTATTTCAAATATACTCAACTCTGTTCCGACCATTCATTAATTTATGCAGTTAAGTGTTAAAAAAAAAAAAAAAACAATCCAATGGTCTTGTTACTATCAATCTTTGTGTATAAATATACTCCCTCAATTTCATAATATAAGGCATTTTGGATAAAGTTTTTTGTTTCACAATATAAGTCGTTTTCGAGTTTCAATGCAAATTATATATTACTTTAATATTTTATGATTATTTATATTATGTCGTCTCTTTTATGATTGGTTGAACTTTTAAAAAGTAGATCTTCTTAATCTACGACTTATATTATGAAACGGAGGGAGTATAATATTTATAGAGAGATAGATAAATATGTTTTATAGGACATACATGTGTAGAAGAAAGAGAGAAAACTCTTGTGGTGATTACAATTCGTTTGTTTTTTTGGGATGTATGAATATCTGAGAAGATTATTGATCATTTTATTGTTTCCATGATTTTTTTATAAATCGGTGGAAAAACCTTTGGATGATAAATCAAAGTAAATGGTGTCTAGGGGGCCAAAATTAATCAAAGGTCGATTAAGATTTTATCTCCAAATAAAATTTCATTCATTGAATAAATATATATTTTTGGATATTTTATTGTAAAACTAGTTTGATCATAAGAAACAAAAAAAACTATTAGCTTAAAGACATGTTGCTTTTAGTTCTTTTGATACAAGATTGCATTGAGATTTTTTTTAAAAATTCACAAACAAATTAACAACTTCATATGGAGATATATTGCTTGCTTCCGAATGCAAATTTTGGTTTATAAAGATGAACAACACCAAGACTTACTCGGATGAAAAAAAATCAAACTTTGTTTGGACTGTTCAAAGCTTCCATGAGGGGTTGTTCAAAACATCATAAAACGTGAAGTATTTTTTTAAGCTAATAGTTTTTCTTATGATCAAATTAGTTTACAATAAATTAACTAAGAATTAATTTTCTATGAACTAAGTATCATTTGCCCAAGAAAACAAAATTAACTAACTGTAAAAATTGGTTTTATGATGATAGAAATCATCCAATAAACTATAATAAAATTATCAAATTCTTCTTTTGGATAATTATTAAAAAATTGTAAAAAATATAAATTGCAGGTGAAGATAACCAAGACACATAAGAAAATTGACGCAGGAACAAGGAAAACATGTAATAATTTCACTAAACTATTTTTATTGATTTTTTTTTATTTTAAAAACAAGACATGCTATATGGAATTTTCCCAAAAAAAAGGAAAATTGGATATAAAGGATAAATAATTAAACTATTGTCCATCTATGCATTCTATGATTAAATGTCACATATTGCTAATTTACCCTTTGTAATTGATTTAACTAGTTTTCAAATAAAATTTAGAACTATTTGTAGGCAAATGAAGAAGAAGTCATGAGGATACTTATAACGTCGAAAATATATCTGTTTTGTTGCCATTTTGGATAAATAAAATATGATCTACGAAGTTTAGTTTATACCTTCTGAATTTAGAATGTGTATTCTATACACTGCACATGTTCCATAAAATTTAGATAATGTATTCTATGCACATGTTCTATGAAATTTAGAACGCATTTCTGTTCTACGATAGTTAGATAGCTAATTTCTACGAAATTTAGAATACATATTCTATACTTTGCTTTTTCTTCTAGAAAAATTAGAATATCTTTTCTAACATTTACTCATGTTCTAAAATTGTTAGAAAACACATTCTTATATTTTCCTATATATTTTACAAAAAATAGAAAATAAATTCTATGTAATTTAGTATGTAATATAAAGTAAATGACAATCGGTAGGCGTTTTAGACACTCGTTTTCCATGTCTACATAAAAGCAAAAACAATCTTAAAATATGAAAATATCTACAATCATGAAATCTTCAGAGTATGTAAAGCAAAGTTCTCTGTAAATGTCAACAATCAATAAAATAAGTCCAAAAGGCCCAAAATTATGTAATCAAATTAAGGTTTAGTAACAAAAGAAGATAATGAAAGCAAGTCAAGTGATAAAAGTGTTAGAATTTGCTTCTTACGGTACTTAGTGCAAAAGAAAAAGTAACACATGAACGTTTTGTTATAACCAAAATGCTTTGTTTTAGAATGACTTGGAAAAAGTCATATGTACGAGACAAAGAGACAAAGTAACATAGGAATTGGACGTGAGAGAACAAGACATACACGAGAGATGAAAACTGAACCTTGTTTTATTAGACTTTTAGAAACAACACAACACTACAAATCAATAATCCAATCTAGAATTTTACATGGATACAAAAACTTCGAAGAATTGAAGAAATCCAGAAAACTATCAAAAGAGAAGAAGTTGCCGTCAAAATAAGTGAAGAATTAAAGAAGAAGAAGTTGTCATCATTATGTATCGTCGTTATACTAATCAAAGAAGAAGAAGTTGTCGTCAAAATAATTGAAGAAGAAGATGCCGTCAAAAAAAAAGAAAAAAAATCAAAGGAGAAGAAGATATGTAATTATCTACAAGAAAAAAATTGGAAAGTAAATATATGTTATTTTTGTCCTATATTTTTTTCAAATTGTTTTTGGAAAGAAATCTAATTAATTTTGGAAATTTTTAATAGCTAAGCAAGATTTTTAAAAAATTGAGGATATAATGGGATTTTAATTATATTAAAGCATATATGACCAATATTAAAGAATATATGACCAATTATGAATATAGAATGCATAGTTGGACAATAGTTCAATTAATTGTCCTTTATATCCAATTTTCCCAAAAAAACATTTACCTCATGCATGGTGTTTGATTTAATAATGATTTCACGAACCATAGACATTTTGCAATCGATAGAAAATCCAATCTTCCGCTGAAATGTATTCTTCAAAGCTAGATGCTGATTCAAAAGCTAGAGCAAGAAAAGAAGAGAAGCTTAAGCTACAACCATAAGCTTCTCAGAACATTTAATAACCAATCATCTTATAAAAGATTCAAGAAGGTTTAAAACTTTACATGACAGTGACACTTAACACTATAGATAGTGTTAAGTGTAAATACGCTAGACGGAATATACTTATAAGATCTCTAGCGTATTTATTTGTCTAAACCAAAGTTTGTTAAGCTCATTTGAGTAAAAAGCATTCACCTCATGCATTTTGTTCCTTTTGGAAAGTCACTTTATGTCAAACAACTTCTTAAAAAATTTTAGACACACATGTGTTTGATTTAATAAAGTTTTTAAACAATATGATTTAGTTATTATAAATTATTTTTTATTAAAATAATTTATCTAAAATATACCCCGCAGCGTAGCGCGGGTTTCGTCCTAGTCTAGTTAATGATTTATGGTGGATGTTTCAGTTCGATTTTGAAATCAATGAATAAATTAATATAAAAAAAATGGATCTTCGGAACCGAAAACGTCACGTAGTTTTATCATATTTTCTATCTGAAAAACAACACGCATGTTATAGCATTTTGAATGAGCAAAAAAAAAAAAAAACAAGGCTTATTTAGAAGGCCTAAGGCGCGTAAAGAAGAACGAAAAGCGAAACAGAGGAATCTAAAATCTCTCAGTCGCGACAGCTTCCGGCTACTACAAGATCGCCGCCGTGAAATTTCTTCTCCAGCTCTCTGTTTCTGAGGTTAGTTTGTATCTTTCATCGATCATCTCTTCTTATTCTTCTACTCGATTCAGTTACGGCAGTACCAAGACATTGCTCGCGAAGCTTGCTGGTTAATGTTTACTTGTTACCCTAATTTTCCATAGCTTTGGCTCTATCGGTTCCTTTTGAGGTTTAGATGAGCAATATGATAGCGATTCTGGAGAATCTGCGTAGGAAATCAGTGGAAATGAGATAATTTAGGGATTTAAGCGAGTAATTTGGATTGATGGAGATATTTTAGGGCTTTGATGTTGTCGATGTTATAGTTTGGCTCTGTCGGTTCATTTTGATGTTTTGATGAGCAATATGATAGCGATTCTGGAGAATTTGCAAAGGAAATCAGTGGAAATGAGATAATTTAGGGATTTAAGTGAGTAATTTGGATTGTTGGAGATATTTTAGGGATTTGATGTTGTAATCTCGCAATTTTCTGCAAATTAGAGTCATTTTATCGAGTATTCTAACTTTAAATTGCCTTCCACCGTTTGATTTCAGATTGGCAAACATGTCAGTTCTTATTAGGACAAGCCTAGGGGATATAGTGACTGATCTCTACACAGATAAAGCCCCTAAAACCTGCAATAATTTTCTCAAGCTATGCCGTATGAAGTATTACAATGGGTGCCTTATCCACACAGTAAAGGATTCCATAGCAGAAACAGGTGATCCAACAGGAACAGGGTCTGGTGGAGACTCAATATACAAGTGAGATGATGTTTTTCTTACTTTCTGATGATATGGAGACTGTTTTTATATTATCCTGACCCATCTTGTCCCTCTTTTTGTTGAATATCCAGATTTCTTGAAGGTGACCATGCTCGGTTCTTCAGCGAAGAGATTTGCCCTGAATTGAAACATTCAAAGACTGGCACTGTTGCTATGGTTAGTTCTGGTGAAAATCTGAATGCTTCCCAGGTTAGCCCAAATACTTTGCTTGAATTACCAAGTTTTATGAAGGGTCCTGTGGGTCAACTTTTGCTGTGTCGTATGTCCTTATGTGATTTGTCTGTTTCCTTTTCAGTTCTATATCACACTTTGCGATGATCTTGACCATCTTGATGGGAAACACACTGTAAGGACTAAGCACAAATTAGTAATGATCTGCCTATTCTTTGTTTTGTCTATATATATATCAGTTACGGCCCTTTTTCAGGTGTTTGGGGAGGTTGTCGAGGGGTTTGACGTTTTGACTAGTCTAGCCAAAGTTTCTGTTGATGCGAAGAACAGACCCTGTAAAAACATAAGAATAGAGCACACATATATACTTGAAGATCCATTTGATGATCTCCCACAACTGGCTGAATTGATACCAGATACTTCCCCTGAGGGAAAACCGAAGGAAGAGGTCACAGATGACGGGCGACTCGAATATGATTGGGTTCCAACAGATGAAGAACTTGGTCCTCAGGAACTGGAGGAGGTCATCAACAAAAACGCTGCCCATTCAAGTGCTGTTTTACTTGAAACTGTAAGCCGGTTGCTCTCTTTTGATGTTATATCAAATCATGTTTCATGCTTGACCCTTGTATTGCTGTTGCAGAAAGAAGATATCCCTGAGGCTGTGGAGGATTCTAGCACTTTGCTTTACATATGGGGTTTGAATCCTTGTACTGATGCAGATGGCCTCAACACCATTTTTTCCCGCTTTGGAACAGTCATCTCGTGAGTGATTTACTCTCTGTTTCCTTATCAGTTTGGTAAACACGATATCTCAACTTTTCTGCATATGGTAGGGTTCGAGTCCTCCGGGATCGCAAGACTGGTGAGAGCTTAGGTTGTGCATTAATCCAGTTTGAAAATGAGGTTGCAAGCAAAGAAGCCCGTCTTGTGATGGATAATTGTACTATCGATGATAGACGAATCTCCGTAGAAATTGAGGACTGCTTTGTGGAAAGTATTTCACATACCCGGGAAAAAGAAGAACATCATGCTTCACATTTCCGGTGGAGAGAGGAACGGCATAGTCATACTTCTCTCTCTCCCTCTCTTCTTGTGTCTTCATGCTAAACCTTCATAAATTTCATTTCTTAGCAGGGGCCTTACTCTGCACGTATAAAGAAAGTAGAGAAAGAAATCAATGAGCTCGCCGAGAAGATCAACAATCTTTGTAGTATGTTCGCACTCTTTGTTGCTGAAGTCTTGGGCTTGCTTGGAATTAGTGACCTCTGTTTAGAGCATGACTGAAGTGAAGCTTTTCACTTTCATTTGAAGGTATCAAGGAGTCTGACACGAATACTGGGTTATCTCTTCCCAGTCAATGGGATCTCATAGCTGATAAACAGATGATTGTTGACGAGCAGCCTCTGCATGTAGGCTTTTTCTTCTTATATACTTCTATGAATTTTGCTTCTTCTCTCGTAGCAACAATAAGGGATTAAAGTAACCGTTTTTTCCTATCCAGGTTGCGACATGCACACAGATAATCAGTCCAAATACTGAAGACGCAAAGTATGTCGTTGATATGGAAAAGATAGGCAAGGTAAACTATATCCATAGGTTGATGTTGCTGCATGACCAATTGTGTGTTGTAGAACGTTTTGGTGTTTGGTTTATTACTGACATTAGTTTTTCTTCTTAACTGCAGTTTGTTGTTGGACTTGGCGATAAATCTTCTCCCACTGAGATAGAAGTAGGAATGCGTGTGGGGTATGTTTCCCTCTGTATTGCTTCAAGGCAAACCCTCTTTGTCGCTGTACATTTCTCATATGGAGGAAAACTGACAAGAACGTTATAATCTCTGATCTGTAATTGCAGAGTTGATAGGAAGAAATATCAGATACAGATTCCTCTACCTCCAAAGACTGATCCTCGTGCTATCATGATGACGGTTGAAGAGAAACCGGACATAACTTACTGTGATATCGGTGGCTGTGCAAGGAGCAGATTGAGAAGATTAGAGAGGTATGTTGAGCTTAGTTAATAAATCAAATTTGGTGTCCTGATCTTCTCAGTTTAACACCTAGAGTTGTTAACTTACTGTTGGGGTATTGGTTTTCAAGAAATAAGTTTTAAAAAGTTTTGTTGCATTTTGTTAATTGTAGGTTGTTGAACTACCAATGCTTCATCCAGAGAAATTTGTGAGGCTTGGGATAGATCCTCCCAAGGGCGTTCTTTGCTATGGTCCTCCGGGTACTGGAAAAACCCTTGTGGCTAGAGCTGTAGCTAATAGAACCGGTGCTTGCTTTATCAGGATTATTGGCAGTGAGCTCGTTCAGAAGTACATCGGTGAAGGAGCAAGGATGGTTCGTGAACTGTTTCAGGTAGTCAGTTGTAAAAAATTTGTTCTGAATTAATGTTGTCTTAGCTAATTAATGTTGTTCTGAATTTGTATAATACTGTCTTTCCAGATGGCACGCTCAAAGAAAGCTTGCATTTTGTTCATTGACGAAATCGATGCCATTGGTGGTGCAAGATTTGATGACGGTGTAGGCGGTGATAATGAAGTCCAACGTACTATGCTTGAGATTGTGAATCAGCTTGATGGGTTTGACGCACGTGGTAACATCAAGGTTCTTATGGCAACAAACAGGTCAGACCACAATCCAAAAGCACATTATAGCGCTTGACTTGACGCACTCATGTTTATGTTTTTCACTCTTTTGACTCCAGGCCTGACATACTGGACCCTGCTCTTTTACGTCCTGGACGTCTTGACCGCAAGATTGAGTTTTGTCTGCCTGATCTGGAGGGCAGAACACAGATCTTCAAGATTCACACACGAACCATGAGCTGTGAAAGAGACATCCGGTTTGAACTCCTTGCTGGTCTCTGCCCAAATTCAACAGGTAATGATCCCAACCATCATAGAGCTCTCATCATGGTTTTTTTGGGTCTCATTGAGATTTGTTCTGACTTGGGTTTTGTTAATCTGTTTTGCAGGAGCTGATATCAGAAGTGTGTGCATAGAAGCCGGAATGTATGCAATAGGAGCTAGGAGAAAGGCTGTGAGTGAGAAAGACTTTCTGGACGCAGTGAACAAAGTGGTTAAAGGCTATCAAAAGTTCAGTGCAACTCCCAAGTATATGGCCTACTACATTTAGAGAGAAGTCAGGTTTATTTCTTCACGAAACTCCAGAAGCAAAACTCACAAACATATCTTTTACAAAACTGTTTTTTTAAAGCATTTGGAAACATATATTACAATAAAACAGAGGAATTTGGGAAACATATTATTACTGTTGATCAACATAATACAAAGAGAGAAAAAGATGAGTGCATAATGTACACTATTAAGATGATCATCTTAGGACACTAACTATGAATTATACTTTGGAGCCAGGTCACCTTTTATTGGGCTACAAGGCCTTAAATTTTTCATCTAACGCTACTGTACAAAGATTGCTTCTTGAAGTTCTGGTATGGTGAAATTCCACTTCTTTTGATTGCATTTTAGGTTCTCTTGTAGTATGATAAAGTAAGAATTTTGTGCATAGCTGAACGCTAAAATTGATGATAATGTAGGCATCTTAGTCTCTTGACCAAATAGTATCATTGATGATATGGTAACCAGGTAGAAAGCATGGCTGTGCTTTTGTGAATGGACTTTCGGCGAATCCAATTGTCCAAGTTATCGTCTTTAAATATCTGCATTATTAAGTTTATATTACTTGTTCCAATATATTTTCTTAATAGCTTCTTCTTTATGGTGTTTAAGATTGCTTTTGGTGAAGCTCTGTTCATTTCATTGTGAAGATTAAATCAGCAACCTTTGCTAAGTAAATTTTCTTCTTGTGCCAGTAATGCCAAGAATCCAAGTTGCTTTTACCCCATTCATCAATCTGCCAACTGCATCACTCGTCTGATTGAGAAGATCGAGGCACCGGTTATATACCTTTCTTCTCATGCAGCCGAAAGCGACTACCTCGTGATACAGCTGACAAATAGGATGCATTGTCATACAGACATGGTCTCGAGGATATGCGATGCGATGAGTATCTCTGTGCCAAAGGAGCTGCCTATTTTGTAGCAGATCATGAGTAATGATGATTAACACGAAATCCAGTCTCTGTCTTGTGAGTTCTCATCATCAACATCCTAGTTCTCTTCTATTTTGTGCATAGTTTTTTTGTGTATCATACAATAAAGCCATGCTACAGTTTCTTCTAATGTTTATCAGAGATTGCTTTGGTTAAATCAAATACTAACCATTTGTTGTTTGCTTGTAATTTGTCAATATCATGTAAATCCTGATCCACAATTTCAATAAGACAACCTTTGTTATACCAAATTTTTTATATGTGTATTTAATACAAATTAAAGGTTACAAAGGTCTCTCATATGTATCTCTATACGTAATAATGGAATTCAAGACCTTAAACCTACGCAGTTGGTTCTTCCCGACTTGAGTCAATTTTAGTTTTATTGAACTATTTGAATCCATCTCGAGATTCGTGGCATTTAAATTGATTTTCTAGACCATATTAGGGAGGTAACAAGCCAAATGTTTAACAAACATTGGCATGTTAAGTGGTGTAACTAAAATTGTGTTCTTAAAAGTATATTGAGAAGGCCAAGAAGCAAAGGCATGAAAAGAGAATCTAGTTTAGAAGATAAAGCGAACTTGTATGACCAACAAAGGAATAACATTATCCAGTAAATCAATTTTAAATTATGAACTTTCCAATTACATTCCTTGGCTTTGCCTAGGTACATTTTCAGAGTGGAGGCAAATCCTATCGTAAATGTTTTTTTTTTTTTTTTTTTTGGGCAAAGCCTATCGTAAATGTTAAGTTGATCATTTGTAATAAGAAAGCATAAACTAGAGAAATCTTTAAAACAAGAGTTAAACACTTACATAAGTTTCAAATTCTCAACATAGTCTAGAGAGGTGTAAACTCTCGTACGCTTAAACATTTTAAGACCTTGTACTTGAACTCTTGTGAGACTCTTGCTCTCTAGGTTGAAGTAATAAACGTAAAATGCGTCTACCAGACAGTACGGTGTCAACACAACTTCACCTCCAGGAGTCATTCCAACAATGACTAACTCGGTACGCTTAACTACTACGTTGTTCCAAAAAGGAGGCAATGTGTAGATATCTTTGGACCATATATATTTTTGAGCATCTTGTAGAACCCAGAACTCAAGACGTTTTGGAGGCAAAAATGAAAACTGAAGTGCACCTAGTTTACCCTTGTAGTTGATCAAAGTACAAGAAGCAGTCATCAACATGCATTCATCTATGTTGATAAAGCTAAACTTCTCAGACCTAACATCAAAGCACACTATCATAGAAACGCTTATCCGCATATCGAACCCTGCTGTATAATACAAAGTACCATCTATGCAAATTCCATCAGATTTAGGATAATGGGGTTTGCATTGGATTGTTCTCCATAAATGTTTTCCATTCTCCAATGTCAAAACTTGATGCTCATCACACGTATTTGGGATATCATCGAACTTGATGCACAATACTTTTAACTGTTTGTCGATCGGATCATACCCTAAATAAGGTCTTGTCTCAGTATTAACACTCTTCAACTCCACCTTAGGTAAGGATACAAACTCTCCTGTGACAGGGTTGCAAATAACCATAGTATCTAGACTTCCCTTATCTCGACTACAGACGAATCCACGAAGAGGAAAACTAACTTCAGATGAAAAATCTGTAGGAGAATGGTTATGGTGAACATGATAACGGGTGGGTACAAGAGATGTGTTCTCATCTGGAGGATTCTGAGGGTGAGGTGAAGAGAAGAAGAACAACTTGCCATTATCTTCCAAGGTGAAAAAGAGCAGAGGTTGACGAATCGAAGACGTATTCATATACAACTCTGTGAAATCAGGATGGCAAAGTATTGAATCCCAGAATTTCGATACGCAACGAAACATAGCTATAGACTTTGCAGGAACTCTCGAAAATATATCCATGAGGACATCGATTGGGATTTCTATTCCCGAAGATTGTGTTTCAAGATTTTTCATGGCAACCCTAACAACTTCAAAGCAAAATCTTCCTAGGTTGTGTGACTGAAGCAGCAGTAATCAGTGATCTAGAAATCAAACCCAGAAATCAGATTCAAACTACAACTATCAGTGATCAATAATCATGAAATCAAACCCAGAAATCAAAAATCAAATCTAGAAATCAAACTCAGAAATCAGATTCAAACTACAACTATCAGTGATCAATAATCATGAAATCAAACCCATAAATCAGAAATCAGAGAAACGAACCCAGATAGGAGCCGATCGAGGGAGAAGAGATGTAGGGAGGCGTTAAAAGAAAAGAATCGAATACGATGCAGAAGAAAGTGAAAGATGAAAATTAACAATATACGTTATGTCCGGTCCTAAATTGAAAGTGAAAGATAAACAATATACGTTATGTCCGGTCCTAGATATACTACAAATTTCCATTCTTCTTTGTCTAGTTTATATATTAGAAAATTTTCTATTTTTCAAAATTCCATTTTTCGTTTTCCAATATTAAATACGTATATGACTGTGAAAGTCCCCTTGACCCATTGGTTGAACAAGGGTTAATTAATGCTTCCACATCTAGAGGTCTGGGGTTCGAGTCCCAGATACTGCGATTTATTAATAAATTTGCTGATTATTGGAGGCAAGTGTGCAAGAGATCTCCAGCGATTTACAATTATAGCCATTCGCCAAGATTCTACGCAGTGAGGGAAGTGTCCATCAAGAGCATAAAGAAAAAGGTGAAGGAGGTGAGTACGAAGAAGAAGGTGAAGAATGTGTCGTCTGTCGTAGATCTAATAAGGGTCGGAAGGAATTGTCCGTTGTAGAATCGTCTATGTAACAGTTCTCATAATTTGCAATAAATAATAAATCCAGACGTTAAAAAAAAATACGTATATGACTTTTGTTTTTCCTATAATAATATACATAGGTTCTTATTTTTGTTTTTTCTTAATATCAATTTTTTTTGTAATTATTTATAAATTAATTTATAATTCGTGGTTTTATATAATGGTGTAATTGGTTCGGTGTATATTAAATGCAGACTACGTATTATATATCTACATATACATTTTTATAGTACTTTTTTGCTTTAATTCTTTTGGATCCGGGTTTGACCCGGGTTTTAGTCTATTCGGATCTTGGATTAGCAATTTAAGGGATGTTGTCTTAATTTCAAACTAATAAATGAAGTCATGTTGTCTTAATATCTTTCATAATAATGACCCTAATAAATAGCCGATTTTAATGGAAAATCGTTTTCATATTTATGCTCATAATAAATGTCCAGATTTTAACAATATATACATATATTATGAAATTATAAAGAAAAAAACGTATTTAATTTTTAACAGTATATATATATATATATTATGTTAATAAATTTGTTTAATATTCTAATAAAGCTATGTCATTTTTCTTTTACAATAACAGATTAAATATAGGCAATTGCCCATTTAAATTGCAATAAATTTAAAATCAAAATAACAATCTACATATACATTTTTATAGAGTTTTTTTGCATTAATTCATTTGGATCCGGGTTTTACCCGGGTTTAACTCTATCCGGATCTTGGATAAGGAATTTTAGGAATGTTGTCTTAATTTCAAACTGATAAATGAAGCCATGTTGTCTTTAATTCATCTACTTATTCCGTTTAATGTTTCTTTAATTACAAAGAAGTTACCTATTTTAATGGTAAATAATCTTTCATATTAATGACCCTAATAAATAGCCAATTTTAATGGAAAATCGTTTTTCATATTTATGCTCATAAGAAATGTCCAGATTTTAACAATAAATATATTATGAAATTATAAAGAAAAATGTATTTATTTTTAACAGTATATATATATATATATATATTATGTTAATATATATATATATTATGTTAATAAATTTGTGTAAATACTCCAATAATAAGCTACGTCATTTTTCTTTTACAATAACAGATTAAATATAGGCAATTCCCCATTTAAATTGTAATAAATTTAAAATCAAAATAACAATTAATATATACATTCATAAGGAAATCATAATAAAATATGTTTATTTGAAGATTATATATCCTAATCTTCACATAATCCGTAATTATGTTTTTGATATATTTGAATATCTAATATTAAATTTCTAAAGGATTCTCAAAATATTTTTTATAATAAATATTGTTTTTACGAATAATATTTTGTTTTGTTATAAAAAGTAATATTTGTTATTTTTCTAAATTATTTTTGTAATTAAATTACATAAATATTAATAATAATTTTTCTACACCATCAAATGAAAATAGTTAGTTATATAATCTTTTATTTAATATTACGTAATATATATATATTTTGGTAATATTTTATGATGTGGGTGAACAAATTATTTTCATATTTATGTAAACAGAACAATAAAATCTAAATTAGTTTAAAATTTGAGATACTATAATCCCAAAAGTAAAACTAATTGGAAACTAATCGCAACAATCATTCTACATAAATGGCATATTCTTTACAATATTACTAAATCGCATTTACTGCATTATTCGTTTCCAATTATGATTACAAATCTTTGATTAATTTAATGGTATTAAACTCATATCTACATATACATTTTTACAGGTTTTTTTTTGCTTTTAATCATTTGGATCCGGGTTTTACCCGGTTTAAACCTATTCGGATCTAGAATAAGAGATTTAAGGAATATTGTAATAAAAACGACATTTAAGACTAAATTAAACATACAATTCATTTTTATCTTATTTCCTTAACTACTTCCCACATTAATTGGTTCTATTCCTTTTTATCAATAGTAGCATTTAATATTTTTCGTTTACGAATCTTGCAAAAATCTCTGCTTAGTCCACGATTAGTTTCTAAAATAAAATCTCCGAGATATTTGATAGCATTTAATTAATACCAAATTATCATTTAATTCTACATATCTCTAACCAAAAAAACGTCATTAATATAGATAATTACGCATATATTTATGTTTCCTTATTCCTTAACTTCTTCTCATATTAATAGGCTATATTACTCTTTATCTCGAGATGATTTTCGAATATTTATGCCATCTTAACTAATTACATCCATACCATATATCATCTATATTCTCTTTATATTATGCAATAAAATATTTTTAAAACATAATTATGGCTAATTAAATTCTTTCCATTATATGGTTCTCTTCTCTAATTGAATCCATAATTCCCGCCCAAGAAAATCTCAACGATGATACCATAATTATATACTTTCCGATATTTTTCTTAACATTTGATTTTAAGAAACAAAGTTATGACTCTAATTATTTTTTTAATTCGGTTTAATGTAATTTCCTAAACTAATTACCACATTAATCGGCTATATTCCTTTTAAATGGTTGCTTAGCTTTTTTTTAAGATTCTCTGCAAAACCAAATCATTTACAATCTTTTTCAAATAAATTTTGTTATATAACGATTTCCTAATCTTTCCTTAAACATATCCAAAACTTTCGTTGTATATAATATCTTTGATTTTCTACTTTCTCTCCAAGATTATCAAACTACCTTAACAATAAACTTAGATGCCTACCTACCCTATAAATACCACACTTTTACTCGACTAGAAGACTCATCAAACAAATACCTCTTCTTACCCATTCCAATCTTTATTTGTTATATGAACTTTCATTTTTCTGATTCATGAATTTAATAAACATTTGATGTCTTGCGCAGATAATCCTATACAAGATGAGCAACTCATTGATGATTGCCATTATCAAGAGCATATGCTTTAAATTTACGTCAGATTCTTTCATATGGTTAGTTTTTTTTATTCACCCTATTTTTTCTAGGTAAATCTTCATGTTTAATGATAATCTTAATATATATATAAGATAACTACAGTTTGATAGCATTGATTTTTAAAAAACTTAAAAGAAAAAATAAAAAATGAAAATACAAACTATAAAAAAGTCTAACTTTATTAAACGTTTTAATTATTTATAATATTATAACTTTTATGAAGTTTCAAATATTATAAATATTGAATTTTATAAGAATTTATAAGTAGTTTAAACATTATAAATATTTATAAAAGATATTAATACGAGACGGTATACTACGGGTGAAATCCTAGATATAACAATCAAAATACAATTATGAAGTTTGGGTCGTATTAAAACTTTTATGAAGTTTCAAAATATTAGAAATATTTGAACTTTATAAAAAAAATTACAAAAATGATGTATAATTTCACGGGACGGGGTTATATAGTGGGACGGATTTAGATCGATATTAATATGGGATGGTATATTACAAGTGAAATCCTAGAATTAGCGATAAAAATACAATTATACAATCTTAAACACTAAATAAAAAAAATACAACTTAAATTTTGATTTTTTAGTTATAAAATATTGACATGCGGTTTACCATATATCTATAGATCATTCTAAAAAATCATTTTTTTATTTAGGGAAAATATAGACCCGCGGTACATATCTAGTACTATATGATTATTGTTGATCATAAGCACAACATAAAACTTTTGTTGTTTTCTGTTTTGGTAGATTTGAAATCTATCTCTATATTATTAAAAGAGAAGTACAAATGAAAATGGGTCGGGTTAGAATCAGAAAATTGATCCGAAATTCTGAAATCGGATCTTTGAAATTTTTTTGAAATATAAATTCGAATTAATAATGAAAAATCGAAATAAAATCAAATATTTATGGAAATCAAATAAAATCTGATTGTACTTATGGTAACTAATAATAAAAGCATATTCCAAACAATATTATACATTAATTACGTATAATAAATTTGTTCATATATTTTTGGGACTAATTCCATAACAATCAACGTTTTTGTCATTAATTTCGCTCATTTTAGCCAATTATCATTAATTAAAAGATATTTTACTTGCTTCTAAAGATTTGTAGAAAATTTATCATAAATAACCCATCTGTTTTATAAATTAAATTGATATTTTTATTTTGGTCGTGTAAATTAAATAGATATTTTTATTTTGGTCGTATAAATTAAATAGATATGAAATCCATGTAACTAATTAATTTAATTAGATTAAATCGAAATTATGATATTTTCATACCTATAGCTTACCAAAGAAGTTTAATTTTCAATTTATAAAGATTTCTTGAATATGATTTTAGAATTATTCAACAAGATGATAAGTATTTATTAAATTTTGTGAATCATGAAAAATAATAATTAATTTTTAATCATTATACTTCATCTTTCAATCTCTCATCTAACAAATAAGATACATATTCTATTATTACTATGTCAAAACTTCATTTTATTGTATGACTAAATAATATTCCCATTAGAACTGTCAAAGCGAGTTGATTCATCCCGTTAAGTCCGTTTTGCGATAGACAAAAAATATTTTGACTTGTAGTTAGTCGGTCCGCACGACCCGCGGGTAGCATATATGAAATACAAACCCGTCCCGCGAATGTATGCGGATTTGCGGGATTGTCCATGGATTTTGTTTAAATAATTTTAAAGTAACCAAAATTTAAAATACTACTAAAATAAATAAATAAATCAAAATACTATTAAAAGTTTGTTTAAATTACCACATGTTGAATAAGTTATAATTTTATCAATAAATACTAATATGCGGGCTGATCCGCCAATCCGCGGATGAAAACCGATTAAACCTATGACCCACTGCGAATTAATCCATGTGGCCCGCTTATTTGCGGGTTTAATATATTTTCCCAAATCTGCTCCATATTGAGATGATGTGGGCTCGACCCGCGGTTTTTGACCTATTTTGACTGCTCTAATTCCCATGAATCGTCTAATTTTAGAATTTTAAAACACAAAATTCTATTTTGTAAATCATAATTAATATGATGGGTATATTTATAAACAATTTTACATTTTCTCTACAATTCGTTATTATGAATATTTATAAGTATACTACACGATTCGTTCTACTAAAAACACACACACAATATTAAACGCAACGTATGTAAACTAATATTCTCCCGCGGTGGACCGCGGGTCCGATACTAGTATATATATAATTAGAGAGTCTTTTCTCTATCTAAGGTGTTCACATCAGCATCCACATCATCATGTTGGTTCTACATATTCTATTTATGTTGGCTCTAAAATTAATTCACACTATATTATTATTATCTTTTAGGCATGGGCGTTCGGGTACCCGTTCGGTTCTAGTTTGGTTCTGGTTCGGTTCCGGTTCTTTCGGTTCTAGAGTTTAGGATCCATATAGGAACCAAACAATTTCGGTTCGGTTCTGGTTTTTTTGGTTATGAAGTTTAGGATCCATTCTGATATTTTTTTCCGGATATTTTTAGGTATTTTGGATATTTTTAGGCATTTTCGGATATTTTTGAGCATTTTTTGGGTATTTTAAGTATTTTGGATATATTTTCCAAATATTTGTTGGTATTTCGGGTATTTTTGGTTATTCGATCTAAAAATAACGAATATTTTTAGATCTAAACTCATATTTCTGATATTTTCGGGTACCCAAAATATTTCGGTTCAGTTCAGTTCTGGTTCTTTCTGTTCTAAATTTAGGATCCATTTAAGTATTTTAAATTTTGGTTCGGTTCCAGTTTAGTTCTTTTTGCTTTAGTTCCAGTTCGATTCTTGTGGTTCGGCTATTTTGTCCATGCCTAATTAGGACGATGGTATTAATATCATGCATTGACGAACTTGTTTAAAGCTTCCATTTCAATCGAATACAAATAATGTATCTGGTTAATCATAAAAATATATGTAGATATGATTAGAAATCAAATATATTTTACAAAGAATACTTGGTATTTTACTATTTTTTTTTCATCAGTTTTTTTCTTTTTGATCAATCAAATTCTTTAATTCAAACGCAAACGATTATAAATAAGATAGAAAGATTCGGACATATCCGAAATGCAAAACAATTAGCTAAAGCATATAAAATGATAGAATCATAGATACATAAACTTATCAAAGTTTGATAATTCGTGAAAAACTTTAACATGTGACTTTATCCAAAACTTCCAATCTCATAAAACCTGTTACATCTTTCGGTCCTATGTAGATCTTTACATAAGATTACGATACGGTTAGGAAATTAAATATCTTCTTTGCAACTGGATCTATAAGAACAGTTCTAGGAGTTTGGGCAGAAGATTCTTTCCTTCATCGGTCTTACTTGGAATAAAAGTAGGCAGTGAAAATTAATCATTTATAAGATTAGACTTAATGAAAATAATTATTTTTTAACAGAAAATTGGAATTTTTGGAATATATAAACAGGCCTGCCCCGCAACCCATTTCCAAGATACATGGGTATTAGGACTCAAAATTTTTGAAAATTTTTAGTAACAAAATTAGGCCCTAAATTTTTTCTATTATTGCATAAGTAGGCCTCAGTTTTTCGAAAGTTTTAGATTTTATCCCAAATTTTAAATTTTATCTATTTATTATTGTAAAAATAGGCTTTATTTTTCTGAAGTTTTAAGAGTTGATCTCAAATTTTGACTTTTATCGATAAAATCCAAAAAAAAAAATTATTTTGTATGGGATCTCATATCTGGCCGGCACTGTATATAAATGAAAAAAAAATGTCCATGATATATACCGCCGACGCAGAATTAAAGTGTATAAATACGGTCTCTACTGAGTTAATGATATGAATTATTTAGGTATTTATATAAATAATTTAATATTATTAAATTGATATTTACATGATACAATGATACATGATGAAACGTGACAATGGGTAAATTATATTTTGGAAAATAGAGAAAAGAAAAAACGGAAAGGACAAAAAGAAGCTGTTGACCGCCAACTGGAGCGTGGTTGTATTCTTCTACCTTCCACTGTCATAGAAACAGAATAATACTCTTTTTTTTTTTGGTAAAAAATGTTTAGTTGGAGTATTAGTTTAACTGATAGAAACATCACACAATTTGTCAAAAACTCTTTAGAAAACAAATTGAAGCTGTATGATAAGACTTTATATAGGTTGGATGATAAGAAAAAGTATAGATATTCTTGCAATGAATTTTATTTTTTCTGTAAACTTTCTAAAATTTGAGTACTTATTTTCTCAATCTTGATTTCATCTTAGAAGGTATAATTGTATTATTAATTTTTTTGAGTTAATTGTAGATCATATGTGGTTTGATGTTATTATGTGTAATGTTAAGACAATTTAATCATATATACTATTTTTTTTATTTAACCAGAAATTAAATTAAGTAAATTACCATTAGAGGTTAGTACAATAGAAAAAGTCATGTTTGTCGGTGCTTCAATTTTTTTTTTCTTCTTTGAAAAACTGATAATTATGTAGTTTTCTGACTCTCTTTTTTGTTTGTTGGTAGAATAAGTGAATTCGGATGAGAAATAATGGATAATTATGTTTATAACCTCGCAAGTCATATATACAACACTGGATTTAATTCGATCATTTTACATTAGCCAATACATTAGTCATGACTCATGATAGAAGTTTAAGTATCATATGAAAGTGACACAACAACTAAACTGTTTTTATAACTTGAAAGTATCTTAACACAATATTATTTCAATGTTTAACAAACGAACCCGGACTATTCATTTGCAATATTTTAAAGTAAAACTAGAGGATCATAATTTTAATATTCCAACAATGACTCTTTGTTATTAGCCATCTCAACAATGACCGACAATTTATATAATTTTTTATTATCAATATAAAATATCATTGTTTCTTGTTAACATTAATTAGCAGTTGAAAGAAGTAATATACAACGACAAAATTGCAAATTTCACATTTTTGTAACGGTTACCAAAGTAGATATGCACATCTACATAAGTTCCATATATATATTTTTGTAATTACTGACCACACTAAAATATGAAAATAAAAACTTAATTATCAAGCAACTAAAAGAATATAAATTTTTAAAAAGATTTGTTGTCTTTTGGAAAAAAAAAAATTACAATGAAAAATGTATGGTTATTAGTAAACGATATTCATATTTTATCTGCTATATTACCATTATAAAGATTTGGATATATATAACCGTATTATAAATGATGATCAATCTATTATATCTATCAACATGTAACATATGTTATTATGATAAACGATTTCACGAACAATTTTATAACATGCAGTATTTTTTGCAACACTCATGTCTCCTACTCTCCTATTGACAATTCTTACTTCGCTATACTAACAATTTATATAATTTTTGTTGACATTATTTATCAAAACAAAATATCATTATCTCCTGCTAACATAAGCACTTCAAAACATAAAATAAGTAATATAAAAATAAACATTGTGAACTTCACTTTTTTAACGGAAACTACTAGATAAGATTTCTCTTACACATTTACTATATTTGTGTGTTAAAATCACGTATACTTTTTTTTTTTTTGTGTAAAGAAAATCACATATACTAAGTTGAGTTAGTTCCATATATATCTTCTTATTCTCTTACCAATATATATATACTAGATATGAATCCGTGCGTTGCACGGGTTGCTGGTCGAAATTATCATTTCTTAAAAATTTTTGTAAACTTAACTAAAATTATATAAACATATATGTTTTATTTTTAGAAAATGGCATGATATATTTCTAATAAATGATAAATAATTTTGACATGATTTATTTTAATTTTAAAGTCACCCTATCACTACCTCCGTAACCATCAACTACTACCATCGTCACCTCTATTAACAATCACATGCTACTCCTATTTCTTTAAGTATGACATACTATTTTATTACATGACATTGTTTGTTTATATATAGGTGAGTATTTACAATCCTTTTTCTTATACGATTAATCACGGATTATATAATTTCTTTAATCCTTTTTCTATTTTGAAATCTTTTTTCTTGTACAGTTAGCATAATTTTATGATTTCGATTTTTATGAAAATATACATATAATTTCCATATATATATATATATATATATACTTTTTAACATATAATTTTTTTATATATACGTATAGTTTCCTTATAAGAATATTTTTTTATTTTAAAACTGTTTAAATTTATAATTTTGTTATAATTATCTTCTTACAATTTTTGATTTGTTAAAACCAAATTTTTGTGTGTCACATGGTAAATCTCTTATGGAAATATAGATAAAATTTCTTTATAATTATTTTTTACATTTAAAATTGCTTAAGTTTCTAATTTTCTTATAATTATTTTTTTCTTTTTTAATTATTAAAAATAAAATATTTATTTGATACATGGCAAAATCTTAAATCAATAAGTTTAACAGGTGGCACGATCACGTGAGTTACTAATTTTGAAAACCATACTTTATGTAATAAGATAATAAGATATGTATATCATATTCTATTGCTAATCAATCTAAAATGTAAAAAGCAAAACTTAATTATCATGCAACTGAAAGAATGGAAACAAAAATGATTTGTTTTCAGTCGAAAAGAGAAAATATTATTTACGTTGAAAATAAATGTTTAATAGAAAAACAAAAAGTCAAAAACTACTATTTTAAATACTTAATTAATTTTCAAAATGATTAATGACGAAGCGCGTTTGAGTAAATTTACCAAACCATACCCTTCAAAAACCAACACAATTTGACAAAAAAAACTCATCGTTTAACATTTCACTTTCCCTTTCCTCTTTCTCCCACCATTTTCAGAGCTCACAGAAAAAAAAAAGCTTCGTGCTCCTTCACCTTCCCAAATCGGAAAAAAATGCACGCAAAAACCGATTCCGAGGTAACAAGCCTCGCAGCATCATCACCAGCCAGATCTCCACGTAGACCAGTCTACTACGTCCAATCACCATCACGCGACTCTCACGACGGAGAAAAAACAGCAACATCGTTTCACTCAACTCCGGTACTAAGTCCGATGGGATCTCCACCGCATTCTCACTCATCTATGGGTCGTCACTCACGTGAATCATCCTCTAGTCGATTCTCTGGCTCTTTAAAGCCTGGATCTAGAAAAGTCAACCCTAACGATGGTTCTAAACGGAAAGGTCACGGCGGAGAGAAACAGTGGAAAGAATGTGCGGTGATTGAAGAAGAAGGTTTGTTAGATGATGGTGATAGAGACGGTGGTGTTCCTCGTCGTTGCTATGTTTTGGCTTTTATCGTTGGATTCTTTATTCTCTTTGGTTTCTTCTCTTTGATTCTCTATGGTGCTGCTAAACCTCAGAAACCTAAGATCACTGTTAAGGTTAGATTCAAATTCTTGCTTCAATTTAGCTTAATTCAGATCTTGAAATGTTGAAGTTAGATTTGTGTGTTTTGCTTCAATTTAGGTTCATTTGAGCTTGAATCTAGCAGATCTTTAAGGAATTGAAACTAGAAGCTCTTTGATTTGAAGTCAATTCAGATCTCTGAATTTCCAAATTTGTCAGATCTGAAATGTTGAGTGTGTAATTGAAATTTGCAGAGTATAACGTTTGAGACACTTAAGGTCCAAGCTGGTCAAGATGCTGGTGGTGTAGGAACTGATATGATCACGATGAATGCGACTTTGAGAATGTTGTATCGAAACACTGGGACTTTCTTTGGTGTTCATGTTACTTCAACTCCTATTGATCTCAGTTTCTCTCAGATCAAAATCGGTTCCGGATCCGTAAGTTCCCATTAATTTCAGAAATTTCATCGAATGCGTGAAGAAATCGACACTAATATGTAAGAGACGAGCGGATTGGTCTATGTCTCTTATATATTTGTGTTGGTATCTCCGCGTTTTCGATGTGTTTTTCCATTGTTATGATCATGACTCATGAGACCAAATTGGTTTTGATTTCGTTTGTGTTTGATTATAAAATGTAGGTCACGAAATTTTATCAGTCAAGGAAGAGTGAGAGAACAGTGGTGGTACATGTGATCGGAGAGAAGATTCCATTATATGGAAGTGGTTCGACTTTACTCCCACCGGCGCCTCCAGCTCCACTTCCCAAACCAAAGAAGAAGAAAGGAGCTCCCGTTGTTATTCCCGACCCGCCCGCACCACCAGCACCGGTACCTATGACGCTCAGCTTCGTCGTCAGATCACGAGCTTACGTGTTGGGGAAGTTAGTGCAGCCAAAGTTCTACAAGAAAATCGAGTGTGACATCAACTTCGAACACAAGAATCTTAATAAGCATATAGCCATCACCAAGAATTGCACCGTCACTACAGTTTGAAGGAAGGAACCTACAAAAAAAAAACACTTTTAGTCGGCGCAATACGATGTCGTATAGAGTAACGTGATTTTACAGCTCAACGGGCAGCATTTTGTGTTGTTGGGGCAGCCACGTGGAGGTGCCCGAAGGAAAGAAGCATCGTCGGTGGCTTTCATTTACTTGAGTGGTTTATATTTGTCTGTGGAAAATATATAATTTTATAATTATGTGTACGATTGCACTGAATACACGAGGAATCACATTTTATTTATTTGTTTTTTATTCTTTTTTCATTTATTTATAATTTATTGGTTTCGAACTTTTGATGTATCTCTAATTATGGCCAAGATAATAGGATTTAAAACAAAACCCATATCACAAAAATACAAATTTCCTTGTAACCCATATCATTATGGAAGCATGCATTGCATTTGGTCTAAATTGAAAACTTTAAATAAAATAAAAAATTCTTCAAAGATTTTTCATTTTATGGTATTTTGTTTTTGGAAAAATGTCAAAAAAAAAGCGCGAACTCTAAAATTTAGAACGAAAAAATATGAACTTTCGAAATGTCATTTAAATTGTAAACTTTGGTTTAACTTTTTGATAAAATGGTCAAGTTTCGTTGACTTTGCCATTTTGAACATGACGTTAAGCTTCCGTTAACAGAACGATCACGGGGTTAACTTTCCGTCCCACGTTGTTGGGTTTTTCTCAATTAGAGTCACAAGGAGTTTGCTGCTTGATGGTAGTGGAATGCTGACTAATCCCAAAAATTGACCCGAAAGTCAGCATCTCGGCATGTAAAACGCTTAGCAAAAAGAATCACGGTGATGTGCTCTCTTTCTCTCTCCTTCTCCTTTTGGATTGTTTCTCTTCATACTACAATCTTCTCATCATATCTTTTATTTTATGACTCTTAGCTAAGTCCGCCAGAGCAAGAGGAGGAAACAACAACAGAGGAGGAGGAAGCAACGGAGGAGGAGTTGATGGAGCTACCGCGAAGGACTAGTCGTCCACAGTGATTGAAGGGACGACGTGGTACTTTGTTGGAAACTATCTGACGCGGAGGACACACACACTGTAGTGACTTCGTTTTAGGGTAAATGGCCGTGCAAAAAATGATGAAAGGAAGATCAAAAAGAACTTAGAAAGAAGAATAAAGGAGATTGGCCGAGCAAAAATTAAGTTGGGACGAGAGAAAATCGAAGTTGATCGAAGGAACCTACCAGTGAACGTGAATGATCGATCAGTCCTAAGTACCCGAACGTATCCGGACGTATCCGGATTTACCCGGACGAACCCGACCGTACCGCAAGACGACAGCGATCGTACCGCGGGACGTATCGGAAAGTACCTACCGACCATCGGATGATTCCGTAACGAATTTGTCGAGCAAGATTGATTTTTGTCCGACCAATATCTAATTTAAGGTCGTTTAAACGGAGGATGATTGAGGAATTATGGATTTGGGTCGAGAAACCTACCGATCGGACGGAAACGACCGTACCGCGGTACGTACCGTGACCCGTTGACCGACTGTTGACCAAGTTACGACTCGCGACCAAGCTGACTTGGAGGCCAAGTTTCATAGCTTAGAGCCAAATTTTTAAGGAGTGGAGCCGAAGACTTGTCCCTTGGAGCCGAAGCTGCCCCAGACACGTGTCGTCGTTCTGTCCGTAGTACGTACATGTCTGTCCATATGGCTGACACGCGTACGTGCTGACTCAACCCTCCGCTGCCTATAAATACTCAGCCTTGTTCGAGTTATTTGGAGAGAAAAGGAGGAAAACATACGGAGATGCTGCTGCGGAGTCGAGAGGAATGACCGAGAAATCTGTGACGATCCGCGTCTGTGATCGAGAAAACTGTGTCGTGATGCTATCTGATCGAGAATCCTGCCGAGAAATCTGATCCGACGGCAAGGTCTGTTTTCTCTGAATCATTCCCATGATCTAGTTACCATCTTGATACTATTTCTAAGGGTTGATTCTGAGTTAAACATTGAAGAATCAAGGTGATTGCTATGAAGAGGTGTTGAATGAAGTTGAGTGGAGTCAAGAACAAGGTTGTGAAGCCGTGGATGTTGAAGATCGTTGAAGCCTAACAGTGTTAAGCCTTCAGCCGAATCTCTGTGAGTCTCGAAGCATGTGATATGGCACATGTTAGGGTTGGTTGATTGATTAGTTCGTTTAGTTGATTGATTGGTGAGTCTCGTAGCATGTGATATGGCACATAATAGGTTTGAGTAGCTATTGTGTTTATTGATTGTTGATTGCCAAGTCTCGGTGATGTGCTTAGGCGTATCATCGAGCAATTGCTTGGTTGTGTGCGTTTAGGTGTGAGGTTGTATGTTAGATTCTCGTTTATCCTTAGTTGATTAACTTGAATCTCTATGCAGGTTTGGTACCGAATCATGTTCGCGATCCTTGTGATCCGTACATAAATGATTTTGTACTTGTGTGGTTATTTGTATTAGATACATATGAATCTATGTGTTATATCTAACCATATGTTTCATTGTATCTTGTGTGTTGCATTCTTAGTATGCGGTACTCGTGACTTAATGTTCGGTGCCTTAAGCATATTAAGACTAGGGGTATGTCTGTCTTTCCTCGGCGGCATGTCAAGTAAGCCTTGATCTTTAGCTGGTCACTTACATAAATTGACATAAGACTCGGGACCTAGGTCGAGTAATGCATGACGACGATGAATAGATTTCTCTTGTTGTTATTTATAGGTTCAACTTGAAAGTTTTAAGTGATGTTCCGGTTATATTCCTTTGTGGTTATAGCACGGGTGTTCACAGGAAGTGATGTTCCGGTTATATACCTTTTTGGTTATAGCTCGGGTGTTCACTTGTGGTTATGGAAGGCAGCATATCAGGGCCCATAGGAGGAGTCTAGATGAATGGTGTCGCATGCATAATTTTATTATCTTGTTATACGGACTTGTTCTGTGTAAGCATGCATCTTGTTTGATTGTTTGTTATTGCTTCCGCGTGCATTCTCTGATATATTTGTATATCGTTTATTCTTATTGATATTGTTGGGGATTGGGTTGGAATTGTAATGTGTTGCAGGGAATCCGAGCTCACTAAGTAATCTTAGATTACTTATGACTCCATTTTGTTTTGCAGGAAACCTCAGTGGGAACCATTAGAGGGATGCTCAGGACGTAGGAAAGCCGGTATAGAGTTGTTGCTTTTGTAAAACTTAGTAGATTTCCGTTGTTATTTTGATTTGAGCGTGTAGGCTTGAGGGCCCGTAAGTGTTTGTGTTTTGGATACTTGTTGTACGAAAAGTTTATATGATATAAATGAGTATTTTCATATAAAGTGTGTGTTTCCAAACGATATTAGTCTTGTCCGGACTAACACAACTCGCGATCACGGTAAGGGTTGAAAAGCCTAAACCGCGTTCGTGAGGGACGGCCCGCGTGGATGGTCCGGCTAAGGGTCTGAATTCGTTTGGAACCTCTGTTGGAACATCTGTGCGAGCTGTCTACGTGATGTTTCCGGGTCGCCCGTGGCTTGCTTGGTCATAGAGCGGTTCGGGGGCGTTACACACACCGTCACCACTTTTGTGCAAAGACAAGAACAAGAAGTGAAGAAGACTGGTTGTGTAATAATCAAGAGATGTCTCTATCTCGGTTTGGTGATATAATCCTAACTAGATTTTAATCCGCGGTACACCGCGGGATGATTTATTTTTTAAAGTTAGTATATATAAAATTTTGTAAATTGTATCTTCTTATAAAATATTTATATTTTATAGTTTACAATTGTTATTAAGTAACGTATACCACGAGTCCACGGGACAATTGTTAATAAACTGAAGATTTAACCCGTAGTAAAGCCGCATGTTAATGATATTTTAAAATTTTATAAATATTGATTCAAAGCCGTCCGCCATATAAACCCGTTCCGAAATATAACCCGTCCCATAATTTTCTTAACCCGTCTTGTGATTTATTTTTTAAAAGTAGTGATTTTAAAATTTAATGATTATTTCTTATATATAAAAGTTTATAAATTGTATCATTCTCTAAAACATTTATATTTTAATAAACTGAGGATTTAACTCGTATTAAAGCCGCATGTTAATTATATTTTAAAATTTTATAAATATTGATTCAAACTCGTCTACCATATAACCCCGTTCTGAAATATAACCCGTCCTGTAATTTCTTAACCTGTCCTGTGATTTGTTTTTACTTTATGTATTATATGATGATTCAGAACAGTTAAAAACAAATCAAACAAAGATGATAGGAGAATCATAATTCTAAATCTTAATCAAATCTTTTAAATATCTAAATTATTAAATGTGGAATATCTCGTGTATGAGTTTGGTTAAATATAACCCGATCCAACAAACTTTATGACCAAAATTTATAAACGGATCGGATATCCGTTACATCCAAATGCATTTTGCCCCATCCACTAAAAATATACTTCAAAAATACTAGTATAGATACTTTGCATATCTCTCTCTCTCTAAGACTTTCGGTGGTTGTGTAATAATTATTTGATCTTAAAACAATCTCTCTCGTCTGTTTTATATTTTGATTACTTTTAATATATAAAAAGGGAATCAAAAGAAGGATAAGAGAAAATTTCACTTTATTATTATCTGCTCTCACCAGAAGAATGGTAATTTAGTCATTTTATAAATAACATGAAGTATTTTTAAAAATGAACAATATGAGAGGTTATTTTTGAAAAAAGGCATAGAAAAAGACATTTTTGCAAATGCCCTTCAAAAAAAAAATTCTCTTTGAAATCTCATATTGATTATTTGTTTAAAATATTGATGAACTTGAAAAATGCGAGATAACAAGATTATGATGGAGTAATTAATATGGAATATAAATTAAATTGGTTGAGATTAATATTTACCTTATGCATATATTTATTCAATTTGGATGCAAGATTTTATCTAAAGGTTTATTTGTTAATATCTTAATGATGATTTTAATTCAAAAAATCGATGTTTTTAACTTACTTTACATGTATTGTTCGATATTTGCAGATACTGAATTCATCAGCTAAGCAATCTACAAAATCGGATTCAGCAAAATTCACATCCGATTTCTCCACGGGACGAGGTTTTGAATTTGAAACACGGCTTCGCCGATTCTGGTGAGATTTCGAAGGTTTTGTAGGATGATCGAGGTTTTTAAATGGCTGAGAAGTAGACGGGAAAAGCAGCGGATGATGAATCCGTTGAAGTCGTGTCTTCTTGTTGATGCTCTGATTGTGTATGATTGTTAAGTGGATTCACAATCCCACCGTCGCGGCGGATGAGTGGCGGTCGTGATTTCTTCCACTGCCTCCGATTTTTCTCTGTTTGGAGAAATCGAGAAATGAGAGAGAGAGAAAGAAGAAAACACCCACTCATAAGCCGACATGTGGCACTTCTTAACACTAAAAATATCTCTTAACTAAGGAACGTTCCTTAGTTTTATTCAACATTTTCAATTTAATTTAAATAAACTTTAAAGCTAAGAACTACTTAAGAAATCACCGTTAATCATGCTCTAAGGTGTATTCGGCGGTTAATTCGGTTCGAGTTATTCGGATTCTTTTGATTTTAGAAAATAGGTCCATCAGATAACAAATATTTATTTCGCTTCGGGTTTCGTAGAAAATAAGGCTCAATCATAGTCGACTATTTATCTTTTGGTTTGGTTTTTCATATTGCGGATTTCGTGGAATTCAAAATCGGATTATTCGGTATCAAATTTTCTATTCTTATTCATTTTTTTTTAAATACTACCACCACTTGCTTCGTCCCTCGATTCAAGCTTGGTTTCAAAACTCTTTTTCTTTTCTATACGATCCGGTATAGGGTTTACAATTGAACCTACTGAAAAATAAAATTTCATCTAAAACGTAATGTATATATATAAGATTTTTTCACATGAAAAAAAAACATTTATGTCTTTTAGTAAATAATATTACATCTTCCGCTTCTGTTCTTGCTTTATCCTACTATACATCGTTGGCCTCCTCAGTCGCAAATCCCCTTACCAAAAAGATCTTGCCTTTGTTTGTATATCCTAGCTTGGTTCGAAAATGTTTTTTTATAAAACCCGGTATAGGATTTACAACTAACAAAAAAAACATATCTCAAAAAAACACATATTTACATATGCGGTGAGCTTGTGTATTATTTAGTACAAAATTTTAAATTTTTATTTTTCTAATGCAAATAGGAGAAAAAAAGAAGGAAAAAATTACCAAATCCGGACCGAGAACAGGGCAACAAGAGATTAAATACTGGTACATGTCACAATCCGTAAACACAATTGAGACTAGAGAGAGTCTTTTGATAGCTACTGACTCATGATTGGGCTTCTTTTGTGAGAGAAAAATTGGTTCAAGTTGGTGATGTCGTGGTGTTCTTGAGAGACCGCATCTTGGATAACACTCGTTTTGCTGTTAGGAGAGTTACCCCGGTGAGTATGGGAAGAAGAACTATTTGAACCTTGAAGTGTTTAGCAAAGTACTAGGAAGTTTATGTCAGCCTCAGAGAACCTCGATTACATATTACCCAAATGATGTTAACTAGGAGTCTTTTTGGTACCGGTACTTGTATTTGAGACTCTTCTTGGCTTCCAAAGGCCCGTCCAACTCCAACTATAATTATCTTCTCCACTAAGACAAGAAAGTCCCCCACAACCTAATTTTTCATTAGACAAACTCTTGCCAACCAGTTGTGAGAGTATGAGTCTCAAGTAAAAGTACGGCCAGTCCAACAATTTCATATGTCATACGAAGAGAAAAGAAGTGTGACTTTTTTTTAATATGCAAAATCAGAGAGAATATTAATATAACAAAAGTCACATTAAAATTTTAAAAATATTTTCTAATTCCATAAAACAGTTTGTAAATAAAGAAAAAAGTATAAAAACTTTTATTCACGAAATTTAGCTACTCTCTTTGCATTTTTTCCTGCAAAATCATCCATTAATCTCACGTAGTTGAGCTTCTTGACTATAGCTATCTCAATTGATAGCAAAGCCATTAGAAAATTAACAATAATCTCAAACAAGTTCTAATTAACATTTTTACATTCTTTACACAAAAGACATAACAAAACAAGTATAATAATTATAATCTAAACCATTAATTATTGTGGAAGTCGAAACTAACACAATCGAGATTTGTCTAGGGTTTTAATTTAGGGATACAATATGCAAGAATTCTCAAAGAACAACAGAAAGAGTTGTAACCAAAGATGGTGTTCTTGACTTTATTAATGAAAAGAATAGCTTTGATCGTAAAAAGAATTAGATCGTAAAAAGAAAAGTGTTTTTGCTTAAGAGCTTTATGTAGTCTAAAATCTAGAGCGTATTGCTTTTATTATGTGAGAGCCTTGAGTCTCTTTATATAGTGATGGTAAACCGCCTCTTCAGCAATATTCTCGGAAGATTTCCATTTATCTTGAAGTCGGCTTAGAATATCGCGGATTAGGATACTTTCCTTATTCTTCGGAGGTTTTCGGAAGTTTTCCTGATTTGAGTCGATCCTTCGAGATTCTCCTTTATCATTTTCGAGTATTTCGGAAATGATCCTTCTTTTTCAGAAATGATACTTTGAAGGTAAATATTTTCCAAGTCCTTGCCTCGGGTGACTAATGACTTTGCCTTGGGTAGCTTGGAGGCTGCCTGGTGTATTCGGCTCAGGTTAGAATGACGGCATGATACACGACCCGAGTCAAGGCACCTAGGGGATACCTTGCGAGGACAGGCTCGGGTATCCGGAGAGGACGGGCTTGGGTACCCGGAGCAAATGGGCTCGGGTACCCGGAGAAGAATGGGCTCTGGTACCCGGAGAAGAATAGGCTCGGGTACCCGAGCTGTCTGGCAGGGTACCCCGAGCTGTCTGGCAGGTTAATTCGAGATGTTGTAGTTCGGCTCGATCTCAGAAGATGGATGAAATCCGACCCCAACAGTTAGCCCCCCAGCTCGTTGACTTGAGGAGCAAGTGCGACGAGCTCTTCAGTAATAAGGCCGAGCCGTCCGTCTTCTTTCCGAACCGCCCTTGCGTGCCGAGGCGATTGTCGCTTTGACGGTTCATATCCTTTGACCGTTTGAATTCATCTGCCGATTCGAATTCCCTGGGACGATTCGAATTCTTCCTTCGGTTCATCTTCTGGCGTGCGACGGTTGGGATTCCTTCTCGAGAAGTGGAAAGATTTTCGCGGATTCCCGAGATTTTTGGCGGACGCGAAGTATTTTATTCGGCGTTCGCGTACCCGACGCGCCCCGAACTTCTATAAATACTGCGTTCCCAACTCATTTTCTCATTTCGCAGTCAGCAAAGGAAATCTCTTAAGGTTCGATTCTCTTCTCTCTGATCTTGATTTCTTCATATTTCCTTTACTTCGTTTTATTTCCGTTGTGACGCCGCCGTAGTTAGATCTAGGTTGATTTCTCCGATCTGCCAAGTTCTGTTTTTCCGATTGTTTCTTCGATTTACCCGAGCCAGAAAATATCGCTTTCAGACTCAAGCGATTCGTCTCGAGGCAGGAGTATTCCGGTTTACAAACAAAAGATGGTTTGGAGCAGTTCTTCAGATGGGCCCGAGGCCAGTTTGTCGGATCGATCCGGGCCGAGCAGTGATGCAGAATCGTCATCTGAAAGCCAAGAGGATCCGAGCCGATTCGTGGCTCGGGAGGATGCAGTTGCTGACATGGCTCGGGATGAAGATCTCCCTGATGACCCCGAGGCAGTCTTGAACAGGAGGAGGAGGATGCATCCTCCAGCCGCAGATGAAGCTGGGGTGTCCCATTGGCAGGACGCGCTCGAGCTGACAGTTTTGCCCGAGGTGAAAGGCGAGATGGTTTCTTACGATCCCGAGGAGGGACCTAGGTTGCTTCAGCAAGTGGTTCAAAATGCCTTGGCTCAGAAGAAGAAGAAATCACGAGCCAAGAAAATGAAAAAGCCCGATCCTCCTGGTTCTACTCTTTCGACTTCGGATTCGCTTCGGGATTTAAAGGCGCGGTTCAACTTCAGCGAGGGGGTCACTCTGCGATTGCCGACCCCGAGCGAGAGGGCTGATGATCTTCCTGAGGGATTCTTCACTCTGTATGAGGGGTTCTTCTATTTTTGTTTCCTTTGGTTTCCGATCCCAAGGCCAATCATCGAATATCTGTGGTCGTATAAACTTGCTTTGGCCCAGATCACGACCCGAGGCCTAAGATATTTGATTGGGATTTTAATACGTGGGATCGAAACGTATAACAACATCGGCCTTGATCATCTGAGGAATCTACTGGAGATTCGACGGGTTCCAGGTTGTGCAATGGAGAGATATTATATTTCTCCTCGCCCAAGGCGAAGAGTTGTCGGTGGCTTCCCGAGCAAGGACGAGAAGTACACCGATCACTTTTTCTTCGTTGCTCTTAACGAAGACTGCGTCCCCGAGGGCTGCCTTGGGAAAATGATCGGGAAATGGAGAAAGATTGGTAGTTTATCTGAAGTTTCGGCTTGCTATGTGTTATAACTTGACTTCTTTAACTGATTGTTTTGTCTTGGTTTTTTGGCAGACCGAGGCCCGAGCTTCCTTTATCGTATTCCCGAGGAACTTTTCAGTGCGCACGAAGAGTTGGCTGCCAGGAAGTGTCATTGGATAAAGCATTTCTCTCAAGAAAGGGTAGAAAAGGCGTTAAGGGTTCTTCACGGTGCGTCCTGTTCCACTTCTTCATCCTCTTCAGATCAATGGCTCAATTTTTTGACGGAGATACAAGGAATAAAGATGTCATTGAGGGAAAGGAAAGCTGCTGAGAAAAAGGCGCGCGAGGAGGAAAGGGCAATCGAGGTGGCTTTCGAGCCTTTAACTCCACCCGAGGCGATAGGGGGTACCGAGGCGGCCATTGATCCCGAGATGATTGTCGACCCAGTGGGGTCAGGAGTTAACTTGACCATTGCCTCGGCTCCTCCCGAGGTGCCCGAGGGTATCCCAACTGGGGATGCTGTCGACCAGGTTCCCGAGGCGGGGAATGCCCTAGTAGTTGGCCTGCCTGCTGGCGAGCAGGCGAAATCTAAGGGAAAGCGTCCCCGAGGAGAGAAATCCGGGGATAAGCGCAAAAAGTCGAAGAGAGCTCACAGTTCTTCTCGCCCGATCTATCATGACAAGGCTGCATCCGCCAACCTTATTGCATCTTATGCATGGCCGCTGCTTCCCGCTCCCGAGGGCTTAGTTGAGGCGGAGCGGTACGGCGAAACCTCGGCCAATTTCTTGAAGGTACTTGCTACCTACCTCTCGCTTAACATAAGCCTGCTTTGTTTTATACTTATCGTGTTTCGGTTATCTTGTTTTCCAGGCCTTTTCCTCAATAAACACTATGGTTCATTCCTACGACTCTGCAGCTCATGAGTGTGCAGTGGCTAGGGAACAATTCGAGGCCGCTCGGGCTAAAGCCGAGAGGAAGGTGGCCGAGGCGGTTACAGCGGCGCAAACTGCCGAGGCGGTTACAGCGGCGCAAACTGCCGAGGCAGTTACAGCGGCGCAAACTGCCGAGGCGTTGCTTGTTGCCGAGCAGGAGGAGTGGTGAAAGGAAGTCGAGGAGAGTGTTCGTATCCGTCGGAAGGCCGAGGCGGAAATTGAGCGACTTAAGCGACTTAAGCGTCTGCTTGTCGAGGAGAAGGCTCTTCGTGAGACCGAGGTGGCTCGGGCGAGGAACGCTTGTGAAAGGAAGATTGCCGGAGAGTTTGTCGAGAAGGTCAAAATGACCGAGGCGAAATTGGCCGAGTTCGACAAAGTCTCCGAGCGGTACATATACTTCTCTCAGGCGAAGGCCAACGCCGAGCTGATCGAAGCGCTTGAAGCTGGGGGAAAGATTGAGGACAAGAAGCTTGAGGTCGCCAAGTGGAAGGAAGAGTTTGGAGATGCCGAGGCTGAGTACGCCAGGCTTCTTGAAAATCTGAAGGTCCCTCCGGTATCTCCTGAGTCTACTCATGACGGCCTTGGGAATAGGTCAGTAGAAAGTGACGTAGTCGACGCTGGAGTGATCGATCAAGCGGGCACAAACCTGGGTTCCTAGGCCGCACACGTTCCAGATGACGAGAAGGATGAATGAGCCCGAGGCGTCTCCTCTTTTGTTTTTTGTTTTAAGTTTCTCTTTTTTTTTTTTTTTTGTAAAACTTATGCCTGGACGGCTTTATCCATCTGAACATGAATGTTCTTTATTTTCTTTAAGTATCCGAGTTGTTTTGTTTATCCCGCAATGCTTCCGAACCGTTTGAACATCCAAACCGAGAAAGTGAATTGTGTACCAGTGTTAAGGTAACTAGGTTTTCGTAAGTTGGATTATAATCTTTTTCGGTTGCGACCCAATTAGATATAGTCAATAGCCAGTGCTTAGAAGCGAACTAGGGCACCAGTGTTGAAGTTAACTAGGGTTTCTGAAGACAATTTCTTTTGGTAGGATATCTCCGACCAGATTATCTCGAATACTTATATAGCGCACTGTAACCGAGGCGGTGAGACGAGCTCTTTGTTCGTTGGCGTGGCCATCGTCCGAACGAACTGTGAACTTTATAAATCGATAAGATGAACGTGAAAAGTTTCCGAGGAAAATTTCGGGGTAAAGACCGAGGTGGATTTGATCAGATGAAAACCCGAAGTGTAAACTTTGTTAAAAATTTAAGTGGGAGTATTTATATACGGACCCCACTCCCCCCCTTTTTTAATTAGGGGGGGTAGCTGAACTCGTCCGAGGACGAGCTGCCTACGTACCCTTTTCAGGGATCAAGCCACCCTGTAGTTCAAGTTGTGCGTACCTTAGGTTCATAGCGATAGTACTTTCTTAGATGCATAGCGTTCCACGATCTTGGTATTGCTTTGCCGTTCATGTTGGTGAGTTCGTAGACGCCAAGACGGACGACCTTTGAGATCGTGTAAGGTCCTTCCCAAGTTGCGCCGAGCTTTCCCGCATTCAGCTCGGCGGTGTTCTGAAAAACTTTGCGTAATACGAGATCTCCTTCGTGAAAGCGGCGATGCTTAACATGAGAGTTGTAGTACCGAGCTGTGGCGTTCTGGTAGTTCTGCATACGGACCAAAGCCAAATCTCTTCTTTCATCGATCAAGTCCAGTTCGTCCAGCATCATCTGAGTGTTGAAATTTTCCTGCTCGGGGAGTAAACGTCTTCTTATTCCCGGGATTTCGGCTTCGGTGGGAATCACGCACTCCGTGCCGTAGACAAAGGCGAAAGGTGTTTCTCCCATGGCCCGACGCGAAGTGGTTATGTGCGACCATTGTATTCCTTCCAGTTCATCGGCCCAGTGGCCTTTCTTTGCATCGAGGCGTTTCTTTAGTCCATCGAGAATCATCTTGTTTGCTGCTTCTGCCTGTCCGTTTCCCTGAGGATACCGAGGTGTAGATTTGTTGAGGCGAATTCCCCATTTCTCGCGGAATCCTTCGAACCGAGCCGAGATGAACTGCGATCCGTTGTCTGTAACGATCTCGTAAGGTATCCCGTGACGGCATATGATGTTCGTCCAGACAAATTTTTCGACCTGTGCGTCTTTGATGCTGGCATAGGAGTCCGCCTCGATCCATTTGGAGAAGTAATCTGTTAGTACAAGGACGAGCTTCTTCTGCTTCGAGTTGTGTAGAGGTCCGATAATGTCCATGGACCAGCGCATGAAGGGGTAAGGCGAGGTGATGGAGCAGAGGAGCTGGGCGGGTTGGTGAATAGTTGGCGCGTGTCTCTGGCATTTGTCGCATCGTTGAGAAAACTTCTCACAATCTTTAACCATTGTGGGCAAAAAGTACTTGTGACGTTTGATCTTTATGGCTAGGGCTCTCCCGCCGGAGTGATTTCCACAGTATCCGCCGTGCACTTCTTCCATGACTCACCGAGCTTCGGTTCCTTCGACACAAATTAGCAAGGGTCCGGAAAACCGCCACTTAAAGAGTTCTCCGTCGAGTAGAGTATACCGAGCTGCTTTTGTCTTAATATTCCGAGCTGCCCATTTTTCAGTAGGTACTTCTCCATCGGCTATGTAACTTCGGATACCTCCGATCCATTTGGCGTCACTTTCGTATTCAGGCTCGGTTGCATCCGTAGCTTGTAGGTCTGGTGGTTCGATATCCATTTCTTCCGGATCTTCTGTCTCCCGAGCTGTTAATACTCGGTCCTCGCTGCTGTCTTCAATACTCGGCTTTTCAATGAACTCAACCGGTATAATTCTCCTCAGATTTGGATCGGAGGTTGAAGCTAGAGCTGCTAAGGCGTCGGCTGATGTGTTCTCGCCTTGCGGGATTCTGGTTAACTCGAACTCGCCGAAAAGTTTTGCCAGGTCTTGCGTGAGAGTTAGGTACTCTTCCATTCGTTCATCTCGAGCCGTGTATTCTCCGTTGAATTGGTTGGTCACGAGCTAGGAGTCGTAGAAGGCTCGTAGCTTGTTGATCTTAAGTCTCCGAGCCAGCTTCAGCCCGGCTATCAGTGCTTCGTACTCTGCCACGTTGTTGGTTGCGTCGAAGTTTAGCCGAAAAGATTGTTCGAGGATTTCTCCTCCTGGTGATGCTAAGCGAACCCCGATGCCAGAACCTTGTTTTGAGGACGAGCCGTCTACATGGAAGATCCAAACAGCGTCGGGCGAATCTTCTCGGATATTTTCTGTGGGCAGCTCGATGATAAAATCTGCCAATACTTGGGATTTTGCGCACGTCTTGTTTCTGTACTCAATATCGTATTCGCTAAGTTCTATTGCCCATTTGGCTAGACGTCCTGACTGGCTTGACTGTGCAAGATAGCTCGGAGCGGTATAGGCGCCATAACGACGATTGAGTGGGACTGGAAATACGGTCGTAGTTTCCGAGCTGACATTAAGACGGCGAGGGCGAGCTTCTCAGTTTGTGGGTAATGTGTTTCTGTATCGGTGAAGGTTTGTGAGACATAGAAAATTGGCTTTTGTTCTCCTCTGTCTTCTCTGACTATAACCCCACTAACTGCTGTACCCGAGACGGCGATGTACAGGAATAATGGCTCTCCCGGGACTGGTTTCGCTAAGACCGGTGGATTAGCCTTATACTTCTTTAGTTCCCGGAAGGCTTCTTCGCAACGAACGGTCCATTCGAATTTCTTGTTTCCGTGCAGAGTATCGTAGAAGGCTAGGCATTTATCAGGTTATCGGGAGATGAATCGGTTCAGGGCTACGACTCTTCCGGTGAGACGCTGTACCTCGCGTTTGTTCTGCGGTGAGGGCATGTTGAGCAGAGCGTCGATTTGTTTGGAGTTTGCCTCTATGCCTCGGTGAGTCACCAGATATCCCAGAATTTCACCTGACTTTACCCCGAAATGACATTTTTCCGGGTTGAGCTTCATTTTGTGTTGGTTAAGCTGACGGAAGCAGTCGCGTAGATGGGCTACATGGTCGTTTTCCTCTAAGGAATTGACTAGCATGTCATCGATGTAAACCTCCATTGTTTTCCCGAGCTGCTCGGAGAACATCCTGTTGACGAGCCGTTGGTATGTCGCGCCGGCGTTTTTGAGTCCGAAGGGCATGACTTTGTAACAGTGAATGCCTCGGTCCGTAATAAATGCTGTCTTCTCGCGATCGTCGGGGTGCATGAGGATTTGGTTGTAACCTGCAAAGGCGTCCATGAACGATAGCAGCTTGTTCCCGGCAGTTGCTTCTACTAATCGATCGATGTGTGGGAGCGGAAAGCTATCCTTAGGGCAGGCTTTGTTTAGGTCGGTGAAATCGACGCAGACTCTCTATTTTCCGTTCTTCTTTTTTACCACGACAGGATTTGCTAGTCAGTCTGGGTATCGTGCTTCGGAGATCGATCCGATCTTCAAGAGCTTTTCTACTTCGGCGTTTACGGTATTGGCGCGGTCTCGGCCTAATTTCCTTCTCTTCTGCTTGATGGGTTTGAAGGACGGGTCTACATTCAGTTTGTGGCAGATTACATCGATGCTTACTCCGGGTAAGTCCTTAGCTGACCAGGCGAAAGTGTCGATGTTTTCTTTAAGAAATGAGATGAGCTCGGTTTTGATTTCCTCGGTCAGGTCACAGCCGATTTCCACGCATCGTTCAGGTCGTTCGTCGTCAAGGCTGATGGAGATTACAGGGTCCGAGGTAAGCTTCTTCTCATCGCGTGCCTCCTCGATTTGTAATTGCTATAACTGCTTAGATATAGCCTTCTCTTCGCTTCGGCTAAGTTTTGACTTCTTATGGTCTGCCTCAGCTTTGGCCTCAGTGACGGGGTTGCGGAGCTTATGCGCTGGTGGAGTCAGGAACTTGACGCAAAGATGATACGTCGAAGCGACGGCTCGCATCTGATTTAGCCACGGAGTCCCCATTATGATGTTGTAGATGGTGGGTTGATCGGTAACCGAAAAATTGACTATCTTCGTTACTCCGCCGGCTTTGACTGGTAGCTAGATAGTTCCGAGCGTCATTAGTGTTTCACCTGAAAAGCCAAGGACTGGCCTCGGGGTCGGAGTTACTTGAGACATATCAAAGTTCATCTCTCGGACCGTCTCGCGGAATATTACGTCGATGGTGCTGCCGGTGTCAATCAGTATTCGCGATACGTTGTGGTCTCCTACGGCTAGTATGACGACGAGGGGATCGTTATGGGGCATGTCGAGTCCGTTCGTCTCGCTTTCCTCGAATGTTACTATGTCGTTGGGTCGGTCAAACGGTCTTGACCAATTGCTAGACGCTTCGGCTCGTCGCAGATATGCTTTGATTGCGGCTACGGTATCGGGGCAGTACGGTGAACAACCCATTATGGTGAGGACTTTTTGTCGCGTGCTGTCTCGGTCCTCATCTGGATTTTCTCGGGTTCTCTTCGGGACTTCCGTGTTTCTTGGCTCGGGGCCCCCAACGGTGTTGGCCTGCTCGGGTTGAACTGGCTCTGGCTCCAAGTCTTTGAGCGTGACGTTCGTTCTGAGCTCTCCGGCTAGGAACTTGGTTGCTAACTTTGCTCCGAGGCTTCGACAACGGGAGGTATGGTGTCCAAAAATCTTGTGATATTTGCAGTATTCTTGATCGTTACTTGGCGGCTGATCTCTCGTCCAAGTGAATGAATCTCTGCCTCGTCCTCGTCCTCGGCCTCGGCCTCGAGGTGTATCAATATGATAATTATGTGCTCCCGAGAAATTGCGTCCTTCATGATATGTATACATCCCGCTTTGGTTTGCCTTCTTTTAGACAGGTGGTGCTGTTTGAGTCTTCTCGGCTCGGGAAGCTTGTTTCGTCGGCTCGTGTCTCTTTGCAAGTAACTCCATCTCTTCCTCGTGGGCGACGAAGTCCGAGGCTCGGTGCAGGGCGTCGCGAATCGTGGTTGGTTTGGATAGGTCAAGCTCCTTTCTGAATTCTGACTTGTACCAGAGCGCTTTCCTCAGGGCCAAAAGAGCGGCTACATCGGTGATTCCCTTGACTTTGGCTAGCGTTGATTTGAAGGTTGTGAGAAAATCCCTTAACGGCTCGTTAGGTTGCTGAGATAGCAACCATAGGTCGGCGTCGGATGTTCCGGGATCGATGAGCACTGAGTACTGCTTGAGAAAAAGTGTTGACAGCTCGTCGAAACTGTCGACTGAGTTTCGCTCCAATCTTGAGAACCAGTCCAGCGCGGGTCCTTTGAGATGCTCCACGAATAACAAACACAGGCCGGTGTCCTTTCTCCCGGTTTGAATTTGGCTCGGGCCACAGATATCATGAACGACTTAATGTGCCCCTTCGGGTTGGTAGTCCCGTTGAAGTAGTCGATTTTGAGCTTTCCCGGGTCGGAGATTGTTGCATCGGAAATTCTTCTGGTGAAAGGGGTATTGCGAGATTCTTCCAAGATTCGGTCGATGTTTGGTGCCGAGGAGGACACGCTGTGCATTTGGGATTTGACGAGCTTCATATCGGCTTCAGCTCGGGCTAGAGAGGCTTTGATTTCGTCAAGCTCGCGCTCTTTTTCGGACTCTTCGGCCCATCTTACGTTCTCCTCGGTTTCCTCGTCATCGGTAATGTTAATCTGATCGGAAAAGTTCACTCCAGTTCGGGGGCGCTCAGCTTGCGGATCATTCGGCTCGTTCGTTTGGTCTGCCGCGTTCGGCTCGTTCGTTTGGTCTGCCGCGTTCGGCTCGTCGGGACCATCCTGATTCTTGCGTCGGGTGGAGTCGGCTCGGGTCGCAGCTTTGGAGTTATCGGTCGGCGTCGCGAACACGAGTCTTGTCGGGTTAATGCCGGGTAAATCTCTTCTGGCTCGTAATGGTCGAGTCTGGAATCGTGTGGTTCGGAGTTGTCCGTGGGACGCGACCGCTTCGATTTGCTGCGCCATGGTTCTGTTTATTTTTTCTTGATCGTCGGTCTTTTTCTGGAGCTGAATCATCATGTCCTTCAGTTCGGCTAGAGTTGCCGAGATTGCCGGTTCGGCTTGGTTCTGAGAGTTTGGAGGAATTGGAGGAATTAGGTTACCTCCGACTGGTGGAATCTGGCGATCGTCTTCAGTCATCGTCTTCTTTGGTGATTGAGTTCTGCGTTCTCGGGATAAGAGAATTCCAAAGTAGTCCCCACAGACGGCGCCAAACTGTGGAAGTCGAAACTAACACAATCGAGATTTGTCTAGGGTTTTAATTTAGGGATACAATATGCAAGAATTCTCAAAGAACAACAGAAAGAATTGTAACCAAAGATGGTGTTCTTGACTTTATTAATGAAAAGAATAGCTTTGATTGTAAAAAGAATTAGATCGTAAAAAGAAAAGTGTTTTTGCTTAAGAGCTTTGTGTAGTCTAAAATCTAGAGCGTATTGCTTTTATTCTGTGAGAGCCTTGAGTCTCTTTATATAGGGATGGTAAACCGCCTCTCCAGCAATATTCTCGGAAGATTTCCATTTATCTTGAAGTCGGCTTAGAATATCGCGGATTAGGATACTTTCCTTATTCTTCGAAACTTTTCAGAAGTTTTCCTGATTTGAGTCGATCCTTCGAGATTCTCCTTTATCATTTCCGAGTATTTCGGAAATGATCCTTCTTTTTCGGAAATGATACTTTGAAGGTAAATATTTTCCAAGTCCTTGCCTCGGGTGACTAATGACTTTGCCTTGGGTAGCTTGGAGGCTGCCTGGTGTATTCGGCTCGGGTTAGAATGACGGCGTGATACACGACCTGAGTCAAGGCACCTAGGGGATACCTTGCGAGGATAGGCACGGGTATCCGGAGAGGACGGGCTCGGGTACCCGGAGAAGATGAGCTTGGGTATCCGGAGAAGAATGGGCTCGGGTACCCGGAGAAGAATGGGCTCGGATACCCGGAGAAGAATGGGCTCGGGTACCCGAGCTGTCTGGCAGGGTAACCCGAGCTGTCTGGCAGGTTAATTCGGGATGTTGTAGTTCGGCTCGGTCTCAGAAGATGGATGAAATCCGACCCTAACAATTATTATATTGCTTGCACTTTTTTCGCCCAACAGAGTATAGTTTCGGGGATTAGTATTTGTCTTCTGTCTCGTTGTTCTTAATCAATTGTCACCACATCCACATGCCACTTTCACTATCGATCCTATAAAAAAAAAAAATCTAAAAGTTAAACTTAGCCATTGTTTAGAAGATTTTTTTTTCTAAACCAGAATCTTACTAAATAAAAAATTAATAGCATACTTAACTAAAATTTTGTTAAGTTAATAATCTACAAGCATGGTTGAAAACGACCCAACAAAAATTAATCTTGTAAGAGAAACCTATAATATTTTCTTTTATTATAAAAAGCTTAAAAGTTTTAAACCTAAAATATGCCTCCAAAATTATGATGGCTTTAAGCATTGCTTCATTTGCCTATGATATGGGCTGGGCCTGTGTAAACGGTTTGTATATGTGCTTGAAACTCCATAAACGTTTGTGCATAACCTTGTCTTCACTGGGAAGACATCCTTAACTAAGCAAAATTGATTGATCGGGGCAATCGTGATAGATGGTGAGTCGCTTGATGAAAGGGCTAAAGACGTTCCCATTTCAAGCCGGGGGATTGTTAACATCAACATATATAATGTAGGACTCAAGAACAGGGCAGCGAGAAATAGAGAAATAGAGTACGGGTATGAAAACGACGTTATTTTGATACACGTTGACTCAGCACCGTAACGGAGTTGACTAACACCCGTTAGATTGATTCCGATTTTTGCACGTTGTATCAAGTATAGGAATGAGATTCAAATTTTATTGAAGTTTAGGTTGTAAAATATCCTACAAAATTGTCCAAGTATGAAAATCCACAGCACAGATAGTACGGGTATAAAAATCCCCTTTTCTTCATTGTGACTTGTGAGCACACAAGAGAGACGATGAGAGAAGAGAAGAAAAATTTCAAGACGTATAATTTTAAAACGGAAAGAAAAGTTGTTACTACATGCAGAGAAATTAGTAACACTCTCTATATAAATTGATATTTGATGCATGTTTGACTGTTTAATTCAAAGTATCTAATATGTCAGATGATTTACTTCCACTTATGAATTTAATTAGAGCATCTCCAATGGTTAAGAACCAATTGGTTCTTAACTTTTGATCTTAACAATTATTTATATTAAACTAGGTTTTGAACTCACGCTACGCGTGGGTTTATTCTATATATTTTGATGAAATATAACGATTAATGATATTCATGCTATACGTGGGTTTGTTCTAATATTTTGGTGAAATATATTGATTAATGATAGTTGTCAAAATATACATCCAATATATAAAAGAACTTATAGATTTTTAATTTTTAAAATTTCTATTGAAACGAATTTTTTTTTTCAAATATAAAATGTAGAAAATATTGACTAAAACATTAGTTGGTATTTACTTGACATTTGAAAACAGATCGCATAAAGTAAAATGGTTTCATTGCCTACTTTTGTGCTATGATAAATGGTTCTCAATCAAATTAGTGATTCCTGTAAAATTCTAGAGACACTTAATTGATAAAACTAAAACTTAAAACTCCAAACATATTAAAAATTACCAAAAAAACCTTTATATTTTTAGCACATCATCTCACAATACAAAATTAAAGTATTCACTCTACTTCCTTATAAGAGCCTTTTGTACTTCTTTTGATTGGCAAATAGTGGCATGGTAGTTTTTTTGTTCGTGCAACTTCATGAACTTAGGTTTGGTTCAGCTTTTCCAACCCGAATAAAACATTCTTTAGTTTTTAACCACAACCATCGACATACCATTTTCACTTTTAAGAGAGAAAATCTTTAACTTTTACTTTGGATATGTATTATTCTCAGTAATCAAATGTGACTATAAAAATAATAAGATCATACCAACAATATCATAATAAAATTATTAATACACCCACACCCACACACACACACATACACATAGAACTATATTGTCATCACCGTTCCATTTATCTATATTTTTATGACTTTCTTCCCAAATTCTTAACCGATAACATCTTTTTTTGTATTTTTCTTCTCTTTTCACTTCAATGTTACAATGGTATTCATATACATGTAATGTTCATTATCATCTCAACAATTTTTAGTGATTTGCAATCATATCAAAGTGCTTTTATATCTCTTAAAGAAAATATTTTAATTAGTCAACACAATATTTATAGATATAGATACCGAAACGTAATTGGTTCTTCTTTTCCATGCACATAATTCACCTAAACTTTTTCAAAATATTCATAATAATTCAGAACAAATATGTTTTTGAGTTTTTTTTTTTGCCTAAAACATAAAATTTTGACTATGTTTATGCCATTTTATCATTGATTTTGTTTCATATTTCATCAAATTATCTTACTCATCTTTACTATATCTAATGATTATTTTTTTATCTAAGTATGTAAATTTGTCTTAAATATTTTCGTGGTTAAATTCATTCAATATTCTAATACAATTTATTACATCTACTTTATTTTCACTAAATTATGTAAATTTATTCCAAAGATTTTAGTGACTAAACTCATTTAGTATTCTAATACAAAACCATAAACATAAAAATAATCGATCCACAATAGAAGTTTTATCTAAAACTCTTTAACAATAATATATATCCAATTGAAACTTTTTCTTACATGGAAATAATAATCAAATGACTAAACTCATGATTAAATTCATTCAATATTCTAATACAATTTATTACATCTACTTTCTTTTCATTAAATTATGTAAATTTATTCCAAAGATTTTAGTGACTAAACTCATTTAGTATTCTAATACAAAACCATAAACATAAAAATAATCGATCCACAGTAGAAGTTTTATCTAAAACTCTTTAAACAATAATATATATCCAATTGAAACTTTTTCTTACATGGAAATAATAATCAAATGGGCTTATATCTTTACAAATATATGTATATCTTGCTTGACAACATAGATGTGAACAATCTTAAAAACTTTAGTGAGACTAAATTGGATTATATTTATGTATTCCAATAACAATAATTTTTATTTGACTTTTCTTCCATATATTGTTTTTCTTTCTTTTTTCAGAAATATTTGTTTTATCAATTAATAGTATAGAAAATATTAAATTAATAAATTGATGGGAAGGCTTATATTTGTTTATGATTAAATAAAAACTTATATTTAGAAATTTCTCCATATTTTAAATATTTTGTTTAAAATTTAATAAACTTTTTAAAAGAAAACTTTATATTTTGATTTTTTATATTATATATTTTCATCAAAAAATTTATTTAGAAAATTTTCTATATTTCCAAATAATTCTCTTATTTCCATATGTAGTTTTTTCACTTTTACAAAAAACTTAATATAAAAATTATTAAAATCTAAATATATTAATTAGTGAAATGGCTAATACCTATTTGTCGTTTTAAATCCTATATGCATGACCTCAAAAACTTATAGCTTCGGCTTTTATATAGCTTCAACTTTTAACTAATAAGATAGATCATTGTGATTGGATGCTAATAATTTTATGTGTCGGTAGATAGATTTAATAAATGTATAAATAGAATATAAACAAATTCATGAGATTTCCGGAATGATTATTTTATTGTATAAAAATTTATATACATATTGCTTCAATATATAGTCATATTTTTCGTATCTATAAATATTTTTAATATAAAATTCATAAATTTTAAAAATATCAATAACTGAGATAGCTATTATGATTAAATGGCTATTGTTATTAAAGATGAAATACTTATAAATTTAGTGAGACTAATAACGACTGATTATTTTTTCATAAATATTTTTTTAAAAAATTAATAAATTTTAAACTAAATATTTATTTTGTGTGTGTATTTCGGTAACAAAATTTATATTTCAATATTTTTCCATAGTTTTAATATTTTCGTTATAAACTTAATAAGTTTTTATAAACGAAAAGCTTTACATTTTGATATTTAGAACATTTTCCATATTTTCAAATATTTACTTTTATCTTTATATGTTGCTTTTTTTTTTACAAAAATCTGAAATATAGAAAATTTAATAAAATCTAAAAAAAAGTTAAGTAGTGAGATGGCTAACCGCGATAGGTCGTTTAAAATCCCACGTAGACACCCCAAAAGCTTATAGCTTCGACTTTTATATACATCTTGCTTCAATATATTGTCATATTTCTCCAATTTATAAATATTTTTATATAAATTAATAAATTTCAAACTAAATATTCAACATTTTTTCTTGTGTTCTCATTAACAAAAATTTTATTTCGATATTTTTAAATATTTTCGTTTTTAAATTTAATATTTTTTTTAAAAGAAAAACTTTACATATTGATTATTACTATTTTATGTATTTTCATGACAAAATATTTAGAAAAGTTCCAAATCTTCAAATATTTATTTTTATTTTCATATGTTGCTTTTTCCCATTTTACAAAAATCTAAAATATAGAAAATTTATATAATCTAAAGAAAAGTTAATTAATGAGATGTCTATTTGCGATTGGTCGTTTAAAATCCCACGTGGACGGCCTTAGGAGCTTATAGCCTCGACTTTTATATAGTATAGATTTTTGGTATTTCTAAGAGCATATGCAAGGGGGGAACACTTGGTGTGTTCTTAAGGGTTTTAAAATAATAAAAATGTTGAATAATGGATACAACTGTTCTTAAAATTATAAAAACTGTTCTTCAGGAAGAACAGTTTGCAGGATAAGTTAGAACTGTTCTACCACTGTTCACCTTATTTCCTATTTTTAAATCCTAAGAACACACTCAAAAGTTCCCCCCTTGCATATGGTCTAAGAATAAAATGAGAATATCTTAAGGAAATAGTCTTCCAATGGTTAAGAACCAATAGGTATTGGTTCTTAAGAAAAAAAAATCAAATTTTTTTATTTAGATGTCTTCCAATACAAGGAACCATACAAGCATTCACATGCATTCATAGAAACAATGAGAAGATGTACAAGCATTCATATACCAAAACAATTCGGAGAAGATAGTGAAACAAAATTACCACTTTCACAATAGCTTTGGTTCCAATGCTTGCTTTGTATAGAACAGAGAGACCTATATATTGCTTCCTTTGAAAAAGAACAGAGAGACCAAACCTGAAAAACAAACATGATAATCTACTTAAAGAAGTCTTAACCTAATATTAATCAAACAATCTACTTCAAGCAATCACATCTGAATCACAAAGGAAGCCATCAACTTCGACACTGTGAACAGATAACATCAAAAGAGGAATGATCAATTACAAAGATTACAACCAAATTTTAGAAATCTATAATAGAAGCAGAGATCTAGATTCGTCTACTTCTCAAGGAAACAGAGGAATGGATGCAAAATAGAGAGAAAAAGCATTAAACTTTAGGTTCTCAATTCTTTTATACTAAAATTTCTATCACAACAAAACCTTTTAATAGCAATCTGAGTGATCAACAAAATCAAACTCCATAAGAACTTCTACAGAACCTTCCTATCGCAATTTGTAGAAAATCTTGAATAGATGCAAAACAGAGACAATAAGAGAAGCTTAATTCATGCAGGAGTCCAATATCTATCACACCATGGTTTAACCCCATCGTTTGATGCGTCGTCATAACCATCATCGGGTATCTCGCACCATGGTCTGTCCTCTTCTTGGTGCTCTTCCTCATGGTCAGAGTAAGGTATTTCGCACCATGGCCTATTTTCTTGGTGTGGCTCCTCTTCTTCGGACTCACACCATGATTTTTCTCCATAGGGCTCGTCGGCATTGCTTTCTTGGTCAGTCTCTCCTCTGTACCAACCATGGTGGCTCTTGGTGTCTTGGGCTGGGTCTGGTGGTTCGGGTTCACGTTCTTCTCCATCTGGTTCATATCCAAATTCTGAACTAGAGTAATCCTCACACCATGATCGTCCTTCATAGCCATCATCTTCTCCAGTTAAGCTTTGGCTTTTATCTTCCTCACCTTGCCAATCAGCCTCGTAGGTGTAATTCTCGTCCTCTGACTCCATTATCACTTCTAAATTTTAGGGGCATACCTCACAAACACAAAGAAGGAAAAGTGTGTCAAAGAGTAGTTCAAAAAATATGGCAAGAACAATAATTATAAACAAAAATAAGAAAATAAAAATTTTATTTTGCTTTTCTTTTCTTTTTTTGAATCAAAATCGAAAATATAAAGGAAAAACAATTTTTATTTCTCTTTTCTGATTTTATAAAAATAATATTACGAAAACTAATAAAAATATGATTTTTATGGATTTTTCTTATAATAATTATAAAATAAATAATAAACTGAAGAAAATAATTTTTTTATTTTAGTGAAAGTACTGAAGCAAATAAACAATAACAAAGCAAGAAACAAAATTTTTATTTGGTCTTCAAATTTATAAAAATTAAATAATAAAACTTTAAAAATCGAAAAAGATATAGGTTGAAGATATATAACCTTGGGGATAGGAGGTTTTGAAGCTCTAATACAAGATTGGAATCACTCCAACTTTAGATCACTTGATGATCAAGAGATTCCAAGCTTTTCACGCGGAATAGTGGAATTCACGAGCTGGCTCTAAAGCACTCTCTAGTGAATCAAGGAGTGGTACGATGGATAGATGTGGTGATTGACTCGCTCAATCAGTGGGATAATCGACTCACTCGATCAATGAACAAATAAAAGATGTTGAATCACTCAAGAAATTCAATCCACAGGTTTCTAAAGTACTAAGTGACTCACTCACAAAGAACTAAAGAACAAAAAGACAAAGACTTAAACTTTGACAAGAAAAAACGTTTCTATTACTTTAAAATGATCAAGGGTGATTTACAATGAGACTAATGATCAGCTTATATAGGCTGAGTACAAACGTTCTAAAAGTTAAACAAAGAAACAAATCACAATATTAAAAGAAAATATGGTCGTTGGGCCATTAAATGTAAAATCGGTCCAAATAAGGCAAGTGAGGTATGCCTTGTATCTTGTCAACTTGGGGAGGAAGTTGTGACGTCTTGGAAGCTTCTGGAAGGTCTCAAGATTCTCACACAAGCGCACAAACAAAGAAGGAAAGAGCTGTTGCAAGTTAATCTCCTTCGGCTCCATATATGGCAAGTAGTAACTCTGCGGGTTCTTGTGTGGTAAGGTGTACCAAAGTTCATGTGGTACATATCTTGTGTGGCCTAGATGTTCTCCTGGTTTCCATATGTAGCTTTGAGGTGCGTCCAAGTGTAGAATAAGGAAGCTTTCCTTGTTTGGCTTCATTTGGCGCAGTACTTCAGAAAGTAGTTCAGCGAGTAGTTCAGCCGGTCCGTCAGCAAGTATATCAGCTATATGTACTTGTAACATCTTCGAATCAATTGCTTGGTGAATGATTCCTTGATGACTTGATGTTGCCTCGTTAAAAACCTTCCTAGGTAAACCCATTGGGACAAACCCTAGATAAGAGAAAAAGAGTGCAACGGTCAAATTTCCACAACAAGGTAATTCGGCTCGGTGGTCTTTGATTCCTCTTGAACTATCGTTAGTCTTCTTAGGGTTAATTTGGTGGAGAATAATTAACCCTAGGCCTTGTGCTTGATTAATTAGGACTCCATTTGGGTAAGAATCCTCCAAAATGCTACATATCAACCGGTTTGATACATGTACCGGTTGGTTTGGTATACTCCCGGTTTGGTTTGGTTTGGATGTCCACATCATCGAAGTAGTGAGACTCGGTGGTGATGCCCGACGAAGGTGAGAAATAGTGATATGGAAAAAGAAAAAAGTATGGTGGTGAAGAAATCCAACGAGAGAGAGAAAAAGAAAAAGAAAGAGGAGATCGAGCAAAAATAAGAGAAATCTAATGAGAGAAAAAGAGAGATTTGAGATTTCTCGCCGGCGAGAGGAAAGAAAAAAGAGACAACGAAGAACTCATGAGTAATATGGGCCAAAAATTGACAAAAACCATATAGCAAATAGACATTGTTTAGTTAATATTATTTTCGTAATTTATTTAGTGCATATTCCCTAATTCCTTATGAATTTGTCTTTTTGTTTTGAGGATTTCTCATATTATCAAGTAAAGTTAAATGATGTGGATATAGACTGACTCATATTGTTACAATTTTGTTTCCATCTTGTCCACATTGAAATTAGAAAGTGTTATACACTCCTCCGATGGATGTAGATGATTTATTAAAATTCAATAATACACATATGAACATTTATTAAATATTATACTGTCACATATAATAAACAAAACTACAAATAGTATTTTATATTGCACATTATGCATAATTAATCTATATTTTAAAATAATTAAAATACTATATTTTCTAAAATTAAAACATATTTTTATATAATTTTAGTTAAACTTATAAAAATAAAAAGGTTTTATTTTAGGACATAACACTTTAAATTCCAGCGGATAAAAATAAATAATTTACTGAAAATTTTGGGTGAAAACGAGTTCTCTGATTGGATGTATTATTTCCTCCAGGATTGTGGGAAAGGAACGGTGAGGATGCAAAGCAAATCTAAAATCCAGTGGACCAGATCGCTTGAAAGAAAGACAAATCCCTAAATTTCTATTTTGTCAGCCTCTTATTAGACTATCTACAATGTAGGTGTTGAATTATTTATTCAACTGTTGAATCTCCACATTGCATCTGTTGAATAATTTAAAAACCTTACGTGAATTCAACTTGGTTGAAAGTATTCAACATGTTGAAAAGAAAATTTTTGGGTCCGTGCATGCCACGTGTCAATAAGTGAGTGGGAGGTGTGTTTCAAACTCGGGGAAAAGAGAGTGTACTCTCTAAAACCTTTTTTTTTTTTTTCTTTTTTCGAAAAAAGAAGAAATTTTTTAGATGCTGACACTTGCTATATTTTCATTGGATATTGAGATTTTAGAGATTTTTATTTCATATTATCTATTTACAATCAATTATTACATACCAAACGAACTTTAAAAAAAAAAATATTTATATGAAAATTTATAACTTTTTAAACTCTATAAATAAAGACTTGGTTCATTTCATTTGGACACATAAAAAAAAAAACACAATTTCTACCATAATTTTCTTATTCTTCTCCCATAAACGCATGGTTATATCCTTAATTTTTTTTGAAATGGATTCTAATAATAATCCTATGCAAAATTCTACTAATTTTCCTTTTCCCTATCCAAATTTCAACAATAATCCTACGCAAAATTCTACTAATTACCCTTTTCCCTATCCAAATCCCAACAATTATCAATTTCAAAATCCATCTTTCAACCAACCTCAAAATTTCAAAATCCATCTTTCAACCAACCTCAAAATCCCTACGGCGTGGGAAGGTCAATTTACTCGAGGCGATAAGGGAACCACCACTGTTATTCTTGAAGCAGTGGCATCTCATGATCTATGGATCTGGCATGCTTTTTTTGGATGTCCCGGCACCTTGAACGATATAAACGTTCTAGACCGTTCACCGGTTTTTGATGATGTTGAACAGGGAAATACTCCAAGAGTCAAATTCTTCGTGAACCAACGTCGATATGATATGGCATACTATCTAGCTGACGGTATTTATCCTTCTTATCCCACTTTTGTTAAATCGATTACGCTGCCTCAAAGTGAACAAGACAAGTTATTTGCACAACGTCAGGAGGGATGTCGCAAGGACATTGAACGTGCATTTGGAGTGTTGCAGGCTCGATTTAAAATTATTCGTGAACCAGCTCGCATGTGGGACATAACCGATTTGGCTATCATCATGAGGTCATGTATCATATTGCATAATATGATTGTTGAGGATGAACGAGAGACATATGCTCAACATTGGAATGATTATGATCAATCTGAGGCAAGTGGGTCTAGTACACAACAACCATTTTCGACCGAAGTGCTACCCGTATTTGCAAATCATGTGCATGCTAGATCCGATTTGCGTGATTCAAATGTACATCACGAACTTCAAGCAGATCTAGTCAAACACATATGGGCACAGAGGGGAATGTTCGGTGGTGAATGAGATTTATAAGTTTGTGAGTTGAGATTATTGTACTAATTAAGTTATGAGTATTTCCTTACTTGTATTGTGTGCTTATTGTATTGCATTTTAAGTTTCTCATCAATGTATGTGTTTTATTAACGACTATTTGTATTTCTCGTTTTTATTATTTATAAAATAAAATAAATTGCGTTTAGATAAAAATTATTTGGTTCAATTATTTCGACTTGTTGAATTGTACAAGAGATGATAAAATTATGACACGTGGCATTCATTAATTGGGTGAAAAAATTGCGTTTAGATAAAAATATAGATAAGAATACATGTTGTCGTTTTGAATTTTTCGTAATTTTACTTGTTTTAATAATGACTCTCTCTCTATTTTCGTTTTTCTTATTTACATTTTTAGTTAAAAACATAAAATTTAAATAAACTAAAAATAAAAAAATATTTAACTCTTAATTACGCTAATTAAAATTTAAGCGATAATCGTTATTAATACCCAATCGAAAAAACTAAAACATAAAAGAAATTAAAAATAATGAAATAAAAAGAAGTGGGGTAGGGTGTTGAATTTTATTAAACAAACCATTGTAGGGTGTAAAATTTTAGTGAATGTTGAATAATTAGGTGGAAGAGAGAGAAGATGATGTGGAAGAGAGAGATATGATGTGGAGGGTGTTGAATGTTGAAACCAATATACATAGTCTTAGAACTTTCTTTCACTTTTTGACCCTTTTCCACGTCGTTATCGACTTATCGCTCAAAACCCTAATTGCTCTCCGATCAACCTCCGGTTCCATTTCCGGTCACCCTCTTCTCAATTCCGATCTCCGATCGATTGCATTCTTCGGGTTCAGAAAGAAACATAGCATCGATCTCCGACCTTTTCCACGTCGTTTTCACTCAAAACTCTGATTGCTCTCGGATCAACCTCCGATTCCATTTCCGATCACCGTCCCTTTTGATTTCCGATCGAATTCCCTCCGTTTCGATTCCCTCTTCTCAATTCCGTTCGCAAAGATGGATAGCATCGAGGATATGGGACAGAACACCGTTGCTCTCTTGCCGGAACAACATCAAGAAATCGCTTCCGCTAGTAGTATCGAGGATATCGATAATTCAATTGGACAGGGCACTGTTTCTCTCTTGCCGGAACAAAAACCGCACGAACAACACCAAGAACTCGCTGCCGCTAATATTGATGCTTCTGGTAAGTTTGTCTCAATGTTCTCTCCTATGTTTGCTCATCTCGATGTACTGTGCTTTCTTTGTGTAATATGCCTAACTAGGAAGTAGCAAGAACCTAAGCAAACTATTTTGATTCATGTTATGAGTGTGTTCAGATAATCGGATGCTTCTACTATGTTTGTTTGCTCATGTCTTATGTACTGTGCTTTCTTTGTGTAATATGTCTAACTAGGAAGTAGCAAGAACCTAAGCAAACTATTTTAATTCATGTTATGAGTGTGTTCAGATAATCAGATGCTTCTACTATGTTTGTTTGCTCATGTCTTATGTCCTGTGTTGTCTTTGTGTAAAATGCCTAATTAGCAAGAACCTAACCAATCTATCCTAATTCATGTTAAATAGACATTGTTTAGTTAATATTATTTTCGTAATTTATTTAGTGCATATTCCCTAATTCCTTATGAATTTGTCTTTTTGTTTTGAGGATTTCTCATATTATCAAGTAAAGTTAAATGATGTGGATATAGACTGACTCATATTGTTACAATTTTGTTTCCATCTTGTCCACATTGAAATTAGAAAGTGTTATACACTCCTCCGATGGATGTAGATGATTTATTAAAATTCAATAATACACATATGAACATTTATTAAATATTATACTGTCACATATAATAAACAAAACTACAAATAGTATTTTATATTGCACATTATGCATAATTAATCTATATTTTAAAATAATTAAAATACTATATTTTCTAAAATTAAAACATAATTTTATATAATTTTAGTTAAACTTATAAAAATAAAAAGATTTTATTTTAGGACATAACACTTTAAATTCCAGCGGATAAATATAAATAATTTACTGAAAATTTTGGGTGAAAACGAGTTCTCTGATTGGATGTATTATTTCCTCCAGGATCGTGGGAAAGGAACGGTGAGGATGCAAAGTAAATCTAAAATCCAGTGGACCAGATCGCTTGAAAGAAAGACAAATCCCTAAATTTCTATTTTGTCAGCCTCTTATTAGACTATCTACAATGCAGGTGTTGAATTATTTATTCAACTGTTGAATCTCCACATTGCATCTGTTGAATAATTTAAAAACCTTACGTGGATTCAACTTGGTTGAAAGTATTCAACATGTTGAAAAGAAAATTTTTGGGTCCGTGCATGCCACGTGTCAATAAGTGAGTGGGAGGTGTGTTTCAAACTCGGGGAAAAGAGAGTGTACTCTCTAAAACCTTTTTTTTTTATTTCTTTTTTCGAAAAAAGAAGAAATTTTTTAGATGCTGACACTTGCTATATTTTCATTGGATATTGAGATTTTAGAGATTTTTATTTCATATTATCTATTTACAATCAATTATTACATACCAAACGAACTTTAAAAAAAAAAATATTTATATGAAAATTTATAACTTTTTAAACTCTATAAATAGAGACTTGGTTCATTTCATTTGGACACATAAAAAAAAAAACACAATTTCTACCATAATTTTCTTATTCTTCTCCCATAAACGCATGGTTATATCCTTAATTTTTTTTGAAATGGATTCTAATAATAATCCTATGCAAAATTCTACTAATTTTCCTTTTCCCTATCCAAATTTCAACAATAATCCTACGCAAAATTCTACTAATTACCCTTTTCCCTATCCAAATCCCAACAATTATCAATTTCAAAATCCATCTTTCAACCAACCTCAAAATTTCAAAATCCATCTTTCAACCAACCTCAAAATCCCTACGGCGTGGGAAGGTCAATTTACTCGAGGCGATAAGGGAACCACCACTGTTATTCTTGAAGCAGTGGCATCTCATGATCTATGGATCTGGCATGCTTTTTTTGGATGTCCCGACACCTTGAACGATATAAACGTTCTAGACCGTTCACCGGTTTTTGATGATGTTGAACAGGGAAATACTCCAAGAGTCAAATTCTTCGTGAACCAACGTCGATATGATATGGCATACTATCTAGCTGACGGTATTTATCCTTCTTATCCCACTTTCGTTAAATCGATTAGGCTGCCTCAAAGTGAACAAGACAAGTTATTTGCACAACGTCAGGAGGGATGTCGCAAGGACATTGAACGTGCATTTGGAGTGTTGCAGGCTCGATTTAAAATTATTCGTGAACCAGCTCGCATGTGGGACATAACCGATTTGGCTATCATCATGAGGTCATGTATCATATTGCATAATATGATTGTTGAGGATGAACGAGAGACATATGCTCAACATTGGAATGATTATGATCAATCTGAGGCAAGTGGGTCTAGTACACAACAACCATTTTCGACCGAAGTGCTACCCGTATTTGCAAATCATGTGCATGCTAGATCCGATTTGCGTGATTTAAATGTACATCACGAACTTCAAGCAGATCTAGTCAAACACATATGGGCACAGAGGGGAATGTTCGGTGGTGAATGAGATTTATAAGTTTGTGAGTTGAGATTATTGTACTAATTAAGTTATGAGTATTTCCTTACTTGTATTGTATGCTTATTGTATTGCATTTTAAGTTTCTCATCAATGTATGTGTTTTATTAACGACTATTTGTATTTCTCGTTTTTATTATTTATAAAATTAAATAAATTGCGTTTAGATAAAAATTATTTGGTTCAATTATTTCGACTTGTTGAATTATACAAGAGATGATAAAATTATGACACCTGGCATTCATTAATTGGGTGAAAAAATTGCGTTTAGATAAAAATATAGATAAGAATACATGTTGTTGTTTTGAATTTTTCGTAATTTTATTTGTTTTAATAATGACTCTCTCTCTATTTTCGTTTTTCTTATTTACATTTTTAGTTAAAAACATAAAATTTAAATAAACTAAAAATAAAAAAATATTTAACTCTTAATTACGCTAATTAAAATTTAAGCGATAATCGTTATTAATACCCAATCGGAAAAACAAAAACATAAAAGAAATTAAAAATAATGAAATAAAAAGAAGTGGGGTAGGGTGTTGAATTTTATTAAACAAACCATTGTAGGATGTAAAATTTTAGTGAATGTTGAATAATTAGGTGGAAGAGAGAGAAGATGATGTGGAAGAGAGAGATATGATGTGGAGGGTGTTGAATGTTGAAACCAATGTACATAGTCTTAGAACTTTCTTTCACTTTTTGACCCTTTTCCACGTCGTTATCGACTTATCGCTCAAAACCCTAATTGCTCTCCGATCAACCTCCGGTTCCATTTCCGGTCACCCTCTTCTCAATTCCGATCTCCGATCGATTGCATTCTTCGGGTTCAGAAAGAAACATAGCATCGATCTCCGACCTTTTCCACGTCGTTTTCACTCAAAACTCTGATTGCTCTCGGATCAACCTCCGGTTCCATTTCCGATCACCGTCCCTTTTGATTTCCGATCGAATTCCCTCCGTTTCGATTCCCTCTTCTCAATTCCGTTCGCAAAGATGGATAGCATCGAGGATATGGCACAGAACACCGTTGCTCTCTTGCCGGAACAACATCAAGAAATCGCTTCCGCTAGTAGTATCGAGGATATCGATAATTCAATTGGACAGGGCACTATTTCTCTCTTGCCGGAACAAAAACCGCACGAACAACACCAAGAACTCGCTGCCGCTAATATTGATGCTTCTGGTAAGTTTGTCCTGTGATTGCCTCAATGTTCTCTCCTATGTTTGCTCATCTCGATGTACTGTGCTTTCTTTGTGTAATATGCCTAACTAGGAAGTAGCAAGAACCTAAGCAAACTATTTTGATTCATGTTATGAGTGTGTTCAGATAATCGGATGCTTCTACTATGTTTGTTTGCTCATGTCTTATGTACTGTGCTTTCTTTGTGTAATATGCCTAACTAGGAAGTAGCAAGAACCTAAGCAAACTATTTTAATTCATGTTATGAGTGTGTTCAGATAATCAGATGCTTCTACTATGTTTGTTTGCTCATGTCTTATGTCCTGTGTTGTCTTTGTGTAAAATGCCTAATTAGCAAGAACCTAACCAATCTATCCTAATTCATGTTAATGAGTGTGTTCTTCTGGTTTGTTTGCTCCTCTAATATATAGATGCTACTGTTATGTTCTCTCCTGTGTTAGCTTGGCTTCTTATGTTTTGTCTCTTTTTTTTCCGCAGATCAACAACAAGAAAATCTCCCCGCTCCTCTTCCCTTAATTCTCCATGGTCAATATGGTGGCCGAATCCTACATGGTTGCTCCCTCTTTGGTTGCAACCATGTAGTGGTTGATGGTGAAATATATTGTTCTGACACGCACAAGGAGATGGCCAATTCACTTGCTAGTGAAGGAAAGGCTTATGTGATTGTTGACGGCTTCTTTAACGCAGACCGGGAGAAAAATTTTAGGATTGTTCTTGCCTTGCTGAGGAAGGTTGAAGACAGTGTAGCTGGTGGAATCCCAGAGATTGAAGATGGTGAGATCTTTCAGAAGCTGCCAGTGAATTGGAACTCTATAAATTTGCATTTTCTCCATGGAGAAATGGAACGATCTTGGTTGTTTTACCATAAAAGAAACACTTTAAAGCTCCCTACATTTGAAGTGGGAAATTACACTATTAGATGGTCAAGGTCACACCATGCTGTTTACAAATATGGGGAATATGATGACATCAAGTCTACTGTTTTTTACATGCGATATGACCCTAGAAAGGGACAAAAGCCAGTTGAAGGGGATCCATGTGGTTTGAGAGGTTGGTCGTTAAGTGAGAATGTTCACAAATCCACATCACTTTTCTGTCTTACTTACCGCATTGGGAAAGATTACAAGGCTCCTATATTCAACACGTCTAAAGAAGGCGGCAGCGGGAAAAGGAAGAGAGGCTATGATCAGCCGAGTTCCTCTGGTTCAAAGGGAGAAGGTGCATAATAAAGTCTCCAGTCTAGTCTTTCTTTTAGTTTCTGTATTTAAAGGTGCATCATCTGTTGCATGTATCGAGTTCAGAGTGATGTCTTTGTGTAATATGCCTAACTAATTCATGTTATGAACGTGCACTATAACATTCAAATGCTTCTGGAATGTTTGCTCATGTAATATATATGATTCATGTCGCATGTAATACAAATGCTACTGTTATGTTTTGTTTTAACTTGGCTTCTTATCTAAAATTCTTTTGCCTTTTTTTTTCCCAGCACCGGTTGCTACTCTCTTGCCGGAACAACAACAGCGGGAACAACATAAAGAAGAAGAACTAGCTGCTCCCTTTCGCCACGGTCAGTATGGTGGCAGAACCCTTCATGGTTGCTCCCTCTTTGGTTGCAACCATGTAGTGGTTTATGGTGAACGATGCTGCTCCGAGTTTCATGATGAGATGGCTGCTGAATTAGCGAGTCAAGGCAAAGCGTATGTGATTGTTGACGGGTTTTTTGACTCGGGAAAGGAGCGAAATTATCGGATCGTCGTTGCCTTGCTGAGAAAGGTAGAAAACAATCTAGCTGGTGGAATCCCTGAGGTTCATGATGTTGAGATCTTTCAGAAGCTGCCAAGAGAGTGGAACTTTATAAATTTGGATTTTCTCCATCAAGAATTGGAACGAGGCTGGTTATTTTTCCATAAAAAAAGCACTCCAGAGTTCCGGATATTCAAAGTGGGAGATAAAACCATTCATTGGTCAAGGTCAAACCCTGTTGTTCACAAATATGGTGAATATGATGAGATCCACTCTACTGTTTCGCAGCTGCAATATTATACTCAGAGGGGGGGGAAGGCAGTAGACGGTGATCCATGTGGTCTAAGAGATTGGTCGTTAAGTGAGCATGTTTACAAATCTACATCACTCTTCTGCCTTAGTTACCACTCGTCGAAAGATGACAAAGCTGGTATATTCACGATGTCTAAAGGAGACGACTGCGGGAAGAGGAAGAGAGGCGTTGATCAGCCGAGTTCCTCTGGTTCAAAGGGAAAAGGAAAAGACAAGACTGTGTTTAAAGGTAAGAAAGTTCCAGTCTTTCTTCGTTTACAAATTTGAGTGTGAAAGATGTTTTTTCCATTAGAAAGTTGGTTTTACAAGTCTCCAGTAATAACAAAAAAGAGTTCCTGTTTGCAGTGTTTTGCTCCTATCTTTGTCCTGTGATGTCTTTGTGTAATATGCCTAACTAGCAAGTAGCAAGAACCTAACCAAACTGTCCTAATTCATGTGGAATGTTTGCTCCTGTAATATATATTCTTCATGTCGTGTGTAACACATGCTAATGTTATCTCTTCTGTTTATATTGGCTTCTTATCTGAAATTGGCTTCATGTCGTGTGTAATACAGATGTTACTGTTATGTCTTCTCATCTTTTGTCTTTTTTTCATAGATGCTCCTTTGCGGGAAAAACAACAAGAACTCCCAGCCGCTTCTCTTCCGCTACATGGTTGCTCCCTCTTCGGCTGCAACCATGTAGTGGTTGATGGTGAAAGATATTGCTGTGACACTCATAAAGAGATGGTTAGTCAAGGAAACGCATATGTCGTTGTTGACGGGTTTTTTGACGAAAGGGAGCGAAATTATCGGATTGTTGTTGCCTTGCTGAGAAAGGTAGAAGACAATGTAGATGGTGGAATCCCAGAGATCCAAGATGTTGAGATCTTTCAGAAACTGCCAAGTGAGTGGAACTTCATAGATTTGGATTTTCTCAGTCAAGGAAGGGAGCGATCTTGGTTATTTTACCAGCAAAAAAGCACTCCAGAGTTCCAAAGATTCCGAGTGGGAGATAAAACCATTCAATGGTTAAGGTCAAACCATGCTGTTCACAAATTTGGTGAATATGATGAAATCCACTCTACTGTTTCGCAGCTGCGATATCAAATTAAGAGGGGGGAAAGGGCAGTAGACGGTGATCCATGTGGTCTAACAGGTTGGTCGTTGAGTGAGCATGTTTACAAATCCACATCACTCTTCTGCCTTAGTTACTGTTCGTCGAAAGATGACAAAGCTCGTATATTCAACACGTCTAAAGGAGGGAAGAGAGGCTCTAATCAGCAGAGTTCCTCTGGTTCAAAGGGAGAAGGTAGAGACTAGACTGTGTTTCTTAGTTAGTTCCAATCTTTCTTCGTTTGAAAATTGGAGTGTGATCATCATCTGTTGCAGGTATCGATTACAGAAAGTTGTTGTTTGTTGTGTTTGTAGTATAGATGCTTCTGGTATTAGCAATTTTTACATTAGATGACTAATATTCTTGAACTTGTAGATAAAATACCATAGCACAATGATAATGCTTGGAATTTGCTTATGCAGTTAGTTTCTCAAACAATGATCCTCTGTGATTTTCTCATATATGCATTTCTACAAATTGCAATAAAAGCGATCTACAATCTTATCTCATTTCAACAGATGGTAATTTGTCAAGCAAGACGAAATGTTTTATATCAAACATCGACAAAATTACTTAAAACGATAAAACAAACAATTTCTTAGATTATAAGTACAAGTATGATTGTTAGCCATTTAACCTGAACGCATTAGACAAGACAAGCAAGAAAAAGATTTAGATAGTGTAACAAGTAGAAGCAATATACTAAACCAAACCAAGATCGAGTCTTCAAGCCGAACCAAAATTCTAGTTTGGTACGGTTTTCCAAAACCCAAGAAGAAAAAAACTCTGTAATCATCAACAAAAAACATCTACATATAGTTTTTCTATAGATACATACAAATCTGAAAGCTATTAGAACTTAGTAGCAAAGCCTCAGATATAAAACAAGAGATGTGTGGGCACTAGTCATACAACAAACAAACCATAGCATCGGTAACTCCAGGCCTTTCCCAAACTTGTGTGCATCTTTGATCAGCTTGACACTGATGAGAATGTGAGGAATGCACCTCGCAAACACAAATGCTGTCCAGTTTAGTACCCACTCTAGTTTCACCAATGCTGTGTTGCTGTCTCGGATTCCCGCCATTCTCCTTAGCTTCCTCACGTGTAGAAAGATCGAATGCATCTGTTTACACATCAGAATAACTAAGGTCACTTTGGTTCGGATAAGTACATGTTGTGGAGTTGACATTATAGTCTATATCCAACTAGAGCTATATTAATGTTAGCATAGTATCGGAAAAGAACAGAGAAGAGCCAGGGAAACTTTTCAGGAAGACAGTTGAATGTACCTCACAAATGAGAGTAAGAATCAGGTAGTTGATGGTTACATTTCGGTATAGAGCCAATGTGAAGCAAACGAGGAGGATGAGGTGGTGAACCACAATGGAAGGTATTAAGCCGCTGTATAACCGGTACTGAAGCATATCCCACTGGTCATATGCAAAGTAGCCACATGAGAAACACAAAGCTGGATATGCTCATTTCCAAGTACCACCAACCAACTCAGAATGATCGAACATCTCGTCTAAACCTTTGGCTAAGCATTGATTGAGCAGAATGAAAACCACTGCAATAACACAAGTGCAGTGTTGAAGATGCAAAATCAATCAATATGGTTTGGTGAAGAAAGAACTACATCATACGCAAGATATGGCAAGACAGATGGTGTGATGGTCTTTAAAACCAATTAAGTAATTACATTCAAGGGTGTAAACCAGGTCTCAAATAGAAATAACTACCGAGACTAATGATCAGCATGAATAGTAAAACAGTAGAAGTAACGAATAAGCTCCCCAGACCCAAAGTTTATATAATCAAGGTAAGCTTTATGCACTCCAGCATTTAAGAAGGGTTGCCGCAATCCAAGAAACAAATGGCATTCTGACAGTAAAGCAAAAATTCTGCACTGGTTACTAATCTTAACACGTCCATATATCAACTTATAGACCAAAAAACAAGTTAATCACCCACATCCCGATCATCGAATCAACAAAGCTACATCAAAATTGGAAGTTGAAGAGTTGAGTCTATATAGTCAAGGACATGCTTGTTGGTACAGAACAGACCTTTCATAGCAAAAGATAAAACCTGGAAAATGGCATCAATTAAGTGTTCTCTCCCACATGAGATTGTGGCTTATTCTTTACCTCTTTAACCTAAATCATCAAATCTGTCACTCACTAAAACTATACAGGAGATTCAAAGTGATTACAAGAATTAGCATAGAAACAACAACAACTACACCACTAATCAAGCAATCAGAAAAAGAATTCTCTCGGAAATAAGAACTACATTAAGAAATGAACAAATGCAAGCGTGAAAACACACCAGACTAAAGGAAAATTGACCAATACCAAAGACCAATGTGCACACGTATGATGAAAAATTTTCCCAATTAACAGAGCAAAATCCTATAGTAAAAACTCAAAACATAAAAGAAGAGAGGAAAGGGAGGGACCTGATGCAGAGGTGATAATTGAGTGCAAAAGCGAGACAGAGGTATTAACAAAGAGAGGGTCACGATAAATCCAAGAACGAACCACCCAATTCATCAATTGAAAGAAACAACCACCGCAAATCACCCAGAGAAGCTCCGTCCGGAGATTGAAAGCAATCTCAAACACGACGGAGACCAGCCAATGAAGCAGCGTCGCTAGAAAGAACTGCCCAGCAAGATCAGATAAGTCTTAGATGGATGTACTAGACACGGTACTTAAAAAGATAAGCAACAGGCCTTCTTCCCAATGCCAGACCAATGTTATAAATGCTACTATTAAAAAGAAATTTTCACTGTCCTGATATTTTGAGGGATCGAAGTACCTTAAAACGGATCCTTATGACAGTAGGGCGCGTCCCTGGGTACAGAACAGCTGCTTATCTGCAAAAAAAATTCAGGATAATGATGTAATGTTTTTGATTTCCAGCCAATAGGCAGTAAGAGGTATCTAACCTTATCATCTGACATTGACAATGTATAAGTCCCTCTGTAAGTCAACTCTATAACTAGCATATACTGCCAACATTTCAATTTGAAAAATCAATAAAAATAAATCCTAGAATCATGCCTCTCCCCAGACAATGTATTCCCCTCAACTTCCTGAGAAACTTTGTGAACTTCTCAATTCCCTGCAGTTAAAAAATGAATTCCATCAATCAAACTGTTCTTCTGATCACCTATCTAACAAAGAATGCAACTGGAATCATGTCCAAATATACATTAAACCGAAATGATGTTGAAACCAATAACAGTATATTCTAAAATACAAAGTTTCCTTGAACTTGAAGCTAAGGAGTTGTTTCTAAGACATTAGTTCAAAGAGCCAGAATATCCCAGGTTTCAAAATAAGAGAAAGGTAAAGGTTTGATGGAGCTTAAATTTAGCCACCACCTTTTTTCCAAGGTTATGCAAAAGCCTGCTTCCTCTTCTTTTATAATCTCTGTGATCTTCTTTTCATGTTCCTTTAACTCCGTAAAGTAAAGACATCGCCCATCACCCGAATAACAGAACTTACAAGTCTACATGTTAGAATAGACTGGTCAGTGACAGACACACTCACACAGAGACAAAATTAAGATACGTGCGAAACATATGTTGCATTTACACAATATGCTCCAGCCGTAACTACTTACCGTTGAAATACCCTTCCTCGGCTTTTAAAATATCTTTTCCATATCGAACCGCTCCACGAAGAATACTCCTCAGATCATGTTGAAGACCCTCGCTACCTACAAGAGGTGGTAATATTCGCTAAACAAGAGAATATATATATACATTTCAGTTAAATACCATAACAGATTTACTAATGATCAAATAATAACTGTTTGCAAAAGAAAAGAAAAAATAGCAATTAAGAAATGGAAGAAGAGGGAATACGGCAATACCAGGCCGAGATCCATTCACAATAGCAATTAATAGAGTTCTAATAGGATCAGCGACCACTCTATATGCCGTGCCAACTCTGTCAACATCGTCAGCACCAACTTTTCCAGAGTTGTTAAACTATTTTACAAACACATGTACAGGCTCGTTAAAGGAAAAAAATCTAAAAATAGAAATAAGAGAGGGTAAATTAAGGTAAAGAAGCTAGCAAAATTTGGCTACGAGTTGATATGGAGCTGCATTTAGATGATCAATAACATTCTAAAAGAATAACCTTTCAGGCTCCACATATACCAAGATAAATTACGAAGAGAACAGAGAGAGTTTATACCTGAATAAAGACAAGATTCCATATTTCTAAGCAAGTTGGATCATCCTTGTTAACTAAGGATGCAGCATCACGGTCATAATGTATTTCAGTACAAGGTCCACATGGACCAGTGTCTCCCATTTCCCAGAAGTTGTCCTGCAAATATAATAGGTGTTGCTAAATCGAAATGACAAAGAAGGTTACCAAAATTGAAAATCCATGTATCTACATCTGGTAAAAAAATCTGACCCGAAGTCATAAACATCTGTTTTGAAAACTTGCCAAATATCAAAACCTGAAAGTGTATACCTACTCCTAAATCCATTCAAGCCTCCAAGTTCTACAGTTCTTGCTGAAGTAGCAATGTGTCAATATATACCAGAAACATTAGCAATTGATACAAAGATGATAGTCTGAGCAATCAAATAAGAAAAAAAATTTCAAATGAGAACAAAGGGATCACTACAAAAAGGGAAACTATATTATGGAGTAATGAAGTAAACATACTTTGCAATCAAAGGGCATAACTCGTCCAGATGGAAGAAATTTAAGCCATATATCTCCAGCTTCATTATCAGGTTGAAGACCAGCTTTCACATCACCCTCAAAATAGGTAGAGTAAATTCGATCAGTTGGTAGCCCGTAGACCTGAGTCATGAAGAAACAGGGAAGCTTATTCATTAATCAAACTCTAAAAAAAGAAAAAAAAAGGTTGCCGTAGTTGTGAATTTACCTTTGTTAAAAGCTCCCAACCCCCCGCCCCCACATCATCGAGATCAATGTGTTCTCCACCAGCACGTACACACACTTCTGAGTGTTAGCTTGCTGAGCTCGAAATTTGGATCAGCAGTCCCCAAAAATGTTGGCTTAAACTGATTCAGCAGTCCCTTGCAAAGAAAAACCGCAGTTCAGATAAAAAGTCTCAGGATTCAAGATAAGTTTAAGATTCACCACCCAAACTTCAAAATTCCTATCAATATCTAGAGTGATTCAACTCAACAATCAAAATTGGGGAACTGATATCTGGTACCAGCATTAGCGAAGAGAAGTTGCAAATGTGAAACCGACTGGACAATAGTGGGAAAGTAGAGCGTCTTTTCAGGAGGAGATCTGGTTGGAGGATCGCCGGTCGAGGAGACTCTTCATGTCGGAGAGAGGTTTTTTTTTTTTCTCAAAACACAAGCGTCTCTAGCCATCCAGTTTGGTTTTTGGTTTTTGGTTTAAATCATGCTCTTTCGAGCATCAATCATACCAAAACGCTACCGCATAATTGATTGGGTGATGCTGGAAAATATTACAAGACGTGGCTATGATTAAATTAAAAGAAGTAAGAATTTAAACACAATAATGTTTAGGTTTACTATGCTTTGTTAGATTGTAGGAGCCCATTTTGGTTGCAATACAACCAATCGTGGATCAGGAGAAACAATGTATTGAAGTATTAATAATATTAAGTTCGTATGTTTGGAGCACAATAATGTTTTGCAACAACCAAATAAAACAAGGTTTTCTCGGCAGATAAACAACGGTGGATGTTGATGCACGAATCACACAAGTACGAAATAGGGTTTCTCTAGGGAAGTAAAAAGAATCTCCTAAAACAATTCGAGCCGAGAGTTCAAATAGCGTTAGGCGAGCCGAGATTGGTGACGTCGGATTGAGGAGTCCGGGTCGTTGATTAGGCCGAACTGTAGGTTGTTTTCCGAGTTGAACAAAGCTTGAGGTCGCTTTCTTTTTCCAAACTGAGATCGGTTTTCCTCCTAGCCGAGCTCTTCGTGTCCTAGCCGAGCTCTTCGTGTCCTAGCCGAGCTCTTCGTGTCCTAGCCGAGCTCTTCGTGTCCTTGCCGTGTCAGCGTGATTTTCGATGGATGTGACAGGACTAGTCGTCCTGCTTTTATACTCCTCCGGAGTAGGGCGTACCCTGACAGGTTTTACCGGTTTTGCCCTCGTGTATTGTGACGTGGCGGACCCGTAGGGCGGCGAGGTCGTCCGGGCCTCGATGCCTTTGGGCTTGAGACCTGCTTCGTTGATGGGCTTCTCTTGGATTGGGCCTCATTTTCCTAAAGCCCAAACTCTCCCTCAACAGTTGCCCCCCAATCATGATTCATCGTGTGCTGCGAGGATCATGATTATTTTTCCCTTCCCAAGACACGCAAGAGATCGCCTTTCTTCGCGTCGTTCCGGATCAACGAGTTTCGGCGACGCGCGCGCGTGGGAGGGACGCGAGGATCGATTCGTCTGACGTTGTTCCCGGTGTTTGGAGATCGAAGCGTCCCTTCGCGTGTGAAGCTGTCCTAGCTCGTAATTATTGCTCGATTTTGTAGATATAATGATTACTTATCACCTTTCGCTTCTATAAATACCTCCTCTTCTCTCGTCCGTTTCTCATTCTTCTTCCTCCGCTAAAGGTATAACCTTCTCCTCTCTATTTCGTTTTCTCTCGCTTTATATCGTTTTTTGTTTTATCGCGATGTCTTCCGACGCCAGTTCTCGCGGTTCCGTTTCCGACCACTTCCGTTCTCGCACCTCGTCTGGTTCTTCGGGTCGTATATCATCCGTTGATCGATTCCGGGCCAATTCTTTTGATGACGACCTAGAGTCCGACTCGTCCCCTCGTCGACAGAACTCGTCGAGGTCGTCTGACGCTGGTTCCTCGATTCTCGCGGCCGAACTGCGACGTCGCGACTCGCCCTCTCAACGGGATCTTATCGGAGCTACCTCTGTCGTTCCATTCGTTCCTAGTCTCCGAGATGAGGATATCGGTGACGTCAAGTTTGACGATCTGGAGGCTGAGCCTGAGCTCGTTGAGATGCCTTTCGGGGTTCCCGGACCGTCTCCCTATCACGTTGACTTCCTGGGGCCGACCCGGACGTCATTTGAGACCCTCGCATATACCCTCCACTATTGTGACGCTCCGTCCTCGATTGAAACTCGCATCCCTGCCTTATCCGAGCGACCTTGGTCCGCTCCGGCCGGCTTCCTCTGTGTTTATGAGAGCTTCTTTACGGAGTGCGATCTCACTTTTCCGATTCCGGGCTTCCTGCTTGAATATGTAGCGAGGCGGGAGATGGCTCTTTCTCAGCTTTCTGTTGCTGCCATCCGGAATGCGGTAGGCCTGGTTCGGCTGGCGAATAGGTGCGGCGTGGTTGTCCGTTCTTCTCACTACGAGGAGGTAACTAAGATTAAGAGCCTCAGCAAGAAAAAGCCGGGCTTACACTACGTCCAGTCATCCACGACTCCTAAGCTTGTCGACGAGGCTAAGAGCAAAACCAGTGATTGGTCGGCGGGATACTTCTTCGTTAGGATTTCGGCGGAGTCTGTTGAGGACGTTAGAATTCCGATCTATACAGGGTGGAAAATTTCACCCGGTAGCTTGAGCTCGTCTTCCGCCCTCATACTTCCTCTTTGGTTTTCGATTTTCTTATATTTTCTTTTTTATGCAGCTCGTTTCCCGACGATATTTGATCCATTTCCCGAGCAGCTCAAGGAGGACCTCGAAAAGATTCGCGCCGAGGGTACATATATCTGGCCGTCTACTAACAAAGTTGCTCGCCGCCCTTCTAGGAATTCTTCACGCGGTCGCCGAGGTTCTTCTCGTCGTGGGCCAATTCGTCAAAGTTCCAAAATTTCCGCTCCTCCAAAACCAGGTATCGCATATATCGTTCGTATCCGCGGGTTTTCGTTATCTTGGCTCATACGTATTTTTTTGATTTTAGGTCGTAAAGCAATGGGTAAGTTCGACCTGAGTGTGGTTCCGGATTACGCCAGTCGTTACAAGGAGAAGAGGCCGGCCTCGGAGACTCCTGTGGCGAAGCCAACTCGCTCAGAGGAGCGACAAATGAGGGAGGCCCTGAAGAAGAGTCTCTTAGATCAGGGAGGGCGTCACGCCTTTCAGGCCGGAAGTTCTCGACCGCTGAGCCCTAACTCCGAGAGGGTAAAAAAGAACGAGACGCTCGCAGCTCGTTTGACTTAGCAGGCTGGTGAGGGTGACCGAGCTGTAATCCTTCCCCCAAGTGACGATCTCCGGGCCGTAGGGGCCCGAAGTGGCTCAGTCGAGCCTCTGAATAGGAAGAGGCCGGCTGATACAGGAGCTCGTCCGATTGCCCAGAAGAGGCCTCGGGTCGCCGACCACCGATGGTCGTACCGCTATGTCGATAGGGATGTTCCCTTCACATCTAATGCGGATGCCTGTGCTGCTCTATTCCGCGAGATGGGTCATGGCCCCGGCTCGTTCCCTCTAATCGAGGATCTTCGGGAGCGGGATGCGTATACCGAGGTGGCCCGGAAATCATGCGAGGTTATTATTATATATATGTGTATGTATATTTTTGTTACCCTTCCTCGGTCGATTGTTTATACATATTTTTATCAGGCGACTTTCGCGATGAACCGCATGGTTCATCTCTACGAGCGCCGAGTTCGTCGGCTTTCGACCGAGAACCCGAATTCGAGTGATTATCAGGCTGCCATTGCTGCGGAGAAGGAGCGGGTAGAGCAAGTCTCGCGAGAGTTGGGTGCTGTTAAGGACGAGGCGGTGAAGCTTAGGGAGAAGGTCAACCTTCTCGATCATCACCGGAATGGGCTGATTGCGGAGAGGAACCGTTTGAGCGCCGAGGTGGAGGCAGAGAAGGCTCGGTATGACGAGCTCGCTGTGATCCTCCGCTCCGAAAAGGCTAGACTGCGAGAACGTCGTGCTGAGTACGGTGAGTACTGTAGGGGTAAAGCTCTTGCGAAGATGGCCCGGCTGTTTCAGGCTCGTCTCACCCGTCTACAGGCTCATGTTGAGGATACCCGTGCCGCGCAGCCCACTCTTCTGCTTTACAACCAGGCGGTCGGGAACCTTGGTTTTCTGAAGGCCTTAGTGGAAGACGGCGAGGTCGTCATTAAGTCGGAGGAAACGCTTTCCAGGGTTGAGGCCGACGTGGCGCAGTACAGAGCTGATCTTGCGGCCTTCGACGTGACCGAACTTCAGGATGGCGATTTTGATGCCTATACCCTCTTTGCGGACCGGAACGAGGTTACTGAGAACCTTCAGTATGCCGCTTCGGCTGCCAGTGGTAGGGACTTCGTCGGAGGTGACGAGGTCGAAGAAGATGCCGTTGATCAGGACACTCAGCAGGAGGTCGCAGTTGAAGCTCGCGAGACCAGGGCCGAACTTCAGGATGGGGGTGGTTTTGGGACCGAGGCTATAGGCGCTGAGCAGACTGGCGATGGTCAGGAGGTTCCACGGGTGGCTACTCCGTTAGCTCAGGTTGTCCAGGATGGGGAGGACGTTGATATCGAAGGCTGACCGCGAGGTCATTTTTAAAGTTGTTGTCGTTTTGCCGCTTTGACGGCTTTTTCTTATCTAGTCGCCGCTTTGTCGGCTTTCGAACTCGTGCCGTTAACTCGGCTTTTAGCTTTATTTCCGCTGGTCGGTTTGTTTGAACATGATTGCCGCTAGGTCGGCTTATTTTATGTGGTTTTCGCCATTTATTTCTTCTTTTATTTTAGCCCGTTCTTCAAGGTCGGCTCCTGTGTAGGACGGGACGCGGCCGGTTTCTGTGTAAACCTGGCCGTGATCGGCTTGGTGCGAGTTCACCAAGCTGATGCGAGGCCTAAGTTATTTTGGTTGTTGGTGAGCTTGACCGGTTCGGGATTTGTGAGTCCGTCTTCGGCCTATACGTTTATTCTGTCGGTATGATGCAAGTGCTGGACTCGGCTTGTGCGAAATTTTGCCAATTTCGGCTTTTCCGAGTTTGCTCGGAGTGTTCGAGGCGGGCTCGAGACATCGTGAGGTGCGACGCGCGGTGATCGGCTTACCCTGTATTGGCCTGACAACTCTTTGGGAGTGCGGGTTCGTCCCCGGCTTATGCTACCCGGTTTATCGAGGCTTTGCGAGTACGGAGCTCGGCTTTCAGACCCTTAAGTGTAGGTTTTTTCCAAGACTTTTTTACTTGTTTTGGCAGACTTAAGTAAGGGTGTGCGTTCTCGTTCGAACGTGTTCGATCGATTTGCCTGGCCAGGGTATCGATGTATATTTCGGTTCGGTTGTTTTTCCAAAGATGGAAATACAAAATTTTATTAATATCATAGCTGCGCCCTGCAAGCAGAGCTGCCTACGTACCCCCTGATCGGAGGGATCAAGCCGTTCGTAGTTCACATTACATAGAGAGGCATCGGTAAGGCCGAGCTACCTTTTTTTTTTTTTTTTTTTTTTTTTTTTTTTTTTTTTTTTATATAAAGAAAACGAGGTCGTCAGTAGTAGTATCGCTTGAGGTGCATGGAGTTCCAAGTTCGTGGGACCTCAGTGCCGCTCATGGTGAGGAGTTCGTAGTCGCCCGGGCGAACTATTTTTGAGACTTGGTACGGCCCCTCCCAGTTCGCTCCTAATTTGCCGGCGTTGAGTTCAGCTGTATTTTCGAAGACCTTCCTGAGTACAAGGTCGCCGACGTCAAAGTGGCGGTTGTGTACTTTCTTGTTGTAGTATCGGGCGGCGGCGAGCTGGTAGTTCTGAATTCGGCATAGTGCGGTGTTGCGCATTTCCTCAAGTTCGTCGAGTCTGTCAAGCATCATCTGGTCGTTGAGATCGGGACGGACTGCCATCATAGAACGGCGAAGACTCGAGTATCCGACCTCGGCTGGGGCCATTGCTTCCATGCCGTAGGCTAGCGCGAATGGTGTTTGCGTGGTGGCACTGCGGGGCGTAGTTCGGTACGCCCAAAGTACTCCGTCTAGCTCGTCTGCCCAAGCTCCCTTTTTGTCGTCGAGACGTTTTTTGAGGCTGGCAAGAATAGTTTTGTTGGTCGCCTCGGCTTGCCCGTTGCCTTGCGGGTATCTCGGTGTGGACTTGTTTAGACGAATTTTCCAGTTCGCACAGAAATTCTCAAATGTCAGCGAGATAAATTGCGAGCCATTATCGGTGATGATTTCGTATGGAAGGCCGTGTCGGCATATTATATATTTCCAAACGAAGTTCTGGACATCCTTGGCTCGTATTGTCGCGTACGATTCGGCTTCCACCCATTTAGTAAAGTAATCCGTCATGACTAGGATGAACCGTTTTTGCCTGGAGGCTGGTAGCGGGCCGACGATGTCCATAGCCCACCTCAAGAATGGATATGGTGCCGCACCGACCTTGAGTAGCTCGGTTGGTCGACGAATCGAGGGCGCGTGTCTCTGACATTGGTCGCATTTAGCCGCGAAGTCCTTACAGTCTGATATCATAGTCGGCCAGTAGAAACCTTGCTTTTTGATTTGTAATGCGAGAGCTCGTCCGCCGGAATGGTTGCCGCCGGCCCCCATGTGTGTTTCCTTCATTATTTCTGTGATATCTTCGCCGTGTAGGCAGTTCAGCCATGCTCCGGTTGCGCTGAGCTTTAGGAGGTGATTTTCCGAGGTCGTGTATTTTGCGGCTTTGATGCGTAATCGACGTGCTGCCCATTTATCCGTTGGGACCGTTCCATCGGTGAGGAAATCGCGTATTTCGACCCGCCAGTCTGTTGAGTCGGCTGCGTCCAGATCGTGATTGGTTCCGACGAAGTTGACAGTATCGATTGCTTCGATGCTTGGTCGATCTATGCTTTCCACCGGGATAATACGTCGAAGGTCGGGGTCCGACGTAGATGCTAATGCGGCGAGAGCGTCAGCTGGCGCGTTATCTCCTCGCGGGATTTTGGTTAGTTCGAAGTGTGTAAACTGCGAGGATAATTTCTTGACGACCTTGAGGTATGCCTCCATAGTGTCGTTTTTGGCTTCGTACTCGCCGTTAAATTGATTTGCGACGAGCTGTGAGTCAACGTATGCTTGGACTCGTTTGATTTTCATTCCTAGAGCGAGACGTAGACCGGCAATGAGTGCTTCGTATTCGGAGACATTATTTGTTGCCGTGAAACGCAGACGAAACGATTGCTCGATTATTTCCCCGGTTGGTGAGATCAGTCGTATGCCGACGCCAGAGCCATGCGATGACGAGGACCCGTCGGCGTACAGCGTCCAGACGCCGTTCTGAGGGTCGCCAGGCTCGGGGTCTCCGCTTAGGTTTTTTGGAATGAGCGGTAGTTCAATAAGGAAGTCAGCTAAAACTTGCGACTTCATTGCTGGTCGGGTCCTGAAGTCCATATCGTATTCGCTGAGCTCGATTGCCCATTTAGCCATTCTCCCAGACTGGCTCGGACTGTGTAGGGCGGTTCGTAGTGGTTGGTCGGTGAGAACGGCGATTGTGTGGGATTGAAAGTAGGGACGTAATTTCCTTGCAGATGTTACGACCGCTAGCGCAGCTTTTTCCATTGTGGGATAGCGTGTCTCGGCTTCGATGAGGGATTTGCTGACGTAAAAGATCGGCTTCTGGTCGCCTCGGTCATTTTTAACAAGCACACCGCTCACGGCCGAGCTGGATACCGCGATGTATAGAAATAAAGTTTCGCCGTTTTCTGGCTTAGCGAGAACCGGGGGCGTCGTGAGGTACTGTTTGAGTTCGTTGAAAGCATTTTCGCTCGCTTCATCCCATGCAAACTTGTCCTTTCTTTTTAAGAGGTTATAGAAGGGTAAGCACTTGTCCGTCGATCTGGCGATGAAGCGGTTGAGTGCGGCGATCCGTCCTGTTAATCGCTGCACCTCGCGTGCATTTTTTGGAGAAGGCAGATCGAGGATTGCGCGAATTTGCTTTGGGTTGGCTTCGATCCCCCTTTGTGTGACCATGTACCCTAGGAACTCGCCGGATGTTACGCCGAACGTGCATTTCGCGGGGTTTAATTTCATATTGTATTCGTTCAATACGTCGAAGCATTGGCTTAGGTGTCGGACATGGTCGGCTGCTACTAGAGATTTTACCAGCATGTCATCTATGTAAACTTCGATGGTTCGTCCGAGATGATCGGCGAACATCTTATTTACCAAACGTTGGTACGTCGCGCCGGCGTTTTTGAGGCCGAATGGCATCACCTTGTAGCAATAGGTTCCTCGGTCTGTGATGAACGAGGTCTTTTCCCTATCATCCCTGTGCATGAGGATTTGATTGTATCCCGAGAATGCATCCATGAAGGACAGAAGTTCGTTCCCGGCGGTCGCTTCGACTATCCTGTCGATGTGGGGGAGCGGGTAGCTGTCTTTTGGGCATGCCTTATTGAGGTCGGTAAAGTCTACACAAACACGCCATTTGCCGTTCTTCTTCTTCACCACGACCGGGTTCGCTAGCCATTCCGGATATTTTACCTCGGTTATCGAGCCAGCCTTCAATAGCTTATCGACTTCGTCATTTACGGCCTTGGCTCGCTCCGGTCCCAACTTTCGCCTTTTCTGCTTTACCGGTTTATAGGTTGAGTCGACGTTAAGCTCGTGCGTAACGATCATAGGGTCGATGCCTATCATGTCGTCTACGCTCCAGGCGAACGTCTTAGAATTCTTTTTTAGGAACGCGATGAGTGGTTCTTTAACCGATGGTACTATCTCGGCCCCAATTGCGACGCATCTTGTCTTATCCGTCTCGTCAATATTCACTTGTTCTGTTCTGCTCAGTTGAGGCTCTTCGAGGGACTTTTTTAGGGTCGGGACGGTCGACGATGTTGGCGTCGTTAATTGCTATAACTTCTTAGCGACGCGGTTCTTGTGTTCGATGAGAAAACATGTTCTTGCGATCTGTTGATTCCCTCTCAAGGTGAACACTCCGTTGTGCGTCGGGAACTTGATGCACTGGTGGTACGTGGACGGGATCGCCTGCATTTGATGCATCCAGGGTGTTCCCAAAATGACGTTGTAAACTGCGGGCTTGTCAACTACGACGAACTTGACCCACGAGATCGTTCCTCCGACGAATACGGGCAGCTTGATCGTCCCGATTGTCATTACGAAGTCACCATCGAATCCGGCCAACGGGCGCGATACGGGTTTTATTTGCCGATCGCTGACATTCATTATAGCCAAAACATCCTTGAAGATGAGGTCGACCGAGCTTCCAGTATCGATGAGCACTCTAGTTACTCGGCTATCGCCGATGATGAGTTCGACGACGAGAGGGTCGTTATGCGGTGTATCGACGCCCTCCAGGTCGGATTGGGTGAACGATATGGGTTCGTCGTCGGGCGTAGTTGGTGGTGCGCTCGTGGACGGCCACACTTCCTTCATTTCAGCTTTTTTGCGATGTTGTTTAATTGACCGAACTGAATCATTGCAGTTTTGCAGCCCGCCCATTATCATTCGGACCTGTCTGACGACCACCGGAGCTTCGGCTGGTGCCTTTCCATTCCGAGGTCTTTTGGCAGAATCATTCGCATCCTCGACTTCCTCGGTTTTCGCGTGGTCTTGTAGATATTGACGAGCCGTGCTCTCGTTACGCTTTTGATTCTTACTTCCTTGGGCGCGGTCGCACTCGATCGCGATGCTTCCGCTCTTATATTTTGCCATCAGCAAGCTTTGCAGGTACCGGCAATCCTCAGTGGCGTGCGCTCTACTTTTATGGTACTCGCAGAATATTGACGTCGATGCCGGGGAATCGGTGTCCCTTACATATTTGTTCCACGGCCTTGGTGATGGTGTTTCGCTGTTAACGACGAAGGTCGTAGGTCGTCGTGCCTGGCCGATATTGCCTTTGGAATGTTGCTTTGGCTCGGCGTTGTTTGCTGTGTTAGGTATCACCGAAGCAGTCTCCTTGGTTACGGATGTTTTGGGCGGATTATGCTTTTTGGCTAGAACGAGCCGCTCTTCTTCGAGCTCGATATACCGCGAGGCTCTATGAAGTGCGTCCTCGAGAGTGTTTGGAGCATGAAGAGTGATATCGTCTCTATACTTTGAATCGTACCAGACGGCGTTGCGTAGGGCTACTATCGCGGCCTCGTCAGGGATGGTGATTTTGGTTACTACCACCTTGAAGCGGTCGATGAATGATCGGAGTGATTCCTTGGAGCCTTGCGATAGGGACCACAGGTCGGCGTTGGACGTCTGGTTCTCGATGAGAGGTGAGTAATGCTTTAGGAAAGACGACGACAATTGGTTGAAGCTGCTGATCGTGTTTGGCTTTAGGCGGGAGAACCAGTTGAGAGCTGGGCCCGTGAGATGTTCGATAAAGATCTGGCACCGCCCTGCCTCGAAGTTTTCTGGAGTCAGCTCGGCGCGGTTAATCGCGACGCTGAAAGATTGCAGAAATTCCTTAGGGTCGCCTTTTCCGTTGTACCTTTCCAACTTGATTTTCTTGGATCCGCGGACGGAGACGCTTGTGATTCTTCGGGTGAAAGCGGTTTGCTGAGTTTCCTCGAGCACACGGTCGAGTTCTGGAGCCGAACTAGTGGCACGATGAATTTTCGAGCTCATTTCCAGGACAGCGCGTCTTAGTTCGGCGATCTCCGTATCTCGCGGATTGGTGCTGCCCATGGTTTGGACGGGCTGAGCTACCTGGGGACGTCCGGGGAGTGCTGGAGTGTAGACCGCGTTTGCACTCCGACTCGTTTGCAAACGGTTGATCTCGTCCATGGAGAACGCTTGAGCCGCGGCTAGAGATGCGAACCGAGCATCTGTTCGTGCGTCCTGTCGACCTAGATGGTCGAGGATGTTCTGGAGCAGTCGGTTTGGCTCGGCGGGAGTTGTTGCCGCAGCGTGCCGTTCTGCATGGTTTTCTTCGAGGTTCGTTGGACGTCGTCTGCTGGGAGAGGTCGGTTCGCCTTCCTCCTGGTGTGCCGGGGGCGTTTCGTTCCTTGCTGCTTCTGCTGGTCCCTCGGGCGTCTGCGGTAGCGACGCGGGAATAGCTACCGAGGTATGGGTAGCCTTCCTAGTCGGAAGTACTCCTAACGGGATCGGCGTCACCGTCTCTCCTCCCGTGGAGGATGCGTTGTCGTCTCGGACGCCCATGCTGGTACCCTGGTTTCCGTCGGTTGCCATCGTGTTGTCGCGGGCTCGTTTTGTTGACTGGAGAAATCTCTGAGCTATCCCCCTACCTGGCGCGCCAACTGTTGATGCACGAATCACACAAGTACGAAATAGGGTTTCTCTAGGGAAGTAAAAAGAATCTCCTAAAACAATTCGAGCCGAGAGTTCAAATAGCGTTAGGCGAGCCGAGATTGGTGACGTCGGATTGAGGAGTCCGGGTCGTTGATTAGGCCGAACTGTAGGTTGTTTTCCGAGTTGAACAAAGCTTGAGGTCGCTTTCTTTTTCCAAACTGAGATCGGTTTTCCTCCTAGCCGAGCTCTTCGTGTCCTAGCCGAGCTCTTCGTGTCCTAGCCGAGCTCTTCGTGTCCTAGCCGAGCTCTTCGTGTCCTTGCCGTGTCAGCGTGATTTTCGATGGATGTGACAGGACTAGTCGTCCTGCTTTTATACTCCTCCGGAGTAGGGCGTACCCTGACAGGTTTTACCGGTTTTGCCCTCGTGTATTGTGACGTGGCGGACCCGTAGGGCGGCGAGGTCGTCCGGGCCTCGATGCCTTTGGGCTTGAGACCTGCTTCGTTGATGGGCTTCTCTTGGATTGGGCCTCATTTTCCTAAAGCCCAAACTCTCCCTCAACAGTGGAAAAGAGAAATCAGAGGAAATGGATCCGACAGTTTGATGAAACCCTAGGAAGCTTCATAAGAGCATTGGTGATTCGCAGGTACGTATTATTAGCATCGTTGTCTTCTCGGTGATCCACTTCAACACCCACCTTGACAGTCTCCAGACATTTCAAATTTGCCAAGAAATGACTCATCTGCTTCTGCTCACGACAAGTTCCGCGATACCCTGAAATGTTTAACACCTTCACTTGACATGTCGATAAACAACATTCTCCCTTCTTCTTACGGATGCAAATGCAGGCGTCCCCGCATCTATTAGTAACTTTGTGCACAAGCCCCTGAAATCGAAAGGAAATTCATGTAAAGCAAAGAAGAATAACAAGTGTTGATCAACAGAAATTTGATATACATTTACCTTGATGACTAAAGTTTCCAGGTTTGGAGAGCTGTTGAGAAGAAGTGGCACCACTTGCCAGCCTCTTTCTTTGTCACTCTCAAACGATAACTTAAGGAGGTTTTGAAACGCTGGCATTGCTTTACACAGAGAGTGAAATACCTGATTTATCACAACCAAAACAAATCTTGTTAGCTAGCTCCAAATTGAAAAACAATTAACACAAGAAGAACAAATAGCAAAAAAACTGACCTCAAGAGAATCTGAAGACAAGTGAAGGGTCTTAACATTGCTTATCATTGCAACCAGACCCGTAGCATCTTTCGAAACTGCTTCCCAATTAGGATCATAACTATAAAAATCACCCTCATCGTCTGTATCATCGTCTGAGTCAATAAGTTGCTCCCATGGTTGAAGATTGAGTCTAGCTTCTACAAGGGAACCCAATTCAGCGGTATAGCAACGCGAGACATGACCAGAATAGTCAAGGTACACAAGACTGGGTGTATTAAACCAAATTTCACTGTGAACTTCAGGGTAATCGGGGAAATCGTGATTGATGGTGAGTCGTTTGATGGAAGGGCTAAAGACGTTCCCATTCCAAGCCGGGGCTTGGTTAACATCTGTATAATATAGGAATAACTCCTCAAGAACAGGGCAGCCAAAGACTAAATCCTCGTACATGTCACAATCTGCAAACGCAACTGAGACTAGAGAGAGTCTTTTGAGCGCTGGGAAAAACACACCCCCAGGAGGAAGAATACCGTCGGGATAAAACGCACCCCATATTGTGAGCTCAACCAGTGTGTTGCTAGTGAAGAACTCAGTATCTATACAATACATACGCGAGGACTCCAAGTGAACTTCCAAGAAGCCGCGCTCCAGAACTGTGCGAATCCAACCGTAAACCCGAGATTCTTCATGCTTATGTTCACAATTCAAATGGAATCTCTTGATGACTGAACAAGGCCTGTCTAAGAGAGCAAGTGTTTTGTCCACGAATTCAGGGAAGCCTAAAGGACAACGACCACTTGCATCGTCAGTCAATTCAAGCTTGTCTACAAGCGGAAGCAGATTCCTCCACCTCTTGGACAGAACCGATGTGGAAGCAGCATGATGTGTCGGAAGAAACGACAGGATTTTGCCAAGAACCTCATCTGGCAAACTGCTAATTAAATCTCTAGCTACTCTTTGGGCACACATAGACGGATTAAGGTTTTAGATCTACTTATCTACCCCAACAAACAAACAAAACAAGAAGAAGATTCACCTGGATTATATCTGGTGGCTAATAAAATCTAGAAAAATTCACACCTTCCTTTTTCTTTTGCCGTATCAATTTCATAAGACCCGAGATTGGTCGGGCAAGATCGACGAAGAGGGCAGAGGAAGAAGAAGATAAATAAATTAGGGAGAAAGCATTCAATTCATCATTGACTTTTCTTTTTTTCGTTCTTCCTTTTTTTTTTCCCATCATTTTCGTTCTTCCCTCTCCGTAAAAAATGTTTAGTTTTACTCTCTACATCTTGTTTCAGCCCAACATGAGCCCAACAACCCTTAGCCCTACTCTTTTTACAGAGATAATTGATAAGCTCTTAATTTTGGTTCTTAATATTAAATTTGTAAAGTTTAGAGTTAAGAGATTGTATTTTTTTAAAAAAAAATTATGTGTCTCCAATGGTAGGTTCTTATTAACTTGTAGTTCTTAAGAAAAAGAAATATTAATTTAAAAATTAAATTAAATTAACAATTTTAATTTTAGAAAACTTAATAAGTGTTGCAAATAATTTTAGTTTAAATGTATGAAATTGGTTTATGAAAAAAGTTTAAGTGTATGAAATTTGTTAACTAGGAGTCTTTTTGGTACCGGTTCTTGTATTTGAGACTTTTTTGGCTTCCAAAGGCCCGTCTAACTCCAACCCCTGTTCTAAAAATCTCCGCCTAGGTCCGATTACTCCCCGCTTAATCGCTAGATCCACCCTATCCGCCTCGATTAATGACTAATCAATCCCTTAAAGAAATAAGTTACCCGATTACTTTCCGCCTAATCCGATTATTTCCCGCCTAATCCGATTATTCACCGCCTAATCTTACATAACCCGATTATTTTTAGATTGTAAATATAAAAAAACTTTTTATTTTTGTTATTCAACCATTTGAATTGGGAGTTTGTAATGTTTTACAATAACTTATGTTCAAATTTTAATAAAAATCATAAATTTGTAACACTCGTTTTCCTGTTAGGAGAGCTAGCCCGGTGAGTATGGGAAGAAGAACTATTTGAACCTTGAAGAGTTTAGCAAAGTACTAGGAAGTTTATGTCAGCCTCAGAGAACCTCGATTACATATTACCCAAATGATGTTAACTAGGAGTCTTTTTGGTACCGGTACTTGTATTTGAGACTCTTCTTGGCTTCCAAAGGCCCGTCTAACTCCAACTATAATTATCTTCTCCACTAAGACAAGAAAGTCCCCCACAACCTAATTTTTCATTAGACAAACTCTTGCCAACCAGTTGTGAGAGTACGAGTCTCAAGTAAAGGTAAGGCCAATCCAACAATTTCATATGTCATACGAAGAGAAAAGAAGTGTGACTTTTTTTTAATATGCAAAATCAGAGAGAATATTAATATAACAAAAGTCACATTAAAATTTTAAAAATATTTTCTAATTCCATAAAACAGTTTGTAAATAAAGAAAAAAGTATAAAAACTTTTATTCACGAAATTTAGCTACTCTCTTTGTATTTTTTCCTGCAAAATCATCCATTAATCTCACGTAGTTGAGCTTCTTGACTATAGCTATCTCAATTGATAGCAAAGCCATTAGAAAATTAACAATAATCTCAAACAAGTTCTAATTAACATTTTTACATTCTTTACACAAAAGACAAAACAAAACAAGTATAATAATTATAATCTAAACCATTAATTATTATATTGCTTGCACTTTTTTCGCCCGACAGAGTATAGTTTCGGGGATTAGTATTTGTCTTCTGTCTCGTTGTTCTTAATCAATTGTCACCACATCCACATGCCACTTTCACTATCGATCCTATAAAAACAAAATCTAAAAGTTAAACTTAGCCATTGTTTAGAAGATTTTTTTTCTAAGCCAGAATCTTACTAAATAAAAAATTAATAGCATACTTAATTAAAATTTTGTTAAGTTAATAATCTACAAGCATGGTTGAAAACGACCCAACAAAAATTAATCTTGTAAGAGAAACCTATAATATTTTCTTTTATTATAAAAAGCTTAAAAGTTTTAAACCTAAAATATGTCTCCAAAATTATGATGGCTTTAAGCATTGCTTCATTTGCCTATGATATGGGCTGGGCCTGTGTAAACGGTTTGTATATGTGCTTGAAACTCCATAAACGTTTGTGCATAACCTTGTCTTCATTGGGAAGACATCCTTAACTAAGCAAAATTGATTGATCGGGGCAATCGTGATAGATGGTGAGTCGCTTGATGAAAGGGCAAGACGTTCCCATTTCAAGCCAGGGGATTGTTAACATCAACATATATAATGTAGGACTCAAGAACAGGGCAGCGAGAAATACTCGTACATGTCACAATCTGCAAACACAATTGAGACTAGAGAGAGTCTTTTGACCATGACCCCAGGAGGAAGACGAGAAGCTGATCTTAATAAAGGTTTTAGTTTTGGAATTGGTTCTTAGCTCTAACAGAGCACCACTGATATTCGATTTAGAATGGCAAGTAAGTTTGCCCTTGATCAGTCTATATCAATGAAATTATACAAGAAGACGAAGTCCAGCTCCCACAATTTGTGACCTTACCCTTGTGGACACGAGTTTGACGATAGTTGTATCCTCGAGTTGTTTGCCAACAATCATGTTTGACCATTGTGCAGTTTCAAGTTACCATGTGAGAGTTAGATGAACTAGTACTTGGGTGAAACGAGCTCTAGAATTTAGTTTAGTTGCACAAGTAGTCGAAGTCTTTATTTTTTTTGGTTTCAAGGTTAATATATTGACAGAAATTATATTGTTTGGGTTCCCACTTTTCAAAACTTTTAAGCTTACAAAAAACAGAGTAAAAACAGAGAATTTAGGTAAATGATGTTACATTTAAGAAAGTTGCATAAGTGATTGTGATTGTTGTACAAGTTGCTGATGTTGATGCAAGTTAGATTACTCGAAATCACAAAACCAGAGAGATAGGAGAGTATACGAGACTCTTGCTTTCAAATATTCAAAAATGACTAAGAAATAGAAATTTCATATTGAGGAAAAAGTGTATAAGAAGCAAGTTTGTCACGTCTGCATCTATAGAATGTCTCATTCTTTCTTTTTAATTTTTATTTTTCCACAAACGAAAAGAAAATATTGAACTAAAAGGTCTTCCTCAGCTTCTTCTCCAGCTTTTTAATTTGTATACCTTTTAATTCTTTACAAAACAAAATGTTCATCTCCTCTTGTCTCTTTCTCCGATCTAAGAGAGTTTTAAATTCGCGTCCCACACAGCTTTATCACCTTCGCCACACATCACATGAACCATCCACATTCTATCGACTGATCTGCATACTCCACTACATTATGCTAGAAACATATTTTGGTACCAAGATTGACGTGAACATCATCATCAATCTTGACATAAAACTCAGCATCCCACTTTGCAACTGCACTAGAAAAGAAGCTTTTGGTTTTTGCAGATAGATTGTAATATCCTTCGACATGATCCTGCAAAAGTTAAAAAGAATTCCCGAAAAAAAAATCAGGAAAATCGTAAACCAAATCCTAGAAGAATCAAGTTTGTAGAATTGGTCTCACCAGCCTAAAGAAATCTTTGTATTGAGCATCTTCTGAATCAATTTCCTTATCCAATATACTGTTTGGCGTTGAACTGCAATCACATTCAAGTAAGAGTCTTAGTCTACTTAAAAAAACACACATTAGACTACATTGCACTTAAAAGAGTCTTAGTTTCACTATATTCTATGATTTTTTTCACCTGTGTCCAATCATAAATTTGATGACAATTCCTTTCTCTTTTTCTAATTTCTCAAGCTTTTCCCCTGTGATAGATTACATATAAAAGCTAACTAAGATTAGAGGCAATGAAGCATGAAAGGAACCAGAAATTTGAAGGAGGGACATCACAAAATACCCTGAGGCATCCAAGTCTCTCTAAGCGAATTACGACGTTTTCTACTACTAAATGCAGTATTGATACCAATAACCATGAAAACTTTCTTCCTTTGGTTTCCTTCTGTTGAAGAATTGGTTGATGTGGCATCCAGAATCTGTTGTGAGCTATGTGTAGTAGAGAGCTGCTTCTGAAGCATAGAAACTGACTTATCCAATGATCTGTTGTCACAACACAAGACTATGATTGTTGGTGCAGGAATTAGCACCTCCGACAATACCGGCATAAACCGGACGAATTACTAATAAATCTGAGAATTCAGTTACCTGGCGAATTCAGAGAAAGGAGGTCACCTGGCGAGCTCGGTCCGAAGACGGGAGATCGCCTAAACCGAGTTCTCATTCAAGAAAAAGGAAAACTCGAAGATAAGACTCCGAAGATTTAGAAGATTAACATATCTTTAAACCGTCTTAGTTTTGTATAAATAGGGGGGGGTTTGTCCTCTATTCAAGGGATCAGCAACTTTGCACAAAAAACCCTAATTGTTCTTGAGCTAAACCCTAGCGTTGTCTCTAAGCAATAAAATTCATCATTCTTTTTGAGTCTTTGGTCACAAATAGCAAGAGAGTTAATTGAATTTGTTCTCTTCCTTTAAACAAATTCATTGTGTGATTTTCAGAATCAACAATGATCATCAAAACATTCCTAATCAACATGCAAGTCTAAGATTTACAAAAAAAATAATCATTTGTTTTTAATATAATTTCACTCACTCGATTGCTTTATGGGTTTTTAAAACCTCTTCCATTACATCTTTGTCTTCTGATTTTTTCTGTATTTAGGATGAAATCCAAAGATTAAAAAAATGAGTTTTTTAACACCAAAATAATACTTTTAGGAGAAATTCAGATTCAATGAGATTCAAGATTTAAGAAAAATACTTTCTCATGAGCATAATCTTGGGTAACAATCTTAACTTCCTGATCACACCGGTGCTGTAAAATGAGCTGGCTACCGGAATCCGAAGACGCTGATCGCAATCTGAAAATGTAAAAACAACAAAAACAATGAAAAAGCAAAAATACATGAATTTATTTTGTAAGATAAGAAGAAACTTAAAAAGAAACAGAACTTGGAGGTGAAGATTGCTCCGAGGAAAAAGCAAGAAATGCAAAGAATAGGAACCCATGTCATAGTTAGTCTCTTGGAGACTTTGTTGTGCTTCATTGTGAGCAGAGCCGGCCATAGGCAGAAGCTGGTGAAGCATGTGCTTGCGGCCCCAAAATATATAGTTCTTAATCGGCCCCATATAAGTAAAAGTCTCTTTAGTCTAATGGTTCAAGGGTATGGAAATATTACAAGTATCTCAAGTTCGATTCCTCAGTGTAACTCTTTTTACCTGTTTTGATTTTTTATCCCATGTATTCGCATGTGCCTCCTCATTGCTTGTATCAGCTCCCACACGTGCTTATCAGCATATTGCAGACAAATGTGGAGCTGTTTTGATGTTTGACATGGCACAGATTAGCGGTCTTGTCGCTGCCAAGGTGTGTTCATTCTCATTTTCCATATTGCGTTATGGATTGTTTTTCTTTTGCATTAGTCATTAAACTTGAAGCTTAAGCACATGATCTTTGTGTTTACTCAGTGATATCTATTTAGCCTGCTTTTCTTGGCATTCTCTTGACGTTTTTGTTTCTGTCAATGTTGTAGGAAAGTCCAAATCCATTCGATTATTGTGATATTGTTACCTCAACAACACACAAGTCTCTCCGTGGACCTAGGGGCGGCATCATATTTTACAGGAGAGGCTTGAAGCCCAAGAAGCAAAGCATGAATCTTAATCACTGTGAGAGCAATATCCAGTATGATTTTGAAGAAAAAATCAACTTTTCTGTCTTTCCATCGTTGCAAGGCTTGCACTGAAAACCACGAGGAATCACATTTTATTTATTTGTTTTTTATTCTTTTTTCATTTGTTTATAATTTATTGGTTTTGAACTTTTGATGTGTCTCTAATTATGGCCAAGATAATAAGATTTAAAACAAAGCCCATATCACAAAAATGCAAGTTACCTTGTAACCCATATCATTATGGAAGCATGCATTGCATTTGGTCTAATAATTGAAAACTCTAAATAAAATAAAAAATTCTTCAAAGATTTTTCATTTTTTGGTGTTTTGTTTTTGGAAAAATGTCGAAATTTTCACTTTGTATAAGGATGTAAAGAGGTAATCAAAAGAAGGATAATAGAAATTTTCACTTTGTATTTATCTGCTTTCACAAAAATATGGTAATTTAGTCATTTTATACATAACATGGGATATTTTTAAAAATTAACAACAGAAGAGGGTATTTTTGAAAAAAAGGCATAGAAAAAAGTATTTTTGCAAATGCCTTTAAAAAAACATAAATTTCACTTTGATGGAGTAAGATTATGATGGAGTAATTAATATGATATATAAATTAAATGGGTTGAGATTAATATTTACCTTATGCATATATTTATTCAATTTGCATGCAAGATTTTATCTAAAGTTTATTTGTTAATATCTTAATGATGATTTTAGTTCAAAACATCGATGTTTTTAATTTACTTTACATGTATTGTTTGATATTTGCAGATGAACAAAAACTCTTTCGACTTCAAGAAGTTCTAGATGAACGAAAGCTATATTTTTACTTTTAGAAGTTTTTCGAGCTTTATTTGCAATATCTCCTAATTAAATGAGTTTTTTTTTTTAATTCAAATTGTCTCTATAACCACTTGCCAACACAAACATAAAATAATAATTTAACTTAACTATATTTTCTTTTTCTTTTATAGGAGAATGCTTAGAGATAGTAGTGAAATCTAGCAAAGGAAAATATGATCATAATACTTTTGATCTCTAAGTTGATGAATTTATTCATGTTAACAATTAAATTTTCTTTTTATTTGGTCATTTGTTGACAAAATTACACAATTAAATATAATTATAAAAATTATTCATGTAAAATAAACATATATTTGACTATTAATTATTTATTTAAAATATTGATTCAATTTGAAAAATGTGAAAGGACAAGATTATGATAAAGTAATTAATATGAATATGAGTTTAATAGTCTGAATTCTTATAAATAAATCCATATTTTACAAAAAAATCATTGATTATTATTAAAGTGAAGAAGAGAGAATCGTGATTGAGAGAAAAAAAAACCTGAGAAGAGAAGAGAAGATAGTAAACATGTTTTAAATTAAATAGAAATATGAGATGTAAACGCATTGTTAGAGTTTATAAGTAAAATAAAGTTTTATTTATTTCAAAACGCCAACCGCTGTAAATGAATATATATCATTTATTTTATAACAACATAAGTTAATAACTAAAATAGAATTTACAAATAAAAATCATTGTAAAACTCAACATAATAGCTTATTTATGTTAAACTTCCACTTGCATTAAGGTGATGAATTAAACAGAAATTTATTAAACTATTAAATACATAATCAACAACTCTCAATCGCTAGGAATGTATAAAGTACATAGAAAATTGGTAAATTTAGTTTTAAAATAGTCAAACGCATTTTGTCAAACATAATAGGAAATTTATATTAGTTGTTCTTATAATCGTTACATTATTGGTTAAAAATGGTACATTTTTCGATAAAAAAATCAATTCTTTGAATGAAACCCATATTTTTTTTTGGAGATGATTAGAAATATCTTCCCTATACATATATGTATTTAATTCATATGCAAGATTTTATCTAAAGTTTATTTGCTAATATCTAAATGACTTTTGTTATTCAAAAAATCAATGTTTTAAACTTTTATTACTTGTATTTTTTGATATTTGCAGATGAACAAAAGCTCTTTCGACTTTGAGAATTTCAAAACTAACAAAATTTATTTTCATTTTACAAGTTCTTCAAAGTTAATTATTTACAACGTCTCACCAATTACATGAGTTTTTTCCTGATTGCAAATTCTCTCTAGATCCACCTGCCAACACAAACATAAAATAATATTTTCACTTACCTGTATTATTTCATATTTTTTTTTATAGTAGAATTGTTCAATAGTTAAATCTAGCACATAAAAATATTTATGATGTTTTTATATCTCTAAGTTGGATGAATTTGCTACATTTCTAACAAAGAAATTATGCTTTCATTATGTGATTTGCTAAAAATGAAATATAAATATAACTTGTAAAATGTGAAGGGACAAAATTATGATGAAGTAGTTGATATGAATTCTTTGCAAAAAAAAATAGTTGATATGAAATATGAGTTCAATAGCCTGAGATTATTGATATTCTTGTAAATAAATCTATATTTTGCATAAACAAAAATCATTATTAATAATTAAAGAAGAAAAGAGAGAATCATGATTGAGAGGAAAAAGAAAAAACCTAAAAGAAAGAGAAGATAGTGAAATAGTTTAAAATAAAATAAAAATATGATATGAAAATGTATTGCTAAAATTTATAAGCAAATTAGGGTTTTATTTATTTCAAAGGTTAGTCCCTATAACCAATTCTTTCCTGCATTCGTCCAGTCAATTCACAAGGAAAGTTTCTATAATCCTATTTACATAGCTAGTCTATAATATTGTTGATTCTTGTCTATAAATATTAAATGTGATTTTTTTCAAAGTCATAAACTAATATCCTAATTAATCGATTTTTTTTATAATGAATTATCCAAGACTAACGTTAGTTTTCTCGTTTGGTGATCCGGCCGCGCAGAATCCGCTATATCTTCCCGTAATTTTTTTATCAGTTTTTAGCACGGAAGAAATGCTGGTTCGTTGGTCTGGACTTAGCAATGATGGCCACACTTTTATCTACCTCGTCAACCTCTAGCTGTAGTTTGCTAGCTTACTAATTTTCGTGATGTTATTCTACATGCTCACGGAACATAGGTTTAGGCAAATGGTTTTCAGCTTCAATATGCAGACTAAACCCCTAATTGGATGTAGCAATTGTCGTCAACAAATATTCCACGATTCCCAAATCCTCTTCACGGTTATGCGAGCTGTAGTTTGTGAACGACTTGTTTAACATAACGAGGCAAATTTGATGATTAAAACATGTAATTATAAGAAGAATTATTATTGATAATAAGGAAAATCCCAGAAAAAACCTCTAAATTAAAACATTTTTCTAACTAAAACCTCAAACTTTTTTCGTTCTCATATAAAACTTCCAAATTGAATTTTTTTCCCAATTAAAACCTCCAACTTTTTTCGTTCCCAAATAAAACCTCCAACTAAATAATTTTTTCTAAAAAAACTTTTAAGTCGTCAAATTTGTGCCTGATCAATGATTAACTAACGGTAAACGGCTTTTAACGACATGTTTTCCGTTTATTTAGTTTTCAAAATTCACATGTGTTAGTTACAATAGAAAAGATGAAAATCTTAATTACGAACCCTATAATACATTTTTTCTAATTTTTAGGGTTCAAATAAAATTTTGGAAACTAAATAAACGAAAAATAGATGTCGTCAACGACTATTAACTATTCTGAACGAAATTACCAGCGATCATTGGTCAACCATTGATAGGGCTCAAGTTTGACGAATTGAATGTTTTTTTAGAGAAAATTAATTAGTTGGAGGTTTTAATTGGGAACGAAAAAAGTTGAAGGTTTTAATTGGGAAAATTTTCAATTTGGAGGTTTTATATGGGAACGAAAAAAGTTGGAGGTTTTACTTAGGAAAATGTTTCAACTTGGAGGTTTTTTTTTTGGGATTTTCCCTTGATAATACTTTTTTTTTCAATTAAATTCTGTAGGATTGTGAATTACCGAATTAACCGGCTTTCAAACCGAACCGAAATTAATTTTGGTGATATGCGAACAAATATACAGATTCCGAAATAACAGAAAACTCAAAAAATCTACCCGACCCGACCCGAATAATAGAACTTGCAGGCCTAATATCTACGATTCAACCACTACATTTCATTCATTATCAATGCAATGTCCTTATAGACCCAAAAAACATGATTATCAATCTAATCTCCATTAATTATTAACCAATTATAATTGAAATTCCAAATTATAAATACAACAACGAAAATGGGTTCTACAGCAAAATCGACTCATGATTCGAAAGACGATTAAGCTACAGTAAAACTTCTATAAATAAATAACGTTGAGACCATGATATTTTATTAATTTATAGTGATAACAATTTATAGAGATATTTGGTTTAATTGTTCAAATTTTACAAAAATATAAGGTTAGACAATTCAATATACATAAAATTATGATTTGGATGTTATAATTTTGTAGTATAGAATTGAAAATTTAATATTTCAAAAAACTCATTTGACAATAAATCACAAAAACTATAATTGAATACATTTATACAAACGATATATATAAATTTAAGTTTATGATTCAATTTATAATTAATAACCTCAACTATCGTATTTTAATAGTCTAGTAGCTAGACTATTGTAATGAAATTAATGCATACTATGAAGTTGGAAACTTACAAAAAAATTATGGCTAATTGTATTACAAAGTGGTAAACGATATTCGATAGATTATATATTATCTTATATAATATATATATATATATATATATATATATATATATATAATAAAATAATAAGATAATAATTTTTTAAAAAATTTATATAAAAATATAATCTCAATAACATCATAAATTAATAATCACAGAATTATATATACATATATATATATATATATATATATATATATATATTTAAAGATAATAATATAGGAACCCAAATTGGGTAAAAGCATTGATTTTAAGAGTATAGGACAAATAATAAAAGAAACCAAACTATAAGGTCAAAAACAAAGATATAAAACAATATAGGGACCCGATCGTAAATACAAATCTTTAAGAGTTTCCAATTTCAGAAGCCATCTCCGTCTCCTTCTCTGTTTCCTCTCTCTCTCTCTAAGTTCATCGATGGCTCTTCCTCACCATTTAGATCCACACCTTCAAGACTCCAAGAATTTCAGGTAACAGTCTCTTTTCTTGTTGTCTTGTACTCTGTTTGTGATAGAAAAGCCCTAATTTTCTGTAAAATTTTCAAGATTCAAAACCCTAATTTCTCGAACTTGTTCTGTTTCAGAGACTTTTGCGGAATCGACGGCCAGATTTCGCCGGAATTAGGGTTTGATAACTCTACGAATCTCCATGATCAATCTCAGCATCCTCCGTATATTCCTCCATGTAAGTTTTATCTGATTCTTGGACTTTAAGATTTGGGAATATGGAATTAGGGTTTTGAAATTTGATTGAGAAATCAGTTTTGGTAATTTAAAGGTTTGATTTTTATATCAGTTCATGTTGCTGGTTTTGCACCGGGACCGGTTGGTCAAATTGATGGTTCTGATGGTGGTAATGGAGCTGAGTTAGAGTGGAACTATGGTCTTGGTCTTGAACCAAGACGGGAGAGGATAAAGGAACAAGATTTTTTGGAGAACAATTCTCAGATATCTTCTATTGATTTTTGGCAAGCTCGGTCTGTATCAACCGGATTGGGACTTTCTCTTGATAATGCTCGTATTGCTTCTTCTGATGGCTCTGCTTTGTTGTCGCTTGTTGGAGACGATATTGATCGTGAGTTAAAGAGGCAGGATGCAGATATCGATAGGTTTCTTAAGATTCAGGTAAAGAACCTGATATTTGTTGATGTTCGTATTATATTTATTGTTTTTCGATATTCGCATGAGGATGAGCTCCTCGTTCTGTATCTGCTTAGTTCGTATATTTAGATGCTTCTTGGATGTATGAGGAGACTTAAAGATTTTGTTTTGTTCTCCGTGTTCTTGATTCTGTGTATCTTCGACAGGGGGATCAGTTACGGCATGCTATCCTCGACAAGATCCAGAGGGGTCAACATAAAACCGTGTCACTCATGGAGGAAAAAGTTATCCAGAAACTCCGTGAGAAAGATGAGGAACTAGAGATGATAAACCGAAAGAACAAGGAACTTGAGGTGCGTATGGAACAGCTAACAATGGAAGCCGAGGCATGGCAACAACGTGCAACGTACAACGAGAACATGATTGCTGCACTCAACTACAATCTTGAACGAGCTCAAGGTCGACCAAGAGATAGCATTGAAGGATGTGGAGACAGCGAAGTGGATGACACAGCTTCTTGCTTCAATGGCAGAAACAACAACAACAACAACAACAATAACACGAAGCCGATGATGATGTGCAGGTTTTGTGGAGTGAGAGAAGTGTGTATGTTGTTGTTGCCATGTAAGCATATGTGTCTGTGTAAGGAGTGTGAGAGGAAGCTTAGCTCTTGTCCTTTGTGTCAGTCTTCTAAGTTTCTAGGTATGGAAGTATACATGTGATTGTGATCTGACCAAACTAATGTCCAATTAGTTAACGAACGAACTCTATTTGTAATTGTTGTCTCTGCTTTTTCTTTTTGTGTTTGTTAATATCATCTTATTGGTAAGTTTTAACCGGTTCGACATATTAAGCAGCCTAGACCGGATTGGTTTTGATCCATTCATTGCCTAAACAGGTGGGCGATAGTGTTGAGTTCAAACTTCAAAGAGAACTAATAAATCGATTTGACTTGAGCCAAACAACAGAAAACTATTTAGAAACCAAAATAATTCTGTTTAAGTTTTCCTCGAGAGTTAAAAAATGAAACTTCTCCAAATATTGAAACCGTACCGAACATTCTGACTTATACTTTACGACTTCTGCAAATGGTTATTCAAAACGGTAAATCCGAAACGATTTTTTTGGGTTTAAACTGACAAAATTCGAAATCTGAATAACTCCGAACTGAACTTATAAAAGATATGGTTTAGTTTGGTAGCTATTTCTTCAATACTGAATAACCCAAAATCTATATATATATAATGGGAGAGTTTTCTCTCCTCTTAAGATGTCCACATAAAGCCATGTCATTAGTCAAAAAAAATATTTTTACATTAAATTCTAATTAAAATGGTCATTTAATTCATATTTGTGTATATTGATGTCAATTAGAATTAACAGAAATTTTTATTAAATACAAACAAATTAAATAAAATAAATAAAATTGGAAAATAGTAGAAATAATACTATGAAAAATTTATCAGTAATAATAATATATCAACTTTTAATATAAAGAAAACATAAAGAAAATTAAAAATGAGGTTTTGAGTATGTTAATGAGGTTTAGTATGGAAGTAAAATTTAAATGCATGGTAGCGTAAAAAAATAATCTATGTAACCGTGTTTCTAAAATTTTAAAGAAAAAATTAAAATTTAAAGTGAAACATTAGTTTGTAACAGAAATATACTACAAAGAGATTTATTTATTATTAAATGTTCACTTAAGAAAATTACTAAACCGAACTTAAATTTTTGATTTACGACAAAGAAATTGAAAGAGTCACTTTTTGTGAAACTATAGAAACAAATCATGAAAATTCAAATACGTTATAATCTAACTTCTAAAAATATAATAATATTAATGGTTATATTATTCATGAGTTATATATCAAAATATACATAAACTAATATGTAAGTTGTTAACAAAAAATAGTGATATGTAAATTATGTAACATATATTTCAAGTGGAACTAAACTATATAACATAATCAAATAGAAAAACACGTTAGTGAGTTCATTTAAATCAAATATTTTTAACCCAAAAAATTGGTGAAAAAACATATTTAACGTATAGTACGTTTTTATTTGACAAGACGATGTTAAAGTTGTATCACAAGATTAACATATAAAAATAACAACAATTGGTAAATTAAATAGTGGTTTGAAATCATGGAAAGCAGTAGGCTAAGTGATCTAAAATAAGATTATTTCGAAGATTCTTTGCCAAAGGCTCAAGACGGTTCTACCAAAACTGATCTCGGAAACACAATCGGCTTTTGTGGAAGGACGATAAATTTCGGATAATATTCTTATTGCACAAGAGATGTTTCATAGGTTAAGAACTAACCCGTCATGTAAAGACAAATTCATAGCTATTAAAACTGATATGAGCAAGCATATGATAGGGTGGAATAGATTAGGTTGAAAAGGTTTTAAAGAAATTAGGTTTCTGTGAAAAATAGATTAAATAGATAATATGGTGTATATCAATAGTCCAATACAGAGTTCTCCTTAATGGACAACCTAGAGGACTAATAGTCCCAGAGAGGGGATTACGACAAGGAGATCCGCTTTCTCCTTACTTATTTATCCTTTGTACAGAGGTATTAATTGCGAATATTCGGAAAGCAGAACGGGAAAAATTAATTACGGGTATTAGGGTAGCGACAGCAAGCCCTCCGGTTTCACACCTGCTATTTGCGGACGACAGCTTATATTTTTGTAAGGCTAATAAGGACCAGTATGGGGTAATTCTAGGGATCTTCAAGCAATATGAAGCAGTCTCAGGACAACAGATAAATTATTCAAAATCGTCGATCCAATTTGGACATAAGGTAGATAACGATATCAAGGAAGAGATTAAATCTACCTTGGGTATCACCAACATCAGTGGCATCGGTTCTTATCTCGGATTGCCAGAAAGTTTAGGTGGATCCAAGACAAAAAAAAAAAAAAAAAATGGTTAGAGAACGATTATAGACAAGAATTAACGGATGGTAGGTAAAATTTTTATCTAAAGGTGGGAAAGAAGTGATGATTAAATCGGTAGCTGCGGCATTACCAACATATGTTATGTCATGCTACAGACTGCCAAAAACAATCACTTCTAAAGTGACAAGTGCGGTTTCTAACTTTTAGTGGAGTTTGAATGGTGATTCTAGAGACATGCACTGGATGGCTTGGAATAAATTATGTCATAGTAAATTGGAAGAGGGGTTAGGGTTCCGGAATGTTGATGAATTTAATTCGTCTTTACTAGCAAAGCAATTGTGGCGGTTGATTCGGTTTTAGACTCTCTCTTCGCGAAGGTCTTTAAAGGGTGGTATTATCGAAAATCCAATCCTTTGGAAAACATAAAATCCTACTCTCCATCCTATAGATGGCGGAGTATTTGTTTAGCTAGATCTTTGGTTAATAAAGGACTTATTAAAAGAGTTGTGTCCGAGACATCCATCTCAGTTTGGGAGATTCCCTGGATTCCAGCTCAATTCCCAAGACTAGCAAAAAGTAACGGTTCAATTGTTGACCCATCTTTAAAAGTTAACAAGCTTATAGATAGTCGGTCGAATTTTTTGAATATTGATCTCCTCAAGGCGATCTTTGACCAAGAAGATGCATGTCGATATAATAAGTGCCCTACCGGTGGGGGCGCCAACCAAGGAGGATACTTTGGGCTGGCATTTTACAAAATCCGATAAATACACAGTTAAATCGGGATATCACACCACACAGATAGATAAGTTGGAGACAAACTCATCTTTCATTGGCCCAGATATCAAAAGTTAAAAGCACATATTTGGCAAGTTCAGAGCCCACCTCGGATACGCCCTTTCTTATGGAAAATTTTAACGAGCTGTATACCGGTTACAGAGAATCTAAGGAAAAGAGGAATTGATTGTGACCCAGGATGCGCCAAATGTGGCGCATCGGAGGAAACAATCAATCATACACTCTTTCAGTGCCACCCAGTACGGCAGATTTGGGCACTCTCTTAGATTCCTACGGCTATGGAGACTTTTAACACATATTCTATTTTTGCGAACTTGGATCATTTATTTTGGAGAATACCTTCGGAGTTTGATTCATCAACTTTTCCATGGATTATATGGTATATCTGGAAAGCAAAGAATGAAACAACCTTTGAAAATATAGACAAAGATCCTTTAGAGGTCTTACGGTTAGCGGAAAAAGAGTCACAATTGTGACAATCAGCTCAAGTGGAGCTTCTTAATGAAAATCAGGTTTCTGTGGAACTTGCAAATCGGTCTCGATCGAGGACTGTGTCCCTTGATTCGAACTTCTCTGGATATCGTTGTTTTGTGGACGGATCTTGGAAAGAGAATGATAAATACTCTGGTATCGGATGGTTTTGTACATCATCAAATGGTGAGCCGCCAACTATGGGAGCTGCCAACCTCCGTAGAATCCTATCTCCACTACATACAGAAGTAGATGCTCTCCTCTGGGCGATGAAATTAAATAGATCTCAAAAGATAACCGCTTCTATTTAATTTCAGATGACAAAAAAAAAAAACACAACTTCTTTCTTTTTTCCTACTTAACTATTTTGTTAGAGAGTTTGTGGAATGTCTTAATTGAATTGGCTCATAATTAGTGGCCCAATCACCTAGCATGTATGAGACCAACACATATTTTTGTTTTTTTTTAGTTTGTTTAAATAAATATCATTCTGTCGGGGATGTGCTTTTAGTCAAGTGGTTAAGTCCACTTGACTCCGCCTTTCTCACCGGAATTCGACTCCACTAAGTCGTGTTACCCTATGTAGTAGGAATTGATTATGCATCGGATCTTTTCGATCCAAAGATGTAAAAACAAATACCATTCTGTCAAAATATTATTTATGAGACATTTTAACTTCGACATTGTATTCATTTTTCGTTTCTGGAAGAAATAGTTTATGTCAATTCTTCTTGGTCTAGTTAGGAAGGAGACAATCAATTATTTCGAGACAGAAAGAAGAACATGTGATTGATTGTTTCCACTGGTTCGCCACATCTGGCACAACCTGTATCACGATCGATTCCTCTTCTCCGTAAATTTTCCGTAACTGGTACACAACCCGTTAAATTTACCATAAGAAATGACGTATCTTAGGTGGACAATGCACTTGCCAAGAATGTGCTTTTAACGGTTTGATGTCTAGACCAATCAATGAGAAATTTGTCTCTAAATTTCCTAACCGTGCGGTATGATATCCCCATTTGACTGTATATTTTCCGGATTTTGTAAAATGCCAACCCAGTGTAACCTCCTTAGTTGGCGCACCCACAGGTAGGGCACTTATGATGGCGATATCTTCTGGATCAAAGATCTCTTCTAGGAGAGCAAGATTCCAAAAATTCGACCGACTATCTATAAGATTGTTTACTTTTAACAATGGGTCAACAAATGAACCATTACTCTTTGCTGGTCTCGGAAATTTAGCTGGAATCCAGGGATCCTCCCAAACTGAGATGGATGTCCCCGATCCGACCCTTTTAATAAGTCATTTATTAACCAGAGATCTAGCTGAACAGATACTACGCCATCCATATGATGGGGAGTATGATTTAATATTTTCCAAGGGATTGGATTTTCGAAAATACCGCCCTTTAAACACCTTCGCAAAAAAGGAATCTTGAACCGTAATCAACCGCCATAATTGTTTAGCTAATAGGGCTAAATTAAAATCGTCTACATTCTGAAAGCCTAACCCTCCTTCCGATTTACTATTGCACAACTTGTTCCAAGCCATCCAGTGCATACCTCTGGAATCTGCATTTGAACTCCACCAAAATTTAGCAACCGCACTAGTAAGTTTAGAAGTAATTGTTTGCGGTAGTCTGAAGCACGACATAACATAAGTTGGTAATGCTGCAGCTACCGATTTAATCATCACTTCTTTCCCACCTTTCGATAAAAATTTTGCCGACTATCTGTTAATTCTTGTTTGCAATCTATCTCTGACAAAAGAGAAAATTTTTGTTTTAGATCCACCCAAACTCTCTAGCATACCAAGATAAGAACCCATCCCACCGATATTAGTGATTCCCAAGATAGATTTGATTTCCTCCTTGATATCCTCATCTACCTTATGTCCAAACTGAATCGAGGATTTTAAAAAATTAATCTGCTGTCCGGAGACCGCTTCATATTTCTTTAAAATCCCCAATATTACCTCACACTGGTCCTTATTTGCATTACAAAAGAATAAGCTATCATCCGCAAATAACAGATGTGAAACCGAAGGGCTTGCATTTGCTATCTTAATACCCGTAATTAGTTTTTCCTTTTCTGCTTTCCGAATATTCGCAATTAGTACCTCTGTACAAAGGATGAATAAATAAGGAGAAAGCGGGTCTCCTTGTCGTAATCCCCTTTCTGGTACAATTAGTCCTCTAGGTTGTCCATTAAGGAGCACTCTATATTGAACTGTTGTAATACACCACATTATCCAGGTAATCCATTTCTCACAGAAACCTAATTTTCTTAGAACCTTCTCAACGAAAATCCATTCCACTCTGTCATAAGCTTTACTCATATCAGTTTTGATGGCCATGAATTTTGCTTTACATGTCGGGTTATTCCTCAACCCATGAAAAATCTCTTGTGCAATAAGTATATTATCCGAAATCAATCGTCCTTCGACAAAAGCCGATTGTGTTTCCGAAATCAGTTTTGGTAAAACCGTTTTAAGTCTTTGACAAAGAATCTTCGATATAATTTTATAGCCCACATTACATAGACTAATAGGCCATAATTCCATCATCCGTGTCGGTCTTTCCGTTTTTGGGATCAGACAAATGTTTGTCGTATTTAATCGTTTATCAAAAATTCCATCCTCTAAAAAAGAATTAACCAGAACAAGAAGATCTGATTTAATTGTAATCCAAGACTTTTGGAAAAATAAGGCTGTCATGCCATCGGGCCCTGGCGATTTTTCCGGATGCATCATAAACAGAGCTGTTCTCACCTCACTCTCCGTAGCAGGTGCCGTTAGAAAATTATTAACCTGATCCATAATCAGACTTTATATTTCAGCCAGAGACTCCTCAAAAGCCTCGGGCTTGGTTGTAGTAAACAAATCCTTAAAATAAGAGACCGCTATATTTTGAATATCTTTATCTTCCGCAGACCAAATCCCGTTTGAATCATGCAACCCAGTAATCTGATTTCTTGCCCGTCTCTGTTTTGTTAGAGCTTGAAAGTACTTTGAGTTATTATCTCCTAGTTTCATCCAAGAGCACCTACTTTTTTGATACCAGTACAGTTCCTCATCTCGATAAGCTTCTTTCAACCGTAATGTTAATTTTGTAATCTCCTCCCTTGATCTTCTGTCATCCCTCTGTGCCACATATAATTCCGATTTAAGTCCGTCAATTGTTTGCCGCCCATAAGGAGTTAGTTCTCTCCTCCATTGCGAAATTGCCGGCCTACAGTTATTCAACTTTTCCACGAATTTTTCTGCTCCTGATTCAGATTCCGAATTCCAACCATTTGAAATTGCCTCCATTAAACCATCCTTTCCAATCCATCTCTTATCAAACCTAAAGGTTCATTTTCCACGTGGTATCTTATCCAATAGCGTAGCTACCACCGGTGAATGGTCGGAAGCAACCATTGGTAAATATTCAACGAAAGAGTTGCAGAATAATTTATGCCAATCTTTATTCGCTAAAGCTCTATCCAAACGACACCGTATAGGTTTTTTATCCCGCCAACCCCGCCAGGACAACCAGTCTCCGATGTATGAAAATTCCAAAAGACCGCAATTTTGAATCATCAAATTAAAAGGGATAAACGAAGATGCATGTCTTAGAGTACCACCTCTTTTCTCATGATTTCCGGTTAACTCATTAAAATCACCAATTAATCAACAATCAATCATACACTCTTTCAGTGCCACCCGGCACGACAGGTTTGGGCACTCTCTCAGATTCCTACAGCAATGGGATTTTTTCCAACGGAGTCTATCTTTGCGAATTTGGACCATTTATTTTGGAGAATACCTTCGGACTTTGACTCTTCAGCCTTTCCATGGATTATCTGGTATATATGGAAAGCAAGGAATGAAAAAGTATTTGAAAATATTGATAAAGATCCGTTGGAGGTATTACGGTTAGCGGAAAAAGAAGCTCAATTGTGGCAGTCTGCCCAAATTGAGCTTCATCATGAAACACATGGTACTGTGGAATTGGTAAATCGGTCTCGAGTGGGGAATACTTCACTTGACTCGAATTATTCAGGATACCGTTGCTTTGTGGATGGATCGTGAAAAGAAAGTGATAAGTTCTCCGGTACATGATGGTTCTGTACATCATCAAACGGAGAGCCGCCAACCATGGGAGCTGCAAATCTCCGTCGAAGTTTATCTCCATTACATACCGAGTTCGAGGCCCTTCTCTGGGAGATGAAGTGTATGATAGGTGCAGATAATCAAGAGGTAGAGTTCTTTACAAACTGTTCTGATCTGGTTAAGATGGTGTCTTCTCCAACCGAATGGCCGGCGTTTTCAGTGTACTTGGAGGAATTTCAGAGCGACAAGAAAGAATTCTCATCATTCTCTTTATCTTTAATTTCTCGCAATGCTAATGTAAAAGCAGATCATCTGGCACGAAAAATTCGTACAGAACCGCTTCATATCATATTTGTAAATAACATTCCACAGAAATGACTCTTTTGAGTTCTAATTAATTTCGGATGACAAAAAAAAAAAAAAAAAAAACATGTGACATATGAAATTATACCATTATATAGATTGGCTCGTCTTTGTCCACCTAATCTTGATCTAGATGTTACTTTTGCTACATGAGGGTGAAAATTTATTTTAAATGCTTTCTTAGAGCATGAATAGAAGAATACCGGCTAGGTCGAAGAGCCCATTCCAAAGGGGTAAGCCCAATAATCTTGGTCCATATTGTCCGGATAAAGTCATCAGTAAGTTTAAATTTCATGCTAAAACAATTGCTATTTGCAAACAAGTCAAGCATCACTATTACTAAACTCACATTTGTTAATCTTAGTGTAAAGCATGCAACAGAGAGATCCAGATCCAGCATCCCAAAGCGCCTGCCTTTGAGGGTTCAAAAAAACAATCCCGACTAAATAATATATGATATTTTAACAATGATTATATATGGAATATTTATAAAAACAAATTCATGAATAATTTATGTAAAAATTTAATATGCATAGAACAAAAACATATATTAAGCTAATCAATCAATACCATGAGATAGGAATTCTTACAATGATATAAATATTATTCTTAAGTTTCACTTGTCACTATATAGAATGCATTGAGATTTGAAAATAAATTTTTACTAATTTCAGTTAATGTTATTGTTTTTATGTTATTTGTCAACTAACACTATTTGATACTCCCAGTTACCAAATACCGAATATTGTTAATGTTGTGTTAAGAAGGTATGCTTTAAAGGTAAAAGTGTCAAGATGATTATTAGTGAAGTTTAACCTAATTATGCCTTACAAAGTAACGACAAAGAGAAAAGGTATCTGTAAAAGAGAATTTTGCTTTTTCTTTAGAAATTAGAAAGATAAAAATCCAAATAACCATCAACAACAAACAAAAAAATTGATCAATACGATTTTTAAATCATTTTTAATATCGTTACCATTTTTACGTATATATAGACTCCGAGGTCTCACTAGTCACTACACAATCTTGATTCGTATGATCAATTCTCTCGTCGTCTACTAGTCAATTTTACTTATAATAGTGTGCATGTACGTTTAATATATTATATGGTTATATGTATATATTCTGCATATTCTTTTCATGTGTTTGGACATATCTTTTGAAATCTATTGGATTTGTATAGACACGAATCCTTATTTGTCATGATTTTTCGACTCAAAGATGCTTTAGATTAAAGTACTCGCTTAACCACGGCATTTCGCTTTAAATTTTGTAATCACTAAAAAAGTGTGCTTGCTTTCTCTTTCATGAAATTTCTATGGATATCCAATATGCTTTTTTACAGTTATTTAATACATGAAACTGAAAAGGGAAAAAAAAAATAGAGTTACTACTAACACCAAATACATGATCACCATCACCATCACAATCTAACTCCATTCACACTTTACGAAGATCAAAGTTCAAAAGAAGCAAAATAATACTACTTGGTTTACAGAAATTAATTGAAAATATCTCTTTGGATATACCATTTATAAGTTATAATATTCGTACACATGAATCTAATCTACCTAATACAACAAATCATATGAAGAAAAAAAATAAAGAAAAGTAGTTGAATTGAATGATAGCTCAAAATTAAAGACAACTTTCACATTTGCATTTCAATCATTCTTTAGCATATTCTACTTTGTAAAGCTGCTCTTTCTCTTCCATTCCCTTTTTCAGAGTACAAATTATATTTCTCTTCTTTATTTCTTTTTCTTTTTCAGATTAATTAAAAATTATAAAATAATAATTAAACTTTTTGAACCAAATTATTTATAAACTTTCAAATTTTAGTTTGTCTATTATTTTTAAACACTTTGTTTGTTTAACTAATTTAATTATTCATATTTATTTAAACACAAAAAAAAAAAAAAAAACTAAGTTTAAGCTCTTGATTATCATCACTAAAATATAGTACTTTCTTTTAGTTTTTGGTCATCAAAAGGAGAAGAGTCTCAGTGTTGCATTCATCATCCTCGTAAAAACAAAAATCTAGTGGCTCTTTAATTCTACCTTAAATGCTCTCTAACTAAAAGATCTCCCCAACCAACTACGAAAGCCACAATAACAAGCAATTCCTGAAAAAGTTAGTAGAACGTACATAACATGCAAATTTGTCATAGAACAATTGGGAATATTTGAGTTTCCAACAAATTTTTGACTAATAAATGTTAATAATGCTTCGATAGTGGGAAAAAAAAAGGATTTTCTTCTTCATAGTGCTGCTGATTTCGTGTTTTGTAATGCGAAAAGAAAACAAATATTTGCAGCAGAATTCGATTATGGTGAAATCTAAATCAACACAAATTGAACATAACACTTCCATTGAAAACTTTGTCCAAAAAAAAAAAAAAAAGAAACTCTCACATTGAAAACAAATCACTATAAAATATAGACTACAACTTTTGAGCCTCTAATTTATAAGTTTGCTACTAATTGACTTTACTTCGATACCACCCTCCTACCCATCTTGCTATAGATTGGGGGTATACTCAAACCAAATCAATGACCATCAAAAACTAGATGCATGTTGATGCAGAATTCGAAACGATTCGATTCACAATTATATAAAAAAAAAAGATAAGGATAAAAACTTTTGTGAACAAAACACTAAATTGATAGAAAAATAGACATGAATAAATCAAGAAAAAAAATGGATAGTATAAGCTTTAGGATTTTGTTAATAGGTACTTAAATAGACATGAATAGATCAAGAAAATTAAACATGAATAGCTATTGATTCTTTAAAATATAATTTGTTCTTGTGGCGAAAGGTGTGAGAAAAATTGGATTTTTTCCATAAGGTGATCTTCCTCTATTTTATAGTTCATGTTCTCTCTTAATGTGTCATTCATCACAATGTATTTTTGAATTAAATCACAACTTAATATACTAAGACTTAAACCTTTTGAGTCTTTGACCATTGACTATTGATGCATTCACAAGTCAAATATGTGAAAAATTTTGGCACTCGTGAGATGACGAACCTAGGAATGAAATCGAGATGATTATGCAAGATCCAACACCAACAATGCTAATAACTTATAAGATTTAAGAATGCTTTCATTCTTAATCTAGTTTTTTTGTAGTTAGTATTATTCAAAACTTAATGAACTTGTCCTAGGCCCAATCCTATCACAACTTCTTTACTATAATGTCATCTCTTAGCGATATTGCAGCCTTTTCAACACTGAAAAACTACAGGTCACACTACATGATCAAACTTTTTAATTATTGGCACCCGTTAGCTTTTTCGTATGTTGTAATAGTTGTATAATATCGTTTACATGGGAACATGAGTTTTAGCTAATTTAAGGATTGAGAAAAAGCGAAAATAAAGTTAGTTCAAGTGGAGAATCAAATTAAAGACTTCTCTGTTTTGTCGCTTTTACGCAAACATTTGTACATATATAAAGTTTCTTCCGTTTGTCTCATTCATTGTAATATGCCCTTCTCGAGATAGCCCATAATCTTCTCTATACCATTTGTTACTTAATAGATATATATTTCGTCCGATTTTAAACCGAAAGGCAAAGAATTTTGATACTAGTAATTATAAAATAATAAGAAAAGGTAAAAAAAAAATTATAATTAAAGACTACGTTAAGAAATAGATGTACGGTAAGATAACAGGTTTTTCATATCAAAGTGGTAGTAGTAATAGCACATTAAATAGTTAAAACAAAATAGAATCGTACAAAAAACAAATAAAAAGAATATATATAATTTATAAATTTTATATTCACTTACATTTTAATATATAAAAAAATCAAAATGAACATAAATCTATTTTTGGCGTTTCTACCACCCCACAAAAAAATGACCATACAAAACCGGGTAAGTTTATACTACCAATTCTGTATTGCCTCTTCTTACCACCAGGTCCACCACCATCTTTAACTGCCAAATTGAATGGTAATATAGGAGGAGCAATGTTAGCGATCAAAGTCATAGACTATTATAATAAATAACTATATGTAGTTAAAATATTATGTGAAAAATAATAAACTTGCATTGTCAATAATTGCTCAATATTCTTAGAGTGAAACAGGATTGGATATCCTAAAGTTTCAATTACTCGGATCCAGATATGTGACTTCTGAATATCCGTAAAAAAAAGGATATCAGGCCAACAACATGATATATGCAAAAATCTAGATTATGATCTGTAAGGAAAAAAAATAAATAAAGAATGTTATATATATATTTATTTATAAGCATGGACCTACGATAAAAGCTTATAATAATTTAGCGTTAAAAGAATATATGAAAAGACCAAAGTAAAAAATTGGATTATTGGATGTCTGTTTTTGTATGAAGGAATAAAGGAGAGCTTTTTCTCATTTTTGCATGGAGAAAAGACATTTCATTTTAAAAACAAATCCACTACTAGATTCCTTCAACTTATCTGACCCAATTATAAAAAAATTAAAATGTCTTCCTTTTCATTTTTATTTTATAAAATGGTCCAACTCCAACCAAGTCATTTCTTTTTAAGCAAATCTTTGTTTTGCTTTTGAAAATTCGTTCATCGATTTACTGCCATGGGTTAAGATATATATAAGAGTTGTATATGCAAAATGACCATACTCTAATATTTATTTAGGTAATTATATGATAAATCTCTGAAAATACTCTTTTGGTTCATGATCATTCGGTGCTATTTTCTAAATCATGTGACATCAAATAAAACTGAATGTTATCATGTAAATTAGCCTGCAACAATAATTATATTTGTTTACCAGACGTAATATTAGACAAAATAACGTGTTACCCAAAAACAAACTGCCCCCAATGGTCACATATCCTTTTACTAAATTGCAATGGATTTGCGGTGGACAAAATGCATTTACTAAATTGCAATGGATTTGTGCAAAAAAACTCTCGAACTTGCCCATTTTTACAATTTTATCCTCCATTTCCGAAAAATGCAAATTAATCCTACCAAATGCTAAATAATACGCAATATAACCCTTGTACGATATTGTAAACTTTTTTTCGATCACATACATTAGTTTTTAAAAATTCTAAATGTAGAGTCGAACTCTTTATCGCGAGGGCTTCGATTTGAAATAGTATGTGTCAAAATTTTACAAACTTGAACGAACTTGACGGTAGCGAATAAGGGTTACATTTCGTATTATTTTAGACTTCGTATCATTAATCTGCATTTTTCGGAGTTGGAAAGGTAATCTTAAATAAATTTGCAACAAAAACTATATGGTTATTAACACAACAAAAACAAAAAATTATATGGTTATTAATTTGGGCTATATTCGTCAATATATTGGTCGGTCTGTCACTGGGTAGTCAGTCTCGTCCAAATCAATATGAACGGTTATGATCACGCTAAAAAAATAGTCTAAATAAATTAAAAACCAATTTTACCCGCGAATAAAATAGGCTAGACCACATAGACAATAGGCATGCCCAAATTCTTTAAAATTTGGTGGAAAATTAGAATTTTCTTCTTCGTCTCTCCAAAAACAAATTGTCAAATTAGAAGTAGAAAATGAAGCTTAAGGAAATCTCGACAAAAATCCCGGGTATAATTATTTGACAATTGATATTTGGAGAGCTATAACTGTCGAAGGTAACCCATTATATATTTGTTTGACATCCCACTAAACAAAGATTTAATTGATTGACAGTCCACTATATATAACTCTTGATGGTTAAACACTTAAACTTGTAATTTTACGCTTCCACATACTGGTATTGTTATAGCTATGATGCTTAGTGAATTCTTGAAATATTAGGATTAGAGAAAAAAGTATTCTCTCTAATAGTAGACAATGATTCTACTAATGATATCATGCAAAATATTTAAAAACAAAGCTACAAAAATATTTGGTTTGCAATGGAGAATTCTTTTATGTGTGGTTTTCAACGCATCTCAAATTTGATTGTGCAAGTTTGTTTTGATGTGGTTAGTGGAGCTTTGGATAAAATCAGGGATAGTGTTAAGTATGTAAAGGGGTCTCTGTCTAGAGCAAACATGTTTCAAAACTGTACGAAAACAGTTGGAATTCAAATTGAAATAGATCTGATTTAAAATATTATAGCTTGCTAGAATTTCACTTATATGATGCTCTCTAGAGCAATCGATTTTAATGATGTCTTGCGTAATATTGCAAAGGTAATATTTCATCTCAAAAGAGGACTTGAGTTCGTTTAGGTTAATAGAGGTGCTCTGTTTACCATTGGGCTTGCAGGAGTTGCTGCTTTTGGCACTCACATGGTATTGAACTATCGTCAAAAGCATCCTCAAACATGGAGAAGTCTTGATATCATCACGAAAAGAGTTGCTCGCGGAGAGGATCCTGCTACAATTACTTTTGGATGTTCTTTTTTATGTTGCTCTAAGGTAAGATGAATTTTAAACTCAACTCTTTAGGTTTCCTGTTATTTTTTTTGTCCTCCATTTATCTTAGATTTTCGATATCTTAAAACTATACACTTTCCCATTTGTTTTCACCATTTTTTTTGCAGGGACATATTAGCAGAAGACAGGGAGAATATATTGTATTAGAATCTTAGACATGATTATGTTGCTTGTCCCGCCTTTTATTTAGACTAATTCAGGTTTTAAAAAATACTTTTTGTGGGAAATTCTAGTTTCACTATGCAAAGCTTTTAGAAATGGACATTTGTAAACCAGTTTAATCAGCCCTAATGTGTATTTTTGTGAAAATGTCTTTAGTATTCAAATGTAAAGCCTTCAGGAATGGGCACACCTTTATTTAGTCTGTAGAGTTATAGCCAATGGTAAATCCTTTGCAATACAGAACAATTAGAAGGTGTGATGGATAAATTTCCCTCTAGTGTATTTGTCTAAATGTTGTCCAAAATATAAGCTTTGAAACTCAAATTAGATGACTGGACTAGAAAATGATATAAAAAAAACCTTAAATATATGCTAACGAGTGACACTTGGAAGAAAACTAATATTGCATGTTGTGGTTTCGGGCCTGAGGGATTACGGGCTTTGGCCCAGAACCTCTTGGTATTCAAATATATATAGTTATAAGAGTTTTTCATCTGATTTAGAGTGGAAAACATCATAATTGATATGTGAGCTCTTGAAACCGTTTGCTGAAATTATAAAACTAATTTTTGGTTCATCTTATCCCACATCAAACTTGTATTTTGTGCAAGTGTGGACAATTGAATGTTTGTTGAGAAACCATTAAGACTCTAATGATGGTTATTTGTGAAATGATGGTGGCTTGAACGAAAAGTTTGACAAATATTGGAAAGAATTCAGTGACATTCTTGCAATTTTTCCAGTTCTTGATCCAAGATTGAAGTTAGCATTTCTAGAATATGGTTACATTTAGCAGTTTGAATTTAGTGACATATTGGAAAGATAATTCAAGCCGTTTTAAAGAGTTAGCGTCAATGGCGTGTGATGTTTTTAGCATCCCTATCACAATTGTGGCATCAGAATCATCTTTTAGTGTAGGTAGACGTGCTCTCAACAAATATATGAGTTGCCTTCTTAGCGACAAATGTTTTAGATATGATATGTACAAGGAATTGGTTTTGAAGTTTTCAAGAATTTGGTAAGAATTTCACGCTTTATTTGCATATTGTTTTTGTAAGCGTTGAATCTAACTACATTTTTTAAAAATTATTGTGGGTAATGAGTTCGACGTTGTTGATGAGGAAGGGGAAAAAAGTACAATGTGATGGATTGGTGTGAGGTATGATTATGGTTGATCTTGTGTAAGATTGAGACTTTTTAGTTATGTTTATTGTTTGAGACTTTTGAGTTATGGTTATGATGACTTTGATCTTGTGTAAGTTTGAGGTATTCTTATGGTTGGTCTTGTCTAAGTTTAAGACTTTAAGTTTGAAAAGAGAGGATAAAAGACTGTTTGCATCGTATGTACCATTCAGATCATTAGAAATACCTAAGCTTGTGTAATTTCATGATCAATTGAAACACCTAAACTTGTGTAGTTTCATGATCAATTGAAACACCAATTCATGATCAGTATGCATGTATATGATGAATAGGTTGTCTTTGGACATGCCAATCTGGACATGGTCTTTATTGTTGGTTTTGGATTACCGCGTGGTCATTGAGTCATTAAAGAAGATTCGTAGACATATTTTTGAACCAAATAGATTGTATCAGCGCGAACGAACCGAAGAGCTTTTATAAGCTTTATGAAGTGAAGGGACATTTCAAAACCACATGGTGAGCCAAACACTCGAATTCCCAAGAAAGGCCCAAAAGAATTCAAACGAAGACGTTGTTACAATATTGATGGGATGATCAAAAGGGACACATTAAAGAAGAATTATTAGATTGATTAGGAAATTAAATGTAATAATTTGGAGATAAATATAAGATCCTATAGACCAAAAAAAGGCATCAAAATCTTGTTGTATTCTCAATACGATACTATTTTTTTCTACAATTTGCATACACTTTCCATACTTTTTTACACGTATTTCGTCTTGTAGTTCTGTCTTTGAGAGTTTAAACCCACAAATAATATAAATAATTGAATGTGTAAATCCAACATCCACATTTATTGGGCATGGACATTTTTTTTTAATACTATGTTATTCGTTATGGACCGACCAATTACAGTCCAAAAAAAAAATGTTCTGCGTGGACTAGTTCAATTGGGCGTGGATGAACTATTCGACAGCTCTATTTGTGGCATATTATATGGATTAGTCATAAATTAATAGATGGAAACAAAGGTTATGTCAAATAACGATTGTTTGAAATAGCTAGGGAGATTTCATGGTTTTGTCAGGCTAAAAGTTTATATTAACTCTTGGTTCATTCGTTATCAAATGAAGATAATTAACATCACATTTTACGGAAATCACTTTAAAAACATGTCTTTCAACCAAAAACTAATTTCTCCACAAACTAATTTCTCCATAAATAAAATTTTAGAGAATACAAATTAAATCCACAAAAAGATTAGTCATTGGAAGTATTGAATAGTAAAGAAACATATTCTTAGAACCCCTTAATGGTGAAGGACAAGTGCACAGTTGGCTCTAAGATCTATGAAGCCATCTAATCTATAGAATGTTAGTACGGCATCGAAACCATGACTGCATCATTCCGGAGGCGAGTATTGGTCTCTTATCACGGTAGCTAGACACTCGGTTACACACTAACAGTTCAATTTGAGTGGATATAGAATCCGTTTGTTTAGATCTATGTATGTAAATCGTAGATTCATCCTTTTTAAGCAATATATTGTTTTTTTGCTAAAAATATAAATATTTCATTATAAATAAAAATGCTATTCGAGTTACTATTTTTGGGGTCTTTCTTCAAGTGTTCAAATTTTTAAAACACTGTTATATCATTATAAATAAGTAAATAAAATTATTTTAAACATTTTACGAATGTACATATGTGAATCGAATTAATTATGAATTTTGCCCTTTTAAAAAAAATATTATATATGCCATTTCTCAAGATTTAGAAACACAATTCTAGGGATTATGATTGGGTTTATTAAGTTCCAATTTTTTGTAAAGTGTAGAGTTTAGGGTTTAGTATTTATTTCAAAAAAAAATCTCAAATGTTAAGTTTTTTAAAAATGGCAAAAAGGGCATAATTCACAAAGCCATTAATCAAAGGGGAAATTAGAAATAAAGGAGGTCTAAATAAAAATTTGACCATATACAATTTTTTGTGAGAATGTCACTTTGTACCAAAATATCCCTACTCCATATTTTAAGTATTTTTTTTAATGATTTTACCAAGAAAGCATGTAGATATACAAGAATATATATGTTTTGTAAAAAAAAAATTGGTGATTTAGTTGAAAAAAATTGATTTTTTTTATGGATAAAATTTCGTCTAATATTATTATAATACGTTTTCTAGTGTTCTACGAATATCAGAGTTTCTATTCTAAACTTTTGTACATATTATACAAGTTTTAGACTAGATTTCTGTTCTAGCAAATTCAGAAGACCGGATTACAAATTTCTAAAAACCGTAGAACATCTATTCTACGCTTTCCTTGATTTTCTAATTTTAGCCGGAAAATCCATTATACGATTTACACTATGTTCTGAACACGTTAGAAAAGATATTATTATTTTAGAATACATTTTCTAAAATAATATAGATTTCAATTTCTGAAATATTTAGAATTCTTAAATATTGAAAATGAATCTTTTAAAAATAAAACTAAATCTACAAGTTTGGAAAATCGATTATATGAAAATATTTTTTTGATTACGTTCTACAAAAATAAAAATACATATTTTGAAAATTTTAGAATTAGTTAAAATATTAAAAACGTTTTCCCCTTGATAGAAAGCATCACAAATTATGAAATCCACTTCTTGTAATGACTCTATAGTTGAAGTAATTGTGCTCGGTGGAGAATTTTTTTTTTTTTTTGTTCAAACGGTGGAGATTGTACTAATGCTATTAAAATGGGAGACAAATTGATGCAATATTTTAACCCTAATCATTCTGTAAAGTTGAATATAAAGAAACTATTTAGACAGTGGACAAAGGGAGGATTTTTACGATTTGAACCCATCTTTAACATCCCAAATTGATGCAATAGTTATTTTTTACGATTTGGACTAAAACGGGTTTATAATTGGGGTTTGGAAGTAAAGCCTCTACTCTATTAAGAGTTTTTGGATTTGGAGATAAAAAATTATAATTTTTTTAGTTCTGTAATTTATTTTAATTAAGGGTATAATTGGCTTTTAATCTTCCCAAAACCTATTTCACCAAACTTATCTAGATAATGTAGGTACACATTAACACATACTAAACGTTGACACTTGACAGTAACACATGCATGTAGAGAAGTACGTTACAATTAATATTTCCTATTAAGAAACAAATAAGGGGAAAAAAGATCAGAAATAAATGAGGAAAGTAAGGCAAAGACAAAACGAAGAAGAACATGTCCTTGTCTTTAGATAAACACAGAGAATCAGTTTCTCGTGAAACCAATTTAATAGGCCTCTCGTGACTGACAAAATTTCTTCTTCTTCTTCCTCCATTTCTCTTTATTATCTGTCCTTTTCGATCTTCCATTGACCTCATTTTTTTTTGACCCAATCTCTTGTCTTAAGGTTTTCACATCTTCTTGATATCCTCAAAATTTTAATTTGCATATTGCAATCAAACCAACTTTTGTTAAACTTGTGCCAAATGGATGAATACTACTTGATCTGACAACAAATGTATGATGGTCTAATATATATTGGTCGATATACGTATAAAATATATATAATTGCAAAGTTATAACTTGGAAGTTCGAGCTAAAAGCGTCATGGGCCTTGGACCCTTGGTGCGTCTTTTACCCATGTTAGACTAGGCTACGAATAGAAAAGATTATTTATACGGTCTCATGCAAGAGAAATCTATATGGAGTATCTTAGAATTTCATATATTGAAAGTTGTTAATTCGAAGGATGAATATATATTACACTGGTAGTAGAATTTAATCGATGTATAAACATGATATCCAACCATGTGTTTAAGCATTAGGCTGCATATATAATTTCATACGGGAGCTCTGACGGTCGATAAAAATTGGTATGCAAGATACTAGTTTTGCTCTTCAATGCGGCACGGTCGGGTTCAGAAATACTAAATTCCACAACTTAGTAGTTCGGAACCAACAACTTCATTGTAATGATCTAGCAAAAATATAGTTGACACATGATTTAATTGTATTTTCAAATTTGGGTAGGTTTAAATTGACAAATCATGAATCAAGTGAGATATTGATGTAGTTATCTCATATATTTTTATTAATATAAAAACGTGATTTTAAGCGTCTGGTTATATGAAGCATATCTCGAAAAATCTACTAATTAAAGAAGCTAAATTTTATTAAGAGTTTTAGATGCAACAATACCAAAAACAAGACTAACATGTTAGAGAACCTATTTAAGCAAAATTTTGTAAACTCGTGCCACTAAAATGTGTTATGGAATGAGACAAAAGAAGAAAGCAAATAGAAGAGACACGAGAGAGAACCTTGTAGGGGTACCCACCTTGTCGTATATACCACACATGATTTTGATTCTTTACATATTCTAAAAGTATACATAAATAACTAAAAATATAAAACCAGAAAAAGAAAATAGTAGAAACATCAGAGCATTTTGCGCAAATAAATAAAGAAATGAATGTTGATTAAAAAAGAACTTTTGGGTGCAGATGTTTCCTTTTATCCTTATTCGCTCTCTGGTCTCTCTTGGAAATTCACGTGTCTCGGGTTTAAATTAGACTTATAGTTTCACGCAATTCGATTTGTATTTTTCTCTTTGTTTTATCCTTCACGTTCATATATATTGAAAAGAGAGATATGAATTATTTTGTTATATTCGTTTTTAGAAGAAAGAAGATAAGTCATGTGATGAAAGAAGCTATTCGTGGTATTCAAACTTCAGTTCACTTTAGAACTTAGAATAGAATCTTCTAGCTCTTCATACACCATAGGGCCATGTCATGCATGCACACACTCACATATAAATTACACATATAATTCAACTTGTTTGGTTTGTGTTTTGGTAATGAACGTTTTGCACAACAACAACGAAAAAGGTAATGAACTCACCTTAACGTCCATTTTTATATCGTCGGATTAGCTAACTAAAGATTTGCAACCGGATTTTGGTCATTAACTTTTAATATTTTTATTTTATGTTGATTTTAATTTATTATATTTTAGATATTCTTTTGGAATTTTCAAGGATTCATGAATAACCTAGCAATTTAATTTTTGACGGAATTGTGAAAGAAGCACAAACGAGATGGACTATTGAATTTTTAGAATTAATGGGAGGATCAGAGAGCGGTATTGAAACTATTTTTGTTTTCGACGTATTCTCATCGATAAGTCTAGAAAATGTAGGAAGTTTTCCATAAACTAAAGCCGGTTATCGGAAGATTTTAGATACGAACGGAGCCCTGATTAGAGATGTTAAAAGATATAACTCAAAAACAAACTTTTTTTTATGAGCCAGCAACAAAGATATACTATTTACAAAAGATAAAATTCAGTGCTGGATCTTGTCCATTCCGACTGTTTCTCTTTTTTGTTCTCACCTACAAGGGTCTTGAACTCATTTGGTTTTCGAATATTGTTATATTGCTTCGATTTAGTTTTATTTTGTGATAAAATAGCATTGCATATTTGCATCCTCCAACCGTCTCCAATGGGTCTAATATGGTCCTCAAAACACTTTTATATCTCTTATAAATGAGTTGGTTCTACAAGTGGTTGCCTACATGAATTGTAAACAATGGAATGATAGATGATATCTTGCTCAGTCTCGGTCTTCAAATGCTATCATCTGAGACATCGCGCATAATTTAAGGAACCATCTAAGCACTCTCTCAATTGATAAATCGAGATCTCGTTTCCAGTCTCGATGAAATCTTCTTAATTTCTATATATGCTTCATTGTTACAAGATTCGATCGACTTCACCATCATTCCTTTAAATCATCCACAATTAGGAAAAAAATTAAAGAAAAAATTAGAAGAACAAAGATGATTGATTGATCTTATCAACATAAGATTGTAGTGCATGGAAAAGGAAAACCAAGAACTTTTATATCACAAAAATAAAAACAAGAAACAAAAGATGATCTGAGCTTATCTTAGTTTTTAATTATTCTTCTCATAGTAGTAACAGGAATATATTCAATTCCTCCAATACTTTACACAATTGTTAGAATCATTACTTTTATTGTAACTTGATTAGATCTTAGATCCATTCTAGGTATCTATGCATTTTTTTTTATAACATCAAACGATTCCCTCGGTACATTAGATCTTCGTCTCCATATTTAAAAATATGCTATTCGTTGTTGGGTAATCAACTCAAAAGGTCTTATTGCACGTAACATTATTTTTTCAATGATATCTTTTACAAATCATAATTACTTTAATCGTTCCTTTCGAAGTTTGCTAGATTACCAATCAATAATACTAATACTATAGAAGATTGTGGAAGAATAAAGCGGTATTCAAATTTATGTGGCAACAAAAAAAAATATTATGTACAAATGGATGAAAAAATTAAATCAATCAAAACATCAATAAAAATTAGTAAAAAGACAATTTAGTCGTTCGATCTCCAAACTAAAGCAGTATATTATGTGTTTTTTTTTTTTGTATAATAACTATATATATTCGTCTTACCATCTACAAATTATACAAGAAAAAATATTTTTCAAATTTTTTTTTGTTGTTAAATTACACATTTTTCAAGTATGTTTATGAAGAAAGATTATTTCCATTTTTTTATTAAATGCAATAGTCGGATTGGTAAACTATCTCTATACTTACTATGCTGGTTAAATTGTGATCACCAATAAGCTCCACCCTTTAAAAGATTTAGGAGGGGTTATTGGTTCATGGATTTATAATGAATTAGAAATCCAAACAAAAATCATTTGTTATTCAATCATTGATTTTAAAATCCTAATTAAATTCATGTGTTATTGGTTCTATGATTTATAAATACTAGTTAAAATCATATGTTATTCGTTTAGTCATTTGTTTTTGGATTTGAGAATCCAAATTATGTTTTAAATGGAATTGAATGGAATTGAAAGAGAAAAATAGAAGGATTCAAATCCATGGGTAAACACATATTATTTCAAAATCCATATATCTTGATTTCATAATTAATAGAAATTTTCAAATTCTATATGGATTTACAAATTAATAAACCAATAATACCCCCTTAATATTGAACAACAAATCTCAAGATATTAAGTACATATTATATGTGAACCCAATATCGAAATCATGAAAGGGCTCGAAGAGAAGAATAGTTTGCAAAGAAGAGTTTGGAGTATGTTTGTCTCTTCGTTGGAAACCCCAATCTTTCTTCTTGAGAATCTCCAAAACAAAATAACCAAATTAAATATAATAATTACACAGAAACAAGTATATCCTTTGTTTTGATTATTAAGATAATAATATCCATTTAACTAATGAAGGGGTCAAATATTCAAATTGTTTGTGCTATAGAGTCTGATGGGCTCAGAACAAAAACAACGGTATATGTAAAAAAGAGAGTCTCATACTTCGAGATCCCCTCTTTTCGTTTTGTTTGTATAGATAAAACATTATTGATCAAGTAGTATATTGTGGCTACATGCAGTCTCCTTTTAGTCTTTAACCCACTATCAAATTTCATTAACATCACGGGGCACGGGCTATAGAGTTTAAAATTTATATGTAAGACCTATATGTATGGAAAAAAAGTTGATGGGATAAATACAAGAAAAATAAAACTATTACTTCCCTTACTTTAAACTTGTATTTTTCTCTTCGTTATGGCCTATGGGACTAGCTAGATAAACTGACGGAAAAAAGCTTTTTCATACCTCAACTGTAGAAGTATGTTTGATTCATACATCAAGTATAGCACCGTAGTGATTCATACTTTAACAAAACATTAACTGAAATTTACTAGCTAAACTTAAGAATTCGTTCAAAATCATACATCTATTGCCGCAGTGGCAAAAAATTATTATGTTTTGATGACGTGGACGCCATGTATGCAATGATGTGGATGTCACGTCATATTTTTATTTGTTAACAAACAGTTTTTTTTCTTTTTAATCTCCGAAACACCTATATTCTCTCTTCTTTTTCTTCCGCCGTGAAACCTCACCAAAAACAAATATTATAATTATTGAACTAATGATTTATAAAAGTACTTTACAAATCAAAAAGCATTTTAACCTTTGAATTTTTATGACTTTAAGAAAATTTTCGATTATTTACTTAGTTAAAAATATAAAGATCCAAATCGCATGATTTTAAGTGAGATTTCACAAAAAATCATAATAAATTTCCAAATTCATTGCAACCATCAAAGTCATCTAAAAATTCATTAAAACTCAAATTTATTTAAAATATAAGATTGCATGTTATATCAAATAATCTATCGGAGAGAGATATTATTTATATGTATATATATAAATATTTATAGAAAACTTAACAAATAAATTAAAATTGAAAAAATATTGTTTGTTAACAATATGATGTGGCATCCACGTCACTGTACATGTGGTGTCCATGTCATCAATATTTAATAGTTTATTGCCACTGTAGCGGCATATGTATGATTTTGTATAAATTGATAAGTTTGGGATGTAAATTTCAATTAATGCTTTGTTGAGGTATGAATTTGCACAGTAATATACTTGATGTATGAATCGAACATACCTCTGCAGTTGAGGTATGAAAAAACCTTTATTCCATAAACTGACGGTATTATTGGAATATTACAAAAAAAAATTACTTTACAAATTCCTCTAACAGTGCATGCATGCAATTTTCTATTCTTACCCCATCTAAATAAAATTCCATATACTACATATAACATATATACTTCTTTTATGAGTTAATTATATAAAAAAAAATTGATCATATTTCAGTAGTTTGCAATATTACTCGATAGTAAACTCATAATATATATTTTGTTGAACGTTTTAAATTCTTCGACCTAAATTCCATTTTTGTATGAATTTCTTTCTATATATAGACTTTTTGTTAAATCGTAATTTCATTCCCAAGGGATGATGTTTAAGCCCTTTCGTCAAAATATTTTGTTTCTTTTCTCTCATAGTTATTTTTATAGCAGACATTGTTCAGTAAAGAATCAGAGTATTTTTTATTTTGATGTGTTAAATTTGATGAACTTTTTTTGTTTCTTGCTTAATCAAGGCATTCCTTCGTGGCATACATATCTAGGAAATTGAATCTCTTAAAAAGCATAAGTTTAAAAAGTAAAGGACTGTTTTACATGCAAGTTTAAGGACAAAATTTGTTTTGTGTATTTATCAATTTAATTTATCGGATGTTTTTTTAATAAGATATGTCATTTTTAAAAGAATACGAGTTTATTTATGATTTACTCGTAATTCATATAATAATATGAAGAAGAGAAACTAGTCAAGTGCTAGTTGCCCGAGGAGAAGCAGAGCCTCATGTGATATATACACATGACCTAGGAAATTAAAGGAAAAGTGGGATATACACATGACATTGACATACTTTTAGTTTTTATTACATAATTTATGGTTTTCACATGAATCTATAAGTCAGAATTTATCAATATTATTAAATTACACTTTACAAGATCCAGAAAGATTAAAAGGATCTTATGGATTTTTAAATTACAGTTTTATGTAAGAATGCATATTATTGTGTGTGTGTGTGTGTATTCTACATTTACACATATTTATTCAAATATAAAAAGGACAAAAAAATATATACACATATGTGGTAAAAGGACATTCATTGATTAATTTGAGGGAATAGAAGAAAGCAAAAAACAGTATGTTGTGAGTAGAAGAAACAGAAGAGAAAGTTTCCGGTAATAACAATAAGTTGAGAATAGTTGCACTAAAGAAGAGCAGAGAAGAAACCTCAAGAAGCAAAAGTGTTGACCAATTAAATATTGGGAAATACAGAGTAAAAATTGAATTGAAATTGGTATATACTAAAGTTATAAAAATAGTAAAAAAGAAAAAGAGAAATGATTGTTTAAGAAAGTAAGAGAAGGAAGTGGTGGGTGAGGGAAAGGATCGTAGTGTCAGAAAAGAAACAAGGAGGAAGAAGGAGGAGAGTCACGGGTTTGCCTTGAAAGCCACTTTTTTATTTTTTTTTTCTCTTTTTATGTTATTTTATTTTAGACACTCAGACACATATTCCCCTCCATCTTCTCATTAATCGAGGTTGCTAACTCCCAAATTCTAATTTACATTTTCACATTCACTTTTTCTTTTTATAATTTTTTAATTTTACTGTCTCTTCAATTTGATCAAAATCTTAACTTTTATGATCCAGTCCATGAAAAGTTTAAATTTTATCAACACCTTTATATACATGAGATTCTCTTAGTCGGATGAGTTTAATTAAGATATATATGGTTGTTGTTTATGCGAATTTATTATACTATATAATTTCTTTCAGAAAAGAGGTTAACATTTTGACGTTTTGATCGAATTATTTTTGCAAGTTACAAGTACACGTATTGATATATTTTAAGAAAAAGTTATAAGTAAGTGATATATACAAAAAAAAAAAAAGTGATATATACAAATTAGTATTTGAAAATTGAGCTAATAGCCTACACATATTAGTTTTTGAACAAACAAATAACACTACAAAAAATATCCACATTGATAGCACGTGATGATAGCTCATTTTCCGCAACTGCTATAAAAAATAGAAAAATTATTTGATTACTATATTATAGCATTGAAACAACGCTAAGATACCAAATTAGCAAATGAAAATGTAAAATCATTTATTTCGCTAATACTTTGCCCAAAAATTTCACTTAAGCGCCACAGTCTATTCATTTCCCTCTTTCTTATAGATTCAGACCTAAAACTTCTCACAAACAATTCCCCCTTTCACCCAAAACCTATCGAGAACTTCTCACATACTCATACCTAAAAGAAATCGATTAGTGGTCTCACTCTCCTCCTTTCGATCTCACTCTTTGGTCCTCCCTCTCACTGTCTTTTTTTTTTTTTTTTATCTCCCTCTCCTCTTTAAATATGGTTTGGTTTTCGTTTGAAATTGTGAATCGTGTTTATAAATGATTTTGTTTAACAGCTAATGCGTCGAGATTTGTGTGTTCACGAACTCTTGACGGTGGAAAGGTTTGGAGAATTGATTAGGGTTCTTCCTCATACTCGTTACTAGTTCCTCCAGGTTTAATTTATTTTTGTTAAGTGTTGTTATTTTATGGAGTTTTCTCAAGATTTATGTTGATCCTGAACCCCTAAGGTATTTGATTTTCTAGAGTTTCATTTTTTCTTACCATCTTTAGCGCTTGTCTTTTATGCACACCATGTGTTCGATGAAATTACTAGCTTAAAGTTTTAAAATCATTTAGGTTCTGCAACTTACCTAGCAACGTAACACTCTTTTTTTACTCTGAATTTGATTTAAAGAATTGATTTTTTTCCTTTCTGTGTTGTTGAGGATTTGCACAAACATGACGCCTTTTGTTTCTATGTCTCTTTCTCTCTACGTCTTTGTTTTGTTAGCTCGTGGTCGGTTAGATGGATATGGGTTTGTGAATTGATTAAGAGTTATTTCTTTATATAGATGTTGCTTAGTGTTAACCAGTTTGACTTGGGATTTTGATTATGTAGTTATTCTGTAGATGAACTCATTGTGCACTCTAGATGTTCGATAAAATGTCTAGGTGAGACTCAAACTGGAAAAATTGCATTCAGCCGGTTTGTTTTTTTCATTGGTGTTGTAGGGTAACGATCTATAGTAGGAGGTAAGAACAAGAAGACCAAAAGACTGCTCCTATAGTAGGAGGTAAGAACAAGAAGACTGTTTTCATGGATGATTACGTTTAGCTACTTTAATTGTATTTCTACATTGAGTTTATAATGATTTGATTATCTGATGCATTATGTACCATTGGATGTTATTAGATTCTCGTGGAATGGTTTTAGTATCTAATAGGAATGCTAGTGGACATTTTATTATATCAGGTCATTGTTAAGTAAGGTCTCTTTATTCAGTATCTCAGGACATTTTTACATATGAATGAGATATCAATTTTAAGACTTTTTCTTACTCGATATTGCAGGAATCTTGTGTAGATTCTGTCTGTAATAAGGGAGTCTCTCTTAACTCAACCTTTAGCAACTCTTGCCTTTCATATATCCTTCTCCACTAGGTAAGTCTCTATACTTTCTTTCTTCAAGTGCAGCTAGAAGTCAAGCTCTCTTTTATTTCTAAAACTATGTGTGATGATTTATAGGTTTCCTTCTAGTAATGACTTATAATTTTCTTTGTCTCAGTTTAGTATTGACAATATACTTAGCTTCAATTAAGCTATTGGGAGATCGAGTTTTGGTTAAGACCAAAGAGGCAGAGGAAAAGACTTGACTTTTGAATATAGAGAATTGAGAGATGGATGATAGTGAAGGTAGCATCAAACTTGTTTAATTGGTTTGGTTTCTGAAACATCATTTTGTGGATACACTACAAGAAATATGTACATTATTAGCAAGAGAGAAGAGCTATTATATGTCATCAATAGCGTTTTCATAAACGCTATGTTATGCCCCTGTTATGGTAGACCCCTACATACGATAGCGTTTTTGGCATGTTATGGTAAACCTCCACATACGATAGCGATTTTATATTATAACGCTAATAGAACGCTATAATATACTTTATTGTAACACATGTTTAGTGTTATTTTCTTTCGCTATATAAATTTAATTTGATTTATAAAATAAAATTTATATTAGAACCCAATTTTATAAAATTTACTTATTGGACATACAGTTATATATCTAACGTTTATATTTTATAAATCATAAATAAGTAATATTACATTAAAAAAAAACAAGGTATACATAATATCATATTAACTATTAAGTCTTATACTATTTACTAAATTGTCGCCTAATCTTAAACAAACTAAAACTAACATCATAAGTTAAACGATATAGTCAACTTCCTCCTTGAACTTGGCTCCCATCTCTTCAACCATTCTCTCGTATCAACTGCTTGATCAAATTGTAAAACAAATAATATGTGATTAAGCATTATTTCAAAATAATAATTCTATTTGTACAAATATACAAACTTGAGTTATAAGATTTGGTGGAGAAAAGAAAACAAACTTGGAAGTAAGGCGTTTTTACTTTTTGCAAGCAATAACATGGTCTTCTACAGCCCCCATATAGCTGCTTTAAGGTACCAAAATTGATATAGACAAATAAATTAAGTAAATATGAAAGCAAAACACAAGATGATTTAGCTATTCTTTGAGTACATCTAATTTTAGCAAAGCTAAGTGTGTTTTCTCCAAATTTCCATAGTTATAAGGAATACGAAGAAACCTGAGGATCTGGATGGTTTTTTAATTCTCTGTTTCGCAGATGACAATGGTGATCATGAGATACATAGCCTCTTCTCGAGAATATTTTAACCTGAAAAAAAAAAGAAACGTAATTAGATTTATAGCTATCAGACGAATACATCTCGCTTGAGCTTCATCTACCTCAAGAACATTGCAAAATGAAAAATAAAAGAAGGATTACTATTACTAATACTCTTATTGATGAGTTGAACTAGACTATGCTGCAAAAAAATCCTTACATATACTATGTCGAGAGAGGATCCTCCATTATATCTAACATTACTATTAAAAAACTCAGCATTTAAAATAGGAAGACACATTTTCTCATAGAGCACATCAAGGTATTGATCCAACAATCTTCTTCCTTGGCGTTAATAATTGAATAAACTTACTACAAATTAGAAAAAACAAATCAAGGTCATACCGTCTTCTTTTTGGCAGCGACCTTCACTTCTTTCTTCGTAAGCCTTGAAAATATGTTTCAAGACCCTCAAAGTTTCTATCTTTAGCATCATCTCCTTAGCTTCCTTCTCATAAACGAATAAGTTTAATTCATAAAATAACTATAATCCGAAACAGATCTAATTCTCATTGAGGCATTATGTCGAACAACCTAAGTTCATTATGTATACTAAATAACCTCAAAGAGTGAAACTTTAAGCTCACATATATATTTTCAATCCCCAATACAAATTTTAAAAAAATAAGCAATGTTAGAAAGGAACAAACAATTAGTAAAGTCATAACTTATTGAGCTTGAGGAGGAAGATGGTGGCAGAAGTGATGGCAGAGGTGAACAAGTCGTTGGGAATGGTGGCGGGACATGAATCTGCACCAGAGAAACAAAACAAAGAACACAAGCAAAGAATATTAAGATGCAACTTTGAACTACGATATCAACCAAAAACTAATACCAATATCGAAATTACTTTAAACCCATCATCTACCACCGGAGATACACCTCCCGTAATGGGTGGCATGGACCGTGAATCCCACATCCACCGGCATGCTCGGATCTCAAGCCATTGTAGCTTATCCACATCCACCGGTTGTCTCTAGATTCACAGAGGAGATCTGGGTCCCGTTTAGTCTCTGGTCTCACGGAGGAGACAAAGAAGGAGCTTTAGTTTCGTCGGAGAAGAGCTGTAAATCGTCGGAGAAGCTATCGGAATTCGGAACTTGTCACCTGAATTGGTTTAGAAATTGAAATCCAGTTTCAGAAAACCCTAATCTCTAAGTATCACAAGAAGAGACAAGAGAGAGATTAGAAGGTACCTGGAATGAATGGTGATGGCGGCGGTCTGCTTCGCCGAAGACAGCCAGCAGCTGGTCGGAATCCGTTTTTCGATTTCAATTTTGCTATCGGAAGGCAAGCATCATCTTTCATGTCGGGAAAGATAAATCTCGGAGGAGAAAGATGGAGATGCTTGCCAGAGAAAGGAGAGGAGTTCACCGGAGTAGATCGATGGTGACGTTTAGCTTCACGAACAAAGGAGATGAAGAGGTTGGTTTTCAGAACATTTAAGTTTAGCTCCACAAGATCTAGGTTTTGGTGTGGGGATTTTTCTTTTTTTTTTTCTTTTTTTTTTCGTGGCTTTGGTTATAGAAGGTGACACTAAAAAAATTTGGATCTGAGATATATGGCGCTCAAGTGAAAAACAATTTCTAAGTATTAGCGAAATAAGTGATTTTAGTTTTCGGCTTAGTGATTTTTTATCATAGCGTCGTTTCGGTGCTATTGTATAGTAAACAAAATAAAACATTCATCTTTCATAGCAGTGATGAAAAATGAGCTATCTTCATGTGCTATCAATGTGAATATTTCTTGTAGTGATATTGTTAGTGGTAAGCTAGATTAGCTGCATTGATTTCACTTATGTGGTTCGTCACTTCTGTTTTCAGAATTCTCAGAAGTTCCTGATCTAAGTAAGTGGTTTTCGAGTTATGTCTATGAGTCACCGATGTTGGATACAAGTGATGGTCTTGAGTTTCTTGGAGAAAGTAAAGGTACAAAGGAAATGGAATTAGTCTCTTCTCAGGCTAAAGATATGTCTCAATCGCAGGTTGAGTTTTCAGGTGAGTAAAGAGATTTGTTTACTAAGAAAGTGACTCAAAATTTTGTGGTCAAGAAGCCTGAATTTCACTTGTTATATTTTATGTTCTAACAGAAGATATAATGAATCTCGTCGTTGAGGATAGTGAGATAGATGAAGACTGCAGTATTTGGGGAAAACCTAAGAGAAAAGGTAGCAGTATTTTTCGAAAACCTAAGAGAATGGAAGAGACTACAACAAGCTATGAAGCTGAGCTAACTTCCTTGAGGAATCGAGTCCAATATCTAGAAAACGAAGTAAGGATTTTGCATGATCTCATCAATAACTTCCTTGGCAAAAGTAGTATATAGAAGTTAGGATATTAGTTTAAGTATTGGATTGAGACTTGTGTTATGTATGAATTGATTTTTTGTTTATGAAATGATATATATCTTTTGGATGTTTATTATTATATATATTGGATATTTTGAAAACTAAACAGGATCCACCAAATGCAAATAGCTTAAAACAACCGCATAAAATTAGAGTTATGGCACTGAATATTATAGCATCATAAAAATTATAGATCATAGCTTATATATATCGCTATTATAAGTCGATATATGAAAGCGTTTTACTAATGCTATGGTAGAATACTCTATCATAGCATATGGAAAAAATGCTATCGTATATGAAGGGTCTACCATAACAGGGGCATAAGACAGCGTTTATGAAAACGCTATTGATGACATTTAATAGCTCTTTTCTCTGGTTAATAATGTAGATATTTCTTGTAGTGTAAACACATAAGTTTTTTTCCAATGCAAGCTAACATTTTCTATAATTTTTGGAAATGTTAGCTACTAAATAATTTATGAAAACATGTTATGTAAGTAGAATCAATTTCAAAAGAGGCTAATCAACTAATTGCTCTAACTTTATTCTCTCACATGTTGTACGCAACTTTTGCTTATCTTTCGTATATACACAAAATATAGGATTTCATGGTTGTCTTCTTTATATGATTTTGACATGATATAAGAATCTTTAAAACTGATAAATTTAACTACTTTCGAACATTTTTTTCTTTCGATGGTTCTACAAGAAGAAAAGTGTTTTCCGATAATATGCATATGCATAGCTTACCCGTAAGTACATTCCGAATATTTAGATTTTTCTCGTGTTATTGAAGAGTGATTACTACGATGATGGGGTTATGAAGTTGCATACGACATTGCTAACAACAACAAAAAATCTGTTTTGGAAAATATACAATTTGTTCGTCCTAAATATGGTGCATCAGAACTTAAAGATTTAGTGGACAAATGACTAATCTCCTAACACTACTAATATCTTTGATAAGTGAAGATTAAATAGGAAAAAATAATAATTAGTAAACGTAAAAGTAAAGAAACAGTAATTGACATTAGTGTTACATTCTATATCCGTGTGGCGTTAAGAAAAAGTGAAAAATCATTCATGTATCTCACTCACGTATAAGTCAATAAGTCTACTCAATTACATATCCATGACCATGATATTTCTTTTCTTGAATCAAACCTTAATCATTTGATGATCATTTACATTTCTTAGCCACATACATTTTTACCAAACCTATATTTTCACCTCAATTTTTTTTTGTTTAACCAACATTATTTTTATGTGAGCATGCAAAAGCAAAAGTAGATCACCATTCACCACAAGTCTTCCAATTTCATATATACCAGGAGAACAAAAAAAAAAAAAAAAAAAAAACCCAAACAAAAACAAAAGTCTCTAATTAATAGTAATTACACATGAGGACAGATACACACACGTACGATCTATAAACCTCAAAGCAAAAAAAAAAAAAAAAAAGTTGTAATAACAAAAAAAACAAATTAGTACTCACTCACTACTCAGTACTAGACTACCATTTTTATCTCAACCCCACTCGATACAAAACAAACACAAAGCTCTTCTCTTTTCTCTCTCTCTCTCTCTCTTTCTCTCTCGAACTCTCTAATGGCGATGATGGTTGAGAATAGCTACGGTGGTTACGGTGGTGGTAACGGAGAAAGGATACAACTTATGGTCGAAGGTCAAGGCAAAGCTGTTCCGGCACCGTTTCTGACAAAGACTTATCAACTTGTTGATGATCCTGCGACGGATCATGTCGTTTCTTGGGGTGATGATGATACTACTTTTGTTGTTTGGCGTCCACCGGAGTTTGCTCGTGACCTTCTTCCTAATTACTTTAAACATAACAACTTCTCTAGCTTCGTTCGTCAGCTCAACACTTATGTATGTAGACAAAGCTCTCTCCTTTCTCTCTAAAGTTACGATTTTTATTAGCAACACGATTTGTGATTACCCATCTCTTAAAGATACGATTTTTATATCCAAAAATGGGTTTTTGAGATTTGGGTTTATGAGATTTTTGGAGAAATCAAATGGGTTTTTTTTTTGATACATAACATTCTACGATCTGATTTTGTGATTATCCATTTCTTAAAGTTCCAATTTTTACACCAAAAACAGAAGAAAAATGTGTTCTTGAGATTTGGGTTTTTTTTTGAGATTTTAGTCTTCTTCATCAAGAAATCTGATTTTGTGATGTTTGATTTCGTTAGGGTTTCAGAAAGATTGTACCAGATCGATGGGAGTTCGCAAACGAGTTTTTCAAGAGAGGAGAGAAACATTTACTCTGCGAAATCCACCGCCGCAAAACATCTCAAATGATACCACAACAACACTCTCCATTCATGTCACACCACCACGCTCCGCCGCAGATTCCATTCTCCGGTGGTTCTTTCTTCCCATTACCACCACATGTCACCACTCCAGAAGAAGATCATTACTGGTGTGACTCACCACCGTCAAGACCAAGAGTCATACCACCACAAACAACCACCATTGACACGGCGGCGCAAGTAACAGCATTGAGTGAAGACAACGAGAGATTACGACGAAGCAACACAGTGTTAATGTCTGAACTTGCTCACATGAAGAAACTCTACAACGACATTATCTACTTTGTTCAAAACCATGTCAAGCCTGTTGCTCCAAGTAACTCTAATTATCTCTCTTCATTTCTCCAGAAACAACAACAACAACCTCCAACACTTGATTATTACAATACTGCCACTGTCAATGCCACTAATCTCCATGCTTTGAACTCATCTCCACCAACTTCACAAAGCTCTATTACAGTTCTTGAAGATGACACTAATCATCATCATGATCAGAGTAATATGAGAAAGACAAAGCTTTTTGGAGTTTCGTTGCCTTCTTCTAAGAAGAGATCACATCATTTCTCAGACCAAACAAGCAAAACTCGACTTGTGTTGGATAAATCTGATCTTGCTTTGAATCTCATGACTGCTTCTACACGTTAAGAGAGAGTCTTTGTTTTTTTTTTTTTTGAAAGTATCAGAATCAGTCAGCATTATTAGCACTAATGTTGTTATGATGAAGATGAATATTATGGTTAATCTTTACTTTTGTTTCTTTGATTAATAATCTTTTTATGTTTGGTTTTGTTATTAGCTTTTTGGTTTTGTTTTCTGGGCTTGTTGTCCAGAGAAGATGAGAATGTCAGTGATGTCTCTAATGTAGATAGGCTTAGGTTACTTTTTATGCATTTTTCGAAATTTTTCATGTGTATTGGACCGATCCAGTTATTTAATTCTCTTATTTAATGCATTCACGTCTTCTTCTTTCATTTTTATGTGTTTTGTTCTCTTTCTTTTTTTTGATCCAACCATGTCATCTTTTCCTAGTTTCTGGTTCCCAGAAATTTTAATTTTGTACCTATTGTTATTTTTCTTCGTTTTTATAAAAAGATAAATTATCTAAAGTACCTTTTGTTCAAAAAAAAAAAAAAAAAAATTATCTAAAGTACCTTTAAAATTTTCAAAGTAATTTCGACAAAAACAAAAGTAATTTTAGTGTTTGTCAGTAGGCCCAGTACCACCAGAACAAATGTGTTTTCTTTGTTCATATGGGCCTCGTTGAACCTATAGCCCACTACATTTTTTTTTCGTATAATAAAAAGTATTACACACACATGACAACTAAATTAAATTATTCGACAATACAACATTTTCAATCAAAGTTCTCTTACTGATTTGGCTAATTTATCAGCTAGTTTGGAGATTAGCTTCCCGGAGAATGCATTTAGAATCAAAAGTAGTAGGAGTTTGATAGACGGAGGAAATTTTTGACAGATGTAGGCAGGTAGGAACTAGGAATAGAGAGATTGCACCATACCTGCATTTTTTACTCTTTGAAAATTTTAATGTTGTGAAGAGTTTCATAAAGAATCTTCAAGTCTCCAGAAGGCGACGTTACATGCTGTGGTGTGATATGCTGTACTTGGGCTTGTTGGGCTTCTTTAGTTGTGTACATTACTAGGTTTCGGATAAACGTCAGTCTTTCACATTGATATAAGGTGTAGGTGACAAAAGGTTCTTCGCTAACAATTAAAAATGTCCGCCTTCTTGCCCTAATTCACCTCAAAATCATATGTGCCAGATATTGTCTTTGATACCGTAAAAGATTCAAAAACTTATACTTCCTCCGTTCCAAAATGTAAGACGTTTTGACATTTTATTTTGTTTCAAAATGTAAGACGTTTTGCCATCCCAATGTAAAAATAATACTAATAAAAGAATTCAAAAGCAATTCTGTATTTTTATTAAATACATGTAGTAACATGTTCTTTGCTTTTATTAAATGCTTAAAAAAAAGAATATTAGATTAAAAATATAGTTTTTATTAAGTTGCATGCAAAATCTTAAAACGTCTTATATTTTGAAACGGATGGAATATATTGTTTATGATGATGCTTTATTGCTTTACGAAGACGGGACTAAACTATTTATACAAAAACTAATGTGTAATCTAACATCTCTCAATATATAAAGATATTTTGAGGAAACTCAAAAAAATTGTATCTTACTTTTCCTAAAACCATTCATATTTTCTCATTTTTATTTGGAAAAGTCTAGAGATTGAAAAAATACATCAGACCAACATTTCTAGCCTAATTAGATATAGCTTGAACTCGTTACTTTCCATTTTTTTCCTTATATAAATATCAAATTTCGACTCCACTTACCTCATGGTTTGATTTATATATATGGTCCAGTGGAATCCGACCCAAGAAAAGATTGATATATGGCTTTGCGGTCGTAGAGTCCACGAAGCCCGTTTTTTGCCAACCCATACATGTAGCCAGCTGACTGGTCAGGCCTCCTGGCCGATACCCATTTTTTTAGGCCTAATACTATTTGTGTTTGAATGTATTTGGAGTTATTTATGTACACGTGAAAACCGAGAAACATTGAATTATTGAAATAATATTCATGGTCCCATTACCAAATGAATAAAGTTCTTTATTTCTAAATTTCAATCTCGCTTCCCTCCAAGATTATAAGTAATGGAACGCCATGCCCCACGCCCACGGGCACCAATTCATAATGCATGGCAGATAATCATTTGAGAATATGATTACCGGTAAAGACAGACTTAAAATATTAGGTAATTTCGTTATTAAAGATAAGCTCTGCTGGAAATGTGTTTTTTTGAATTAGTAAACATAATCTAAACATAAATAAATTTATATTATTTTTTGGTATCGTTTAATGTACAACATAGTTATAATTTATTTTAATGTCTTTACCAAAAAAAAAGATTATTTAAGTTTTAGGGTTTCTTTTAAAACCGTAAGAAGGTAATATATATATATATACATTATCTTGCAACAAAATTCGAGAAAAAAAGGAAACTTGGTATATAACAACCAAGTAGTACTTGGTCCAGTCGCAAAAACATGACCCTTCCAAAGGAGTGAAAATCATGCTCAGGGAATTTGAATTGCTTTACCCCAGCCTAAAAAGATATATAGGCTTTCGGATTTGCAACTTCTTGGTTATCAGAAGAAGAAAAAAAAAACAAAAATCGGTATATAGCAAAAATAAAAGGGAGAATGTCACATACAATAATTAAGTGCGAAAAATATAGAAAAGCTACATATATATGCGTATGTATATATAGAAACAGCTAGCTAGCATGCAATGTAGCGGGAAAGCGAGTGCATGGACTTCAGTGAGTGTGTCTCATATAATGCCATTTTAACTTTTAACCTAAAAAGCAAAACTCTCTCTTTGTTTCAACCAAAATACAAAAAACCACTTGCGAGAGTCAATAAAGCATCAGACAAACAACTAACCACATACACACCACAGCTTACATATATTGATGTCTTTGTACACATTCCATCGGAAATATCAAATTCTTGAAAAGATTGCTGATATCATATATCATCTCTTAAAGTAGTAAGTATTTATCAAAAATATAACTTACTAATATAAATGTTTGAGTTCACCTGCTTTAATATTTTAGAATTAATTGATACTACTATATGTTCTCTCTTCTTTTTTTGGGCAAGATACTATATTTTTCTTAAGTCGTTATAACAGTACAAAAAGATTGTAGATTTCAAAGTTTGTTTATAGAAATATACTAGGTCTAACACCTTTTTAATTGGAAAAGCTTTTAAAAAAATTATTTAACTTATTACTACTCTTGTACGTACGTAGGATTTAAGATAAAATACGTAATGACCAATCAGAAGACAGTACAACTAATCACGAGTGAATTTGTTAAGAACAAAGATGAAAAGAGATGAGCTAAACTAAGCATTCATCATTAAGGTTACATCGCAAAAATAATCTACACAGAATACATAAAACTCGCAGATTAATAAGGGAATTCTTAAGTAGATTTTGTAGTTTTAGAGACTTACTCTTATTTTTATTTTATTTCTAGATACCAATTGCTTCCTCTGAACCTAAACCAGATCTACATAAGAATTCCACAATTTTCTGCCTCATCTTCATGACTTCATCTACCTTCAGGGTGCAGAGGAAAAAGCTCGAGGGTTACATTGTCAATGATTTTATTAATAGTAGTTGCCATAGTACTACTATTTTTGTTTCTTCTGTTCTCTATCTCCAAGTTCTCAAATCCCCAGCTCCTACATGTCCTCTTGTACTCATTCTCTTCCACTAACTCCTCCTTCTCCACCATGGATGCTCTCTACACAATAAAAAAAAAAATCCTTAAATATAATTAATTAGAAACCATTTTATACAAAACCCTTTTAAAACATTATACCCTGGTGTCTAGTGACGATGAAGTTCTTGTCTTCGTTGCTACACTCGGGTTAGAGATACTAGTGGTCGTGAAGCTGCTTTGGCAACTTAGGCTGATGAGGTTGTTCCTCTTCTGCTTCTGTCTCTCGCGGGCTTTGTGGTTCTGGAACCAATAGAACACATTTTTCCCTTCGATTTTCCCGTACTTACCGAGTTGCGATGTGATATGCTCGATCTGTTGAGCGTTAGGAGTACGCATTCCACCTTTGTACAACATCTCAAGTATCCCTATCTGTTCTTGAGTCGGGTTCCACCTTGTCCCTCCCGGGTGCGTCTCCAACTGAACCCACACATTAATTATTTCGTTACATTTGTTAGAAATCATACATTAAAAGAAAATATATAATAATAAAAAGGAACCACTCCAGTCGTTATAAATGTAAAAGTATTAGGTATGCCGCAATTATGCAAAATTCTTCTAGAGTGAAATATACGTTCTTTTCTTTTCTCTTTTTCAAACAAAAGAAAAAGATGCAAATAAAATTGTAATGTACAATAATGGAACTGACTTGATGAGGAGGGTCTCGTTTGTGTTCAAATTTTGTCGGACCGGTTAGATCAGGTCTAATGAAGCTTTTGAGGTCAAAAGTGGCAGAAGTGACGCCGGAGGAAGAAGAAGGAGGGGAGGGAGGGCTGCCGGAAAGCTTCGGGGCGAGAGGACGGAGGCGTTTGCAGCTTAGGCTAAGGGATGATGTCGAGTCATGTTGATCCCACGAAGAAGAAAATCCATTAGAAAACTCATGAACCTTCATTGCTATATGTTTTAATTAGCAAATATTGCTATGACTTTCTTGTTACAAGACTTAAGCTTATGTATATATAGAAGAGAAGTGTGAAATGATAGTGGTATAGTGTATAATGATATCATTGGTGATATCCAGTTGTGTAGGAAAAAAGATAAAGAATGGAAAATGAACAGATGATTTTTACAAAAGTGGGACGTCGGGAAACCAAAGACCAAATGATGGGATATGGTTGACTTTTATCATTTACACTCTCTTTGTCTTTATTGTAAATAGAAATACTCGGAAATAAAAGCAATAGGTGAAGAACAAATTTGAAACTAATTGAAGACAGTGTGATCTTTGTTTTTTTTGGTTTGTTTGAGAAAGTGAAGATCATTGTGTGAATATAGGTATGCGTACGTGTGTCTCTACATACACATAATACATGCGTACGTGTGATGTGTTCATGTCTGCATGGAGCACTACTTTAAACTTTGCATAATATTTGGAGCAACCAAATTAGATTTAGTTTCATGCTTACGCATGTCATGCGTGAATACCGCATAATTTATCTATCTTCTAAAATTTTCCACTACTTGTAGTCTATAGTACTATGTCTTGAGATCCTATAATTTAGGCAGAATGTTGAGGACATGAACCACTAGAAATAATATGTTATAGATACGTGATATCAAAAGACTTTACTATTCATTGAGATTGACATTGACCTAGGAGCCAATAGGTTTGCTTTTACAGAAAGGTTTGAATTTTTTTTTTTTGGGATCAAAAATCTAACAAATGCATGTGATTTATCAGAAAATTCCCTAACCAAAGCTTGACAATCTTTCATTCTACAAGCTAAAGAGTAGGGACATAATTTCTCTCTCACCTTTCTTTATTTCAAGAAAATATTTTAGAAATAAAACACTGAAAAAGTTAGCTTTAATGATAGGATGTCGAATGCTTTTCGGTGGCTCTCAAGTCTCAACTACTTTATATAGAGAAAAGAAGAATGAGAAGAAGAATGAATAAGGGAAAAAAAGGTATCTTCCAATCCCAATACTCGAAATTGCTTTTATTACTTTTGTTAAGATACGGATTTTGCCTAAATTAGTGCTAGTTTATAATGAGCCAGGACAGACTTTTATGCGGAAAAGAAAAGGCTAGAAATATTATAATGTATTATTATCATGTTTTATGTTGATAATAATAACATTACTATAAATTATGTTTATTTGATATTGATACAAAAGCATGGTTTGGTTTGGTAATGTCAAGCGTCCCATTCACTTTAGATCAGTGTATTGTATTGTTATTCTCTTGTACATCGGGAACAGCAGAACTTCAATTTCCTAATTAATTGGGTATTTTACTAATTTAAAACAGTACGTATGCAATTCTTTTTCCATATCTTACACGGAATTGTTTTTCTTCTAATTACCTTTGACTAATATATCATCATCTTTTTGTTTGAGATGTAGTCTAGAATTACAAAGAACAGAGACCATAAACTCTTCAGCATAATGACAATTCATGAAATTTATGTTGGTTTTAGAATTCAGAGGCGGAGCTAGTCAATGAGGAGGGGTTCAACTGACCCCCATAACAGTTATGCATTTTTTTGTGCAAGTTTATCTATATATTACATGATGGCAAATTTGGTTTGTTTTTTACTCGACTCCCATGTCTCAAGTTCTACATCCCATGCCTATGAAAGGAATAAAGAAACGTTTACCTAGAGTATCAAATTCTATAAAAAATTTAGGATATCATGTCTATAAATATTTACTAATCACTAGAGATGTTTGTTAAGTTATTGTTCTTTTAACCTCAAATGCGCACCAAGAACTCAATGTTAAATCTATAATACTTCTAGATATTTAATGTGTCCATGCATTTTTTCCACCTCATTGATTTTCCATTAATTTTATCATTTTTGTAATAATTTCTTATTTGTTACCAGATTCTTTTTGTTAGTCCTTTTTATCCAATTTATTTTTGTTCAATATTTATTTTACTATTTAAAATACAATTTTTTTTAATTATATACCATATTTTCTACATCATTTGTTTTTATTCTAGTTTTTTTAGTAACATGTACTATGTCGACAATATTATCATAAATCACTAGATTACATGTCATTGTCAATAAGAACATAAATTAGAATAGTTTTTTGTAATTTGTTTTTAAAAATAATTTTATGAATTATTTCGGATAGAATTTGGGTTATATTTTAAATTTTATATTACATATTATAATTACCATTTAAAAATTTAGTTATATTTTCAGTTTTGCTTATGGCATGAAAAACTTTAGGCACAGCTCTTCAGTACCCCTTTGATAATTTATATCTAATTTATATTAAAAAGGCCAAAAGTGCATAAAATGCTAAAGTTTATTTTACCAATCTTATTTTTGAATTAAATAATTTAATATTATTATATTTTATATTAATAATATAATTCCCGTAATATATTATTTTGGCTCCGCCACTGTTTTAAATTACAATATTTCCTCTTTCTTGCATTGAGTGGATAGAAATGTAATAGTATAGTTATTTTCCTCAAGGATCAATACTATCAACCGGTAAGAAAATAAAACAAATGTATTGAGTTAATTTAGTATGAACAGTGAAAATAGTCAAATTATATAGTCTCAGCTAATTTGTTATGATGCAAGTATATGTACAGTATCAAACTTCCATTAATATGGATATCAAAGTTATGAAGGTCGAAAGTCACCGTTCATATCAGTGGTTAAAACAGAACAATTAAAATCATGGAGGAAATATAGAAGTACATGTGTAGGTTGATCATGACTAATCTAACATTAAAAATATCTCATACAGAAAGAAATTATAAAACTATTAAACACCACAAATATATCAAGCTCAAAGTTCTTAAGAGACTACTCTATCATTCATCGTACACTGAAAAGTGAGTAGAACTTCACTTAGTCCAAAAGCATCATGATATATTATAGATTTTTCTATTTTTAGCCATGATATATGTATCGGTTTTAGAATTTTTTTTATTGTTTCTAGAGTCTTTTCTAGTCTTTTTAAGGTTTTTACATGTTCAGGACACATTTGAAAATAAGAAAACATTCTAGAGCTAAACCGAGGAATAAACACTGAAGAAACGGATTCAGTATCAAACGCAGGAGTGTCGATCGACACCCTCCAGTGTCGGTCGACACCGTACGCAGCCTAACAAAAAGTTTCGACGGTTTAAGAGTTTTGAAGCCCACAAATCGACCCAGAAGAATTTCTTAGTTGTAATTTTAATCCTTGCACGTTTTTGAGATATTATAAATAGTTTTTACACTTTTCATTATTCATTATCAAACAACTTTGCAATCTTCTTTTCTGCTTTGTAATTCTCTGAACTTGAACCCTTTTGAATATAATTGGAGAGATCTACTTTAAGAGATTTCAAATCCCTGTAGAGAAAAGATTTATTCTAAACTCTAATCTTCTTATGATTTCTTTATTGCAATATTATTCAAACATGTTTTCTGTTTCTATGATCATGTCTGAGTAATTCTCCTGTTAGGTTTAGGGATTCTCATTAGAGACTTAGATGAATTAGTAGATCGATAACCTATTCGGATTTATCTATAGAGTTCTTCACCTTAGGTTGTTCTTAAAGTTACTTCTAGAGTAGCTAACTAGAACTTGATCTTACGATAATAGGTTAGACACGAGAGTGCGCCTGTTACTGGAACTATCTTAGGTGGGCAGAAATTACTAGATTCAGACGAGAGTTGGTATTGGAATCTTTGTAAACATATCAAACTAGATTTTAATGCTTGCTTAATTTTAGGAGTTTACAGACGAGAGTTGGAACTTCCTGCTATTAGGTTTAGTTAGTCAATTCAGGCGAGAGTTGGTTGGCTATAATTTAGTGATTTGAGTTCTAGAACGGTTCGATAATAATCCTATTTATCTGCTAGATCTACTATTTATTTATTTCTTACGAAATTCCCTAAATCTGATGCTTTAATCTATCTGAACTTTTATCAATTTAATTGCTTTGTCTTATTTTAATTTTTTCATATTTATTTAACTTAATTTCAAAACTGTTAACTTTCTGTGTGAACAAAAGAACTTTGTGGAATCTGACCCTTAAATGCTACAATGATCACTTATTTGAGAGAGTAAACTTGAGTTCTAATTTGATTCATATCAAATTTGACGCCGTTGCCGAAGTTCTTGGGAATCACCGTTAAATTTTGTTTAGAAATTTTGTCTAAATTTTTCTTTTCTTTTGAAACTTACGCGTTTCTTTTTGTTTTTTGTGTTTCAGGTGCATGTCTAAATGCATAACTTGGAGCAGCAGAGAAAAGGAATTTGTCAATTTGTCTACGCTTAAATTGGCAAAGTTAGAACGCACCAAGCGCAAATATCAAAAATTATCAACAATGGTTCGTGGAGAAATCAAAGCTGATGAACAGGAAGTTTTAAGAGATGATTATGGACAAGCCTACAATGAGGCTAGACAAAGACTGGATGATCACGGTATCATCATACCTGAGGATCAAGTTGTTGATCCGAACGCCCAACTTGCTGCTCAACACAACACAGCCGCTGGAAATTTGATTAGTATCGACCGACACCAACAGGGTGACGATCGATACCTATAACCAGCAGAAGTACAGTACAGAGATGGCCAACAGGGCCATAATCGACCGCCTGTTGCGGTACAACGTCAGCTAACTCTTGGGGATTACAACATGTTCTATGCTAATCGATCAGCGATCGTACCACCCCCATTCCAGAGAAACGACTATGAGATGAAACCCGCTTACTTTTCACTCTCGTGGGAGAACATCCTATCCATGGCTTATCTCATGAACAACTTATGGATCATATCGAGCGCTTTGAGGATTTGGTATCTACCATCAAGGTTAATGGAGTTTCAGATGACTACCTTCTCTGCAAGCTTTTCCCGTACTCACATGTTGGAGAAGCAGCTTCTTGGCTGAAACAGTTGAAAGCAGGATCTTTGACTAACTTGAGGAACATCAAGATTGCCTTCCGGAACAACTTCTACGATGATGGTAAGTCTGAAGAGCTACGCAACAAGCTATCTACATTCAGTCAAGGGCCAACAGAAGCATTCAAAGCCGCTTGGGTAAGATTCAAGGAGTACCAACGCGATTGCTCACATCACGGTTTCAGTGAAGTTCAGCTTATAGGTACCTTCTTCAGAGGAGTTGATTGGAGATATCAGATGGCTCTAGATGATGCGAGCAATGGCAACTTCAATACCATGTATCCTAAAGATGCTATAGCTTTGATTGAGAATCTAGCCTGCAGCAATAGCACGAAGAACGCAGACTTCGAGAGGAAGAAGATCGCAAGTGCGATTACAGGTAGCCAGTTTGCAGAAGTCAATGCCAAGTTGGATTCAGAAGACATATCCGCTGAGTAGTAGCTTCCAGAGAACCTACTGGAACACAACTTACCAAGCTCCCCCTACACCCACTCCTGAGAGTAAGATGGAAACGATGCTCGAGCAGATTCTAGAGGGTCAGACGAAGCTTACAGTTGAGTTAACAGGAAGTTTGATGTCATTTATTCTGATTTGAATGGCAGATTGACACTTTGAACAATCATATGAAGAAGCTTGATGGTCAAGTCGCGGCTGTTAAGAGACAAGATGGTGTTCTTCCTGATATGCCTGATGCCAATCCAAAGAGAGCCTACAATGCTATTCTGCTCCGAGATGGGGATGTTGTTTGGAAAGAATTGGATACAGAAGACGAGTTTGACCTTGCTGCTGCAGAACCAGTGTCGATCAACACCCCCTGGTACTACTTAGTAATATATCATATATTATATATTTCACCCATTTTATAATATATATTTTTTTTGTCATCCATTTCATAATAAGTAGTATCATTTTAGGTTTTAATTTTTGATTTTCAAAGAATGTTGGCTTTATTTTCAATACAGATTTTCACACAATTTTTTAATTTTACTCGTATCTAATAGAGTGGTAAATTAATACTATGATACTCCGTATTATTTAAAATACAGGGAGCATAATTTGGTTTTAAAAAAAAAAAAATTAAATCGTCGAGTCATCCTAAATGCCTCTCGGAATGTGGAGTCTTTGTCGGAAATAACGATGTTTCACGGTAGGGTATAATTCTGATTTTTGGGAAATAAAATTACGTACTGGACACTGGTTACAAATAAAAGCTAGAACAATGACAAAAGACAATCATGTTAATTGGAAAAAGTGAAAGGACAAGTGTCATTCCATCTAGAGATGGTGCGTGGGGGTAATCATATCACGTTTGACACTACACCCTTCCACATACATTTCTTGCTTTCTCTTTAAAATTCAGGTCTCACGTATTAACAAAATTAACAAAATAATGTTATTTTTTTTTTTTGACGTATTAGTGTCTAAATTGAGTAATTGAGTTAATTTAAATAGTCTATATCACATCATTACTAGGTTTTATCACGTAATAGAAACTATGAGAAGCCGAAGTAGCTAGTCGTGACACTAGTTATCTACTATTGTCGTTCACGTAAAAATATCGTAAAAGTAGATGTGCATTGGCAATCTTGTGTTATAGATCATGCGTTAGAGAAATTGGGATGGTCAAAAAAGGACGAGTGAGAATGATTGAATCAAAAAAGAGATAAGTGATGAAGTCGAGAGTAACTCTAAGTGGAGCAATCGGTGCTATAATAATATTCATCAATCATTACCCATTTGTATTGTAATCCAACCAACTAAATTTGCTATCATAGTCACGTGCCTTTGGCCCGCACGTGGCAATCCCTTCCATTTGTTGAAGTAATTAAACAATGTTGCATTCTATTGAATCTTGGAACTCATTAGGAAAAAAATGTACATTTTATTGCCGGAATGCGTAGTTTTATTGGAAACTAGAGATTTGGGAATGTTTTATTGTTTGGAGTAGGAGATGTTAAGGAATTATCCTTATTGAACAGTAAATTATTTCAGTCTATAGAGTTTATCAAAGAATAGTACGTACGTAAGTTACTAAATTGTAAGGTAAACACACTATTTTTGATTGCGAATATATTGTTATTTAGTTTACGGTGTACACTACTGATGGTAAACGGTATATTGTTCATCTTCCACTACCCGATTCAATAGTATATATCATTCACTATGTATATTTATTCATATAGACGATATTTAAAGTAGACGATATATTGTTTACGGTGGATGATACATTGTTTGCACTTTGCAGTGATGCCATCCTACTGTTCACATTGTAAGTCATGCATTACAATATTCTATGACATAGTTCGTAACAAAGGTTTTAAAAGTGGTAGTACGATAAAAATACCGAAAAACACATTTTTAAAAAATATTCCGTAAGATTTTAAAGTGTTCAAAAATGATAAATCCGTAAGATTTTGGAGAAAATGGCATATTCGTAAAATTTGCCAAAAAATGGTATTTTTCGTAAGGATTACCTAATATTTTTACAGTTATTAAAAATACATGTTGTGAGATATGAGAATGTAAGGTCATGCATGCCTTATGACCACAAGGGCTACTTCAAATATTGAAAGCAGCTTGGACAACCAAATCGTTTTTAAACTTATTTTGCTTAGATGATAAGTTATACCCTTGCTATTAGTTGTAGATATCATCATAATGATTTTTATTAACTAAGTTATTCTTTATTAATTATATTGGTAGAGTCCTATATCTACTCAAAACAACCGTACCAATAATATGATTGACATTCACAAATTTTAATTCTCCTGGTCTAACTATTTCTATTGGTGAATCTTCATATCTTTTAGGAGTTTCTAGGACCATGCATTGATCTTTTATTAAACCAAACATTACTATTTAGACTCATACAAATCATCACAAACTCTTTCCAAAAGTATCTTTCAACCTGCATAACATACAAAACATTTTCAAATATATTATATGGGTCAGCACAATTAAGCATGGAACCGTCATGAGAAAACAAAAATTGTATGTTCATTATTGGTGACTTCTCACACAAAATTAGTTTTCTTGATTGTTTGTTGCACCCATTTTTCAATTTTCATTGATTAGGTTTTTTTCTTTCCTTAAGTTCAGATTTGTTTGACACAAATTTTATTTTTCTATTTGCATCTTATATTAGAAGGAATCCCAAACAAAAACAGAATACGACTTATTATACAAGAATAATAAACAAAATACTTAACAAAAGAAAACCACTCTTTCTCTCAACTAATCTCATTACTGTAATCAATTTGCTATAAGTTGACAAAAAGAGACATATATTAACCTAAAAGAAATTGATATTGGAAGATTCGTGTTTTTGGTAGCTAGCAGTGGAAAGTAAAGTTAGAATGAACAAAATTCTCTTTGCTTTTTGGGCACTCAGACTCACTCTGTCACTCACCTTCACTTTATTTTTCTTAACTTTTCTTTTTCAATTTTCCCTCTCTTTTATTTTCTGAAGAAAGTGAGAGAAAAAGAAGGAATGAATTGAAAAGGGTTGAAGTGAGTGAAAGACATTATGATCGCATGGTGAGGAAATTGTCAAAGTCATGTAATGCTAAAGTTGGTACAGAAAATTTACATCTAAAATCTCTTCTTCTTTTTATTCTTTGTGGAGATTGGAGAACACTCCATTTTCCCAACTTTTACTGTTTATTTTCTTTTTCACACACAACTATCAATTTTGACCGAGTTGAAAAAACCTTATATTAGTTGTGATTTGTTAACTGATAAGTTATTTAGTAGTGATTAATCACACCAATCGATGTTCATCTTCAGGTGTACATCGTGTTTTAAAGTATCTCAAATCAAATCATGATCAAGGCTTATTTTTAGCTACTGATTCAAATATATGTCTTAATGTTTTTGCTCATATATATATATATATATATATATATATATATATATATATTTTGGAAAAAAAAGAAAGACAAAAAGAAAAAAAGAAAAAAAATAGGTTGGACTATTTTTCTAGATTCGACGAGATCAATCTATGTCTTATGTCTATCTTGCCAAGTCTCTTACCTCTTGAATGTTCAAAAAGCAAAACACTATTTTCTAAGTATAGTAAAACCTCTATAAATTAATAATGTCATGACTGAACTATTCTATTCCTTCTGTTACGTGTCGTTTAAAGTTTTTGCACACATATTAAAAAAATAATTAAATTTTCTGTTTTATCCATTATCTATATATTTTATTATTTTTTCATTGGTCAATACATTAAATTAATAGGGTCGAAACTGGAAATGTTACCAAACATCTGCATTGAAAAAACAAAACGACACTTATTTTAAAACAAAATTCAAAGGCTAAAACGACACTTAATATGAAACGGAAAGAGTATTAATTTAATGATAAATTAATTTATAAAGATTTGGCTAATTTTTTAATTTTTATAACATTTTTATCTGAAAAAGTATTTTTTTTTAATTGTAATCAATATCTTTTTAGAACTGATCACAAGTTGAAAAACAATAAATGTGTCTAGAAAACAACTCAAGTTTAATTACTTTTTTTTTTCCTTCTATTGATCTTTAATCAGTAATTTATAAGATTTAAAGCTTTCATATAATTTTAATGAAAACGGTCTTTATCATCAAAAAAGTTTTCCAAGATGAAATATATAACGACTTTATTTTTCTTTCTTAAATCATATACTTCCTCCGTTGTTTTATTTAATGTTTTAGGAGAAATTATTTATTTGAAAATAGATAATATTTTCAATTTTTTTATGCAAAATTACTTAGTGTTATAAATTAGACGATTTATATTATGTAAATTATTTTTATTGGAATAATCATGTTTATATAAATAATAAATAATGTTTTAGTTTAGAAATAAACAAAAATTAAATGATTTCTTAATCTGTGTGCAACAACCTTTAAAAACAGAGGGAGTAAATCATTAGTAAATGCATATTGGAAACAAGCTATACTCTTTTTTTTCCAACCATACATTAATTTAAATTCACTCCTCGATTGGTAGCCTAATTAGGAGGTAGAATGTTTACATAAAAATCTTCCGAAAGTAAATATCTGGAGGTCTTGGCTAAACAATCGGCATGGAGATTACAAGAATAAGAAATATACTTAACAACGTGAATAAAGAAAAATTAACACGAAGCAAACCAATCTCTTCGAGGAGATTGGAGAAAACAAGTCAATTCTCAGGGGACTCCACCAGTGAAACTAATTTATACTATATTCATTTCCTTTTTATAAGGGTTTTTAGAAATTTTTATTTGTTTCTTATTATTTGATTTTTTAACTTGTGAGACAGAATTTATATTTATTTAATAGTTTATAACCATTCAAGTTCTGCGTATTTTTTTATTGGTTGAATTAATTTTTGTTATGCATTAAATCGTATTTTCTTAATATTGTGTTTTTATTTAAAACATCTTATAAAGAGAACTGATGGAGTATTGTTATATTGTTAAGCTGTTAAAATTTTATACTAGGAAAGCTTATGCGACCGAAATATATTTTTAAGATGATAAAATTTAAGTTAAGAAAGAGTTGGCTTGGTTTCGTTTAAGTCTTACAGTTAACATTTCCTAAAAGATTTTGGCTTCAGTTTCGCTTTGTTTTGTTTAAAATTATAAACTTATTTTTTTTAACCTTTTTAATATGTATGTAGTTAGTAATACTAGGTTATGAACCTTCGCGATATCGCGGAGAAACTCATTTTCAACAAATATATTTTATTATGTTTATGTATTAAATTATTATGATAATATATTCAAATAATTAAATTATTACATATAATTAACTATGCCTTAAAGTTAATATCGTAAATATTTTCCAAATATGTTAAAACAATTTATGAATAAAAATGTAAAATAGAAGAATTATGATTAAAAACACTTTTGAAACATTTTTTATTAATAGAAAATTATTTATAAGTGACAAAATACATAACGAAGAGTTATAATATAGAAACACAACCGGAAAAATAACCGTCAATGAAAAAAATAACCATCAAAATTTGTCGAAGAGTTGCGATAAAAAGACATAATCGAGAAAATAACCGTCAATCTTTTAACAGAAAATTGCGATAAAAAGACACAACTGACAAAAAATAACTGACAATATTTTAACGGAAAGTTGCGGTAAAAAAACACAACAAAAATAAAGTAAATATCAATATTTTAACGGAAAGTTACGATAAAAAGACACAAACAAAAAAGTAACCGTCAATATTTTAATAGAAAGTTATGATAAAAAAAATACAACTGAAAAATTACTGTCAATGAAAAATTATCCATCAATATTTTAACGAAAAGTTTCGATAAAAAGATACAACCGGGAAAAAATAACTATGAATATTTTAGCAGAAAGTTGCGATAAAAATAAACAACCGAGAAAAAATATCCATCAATATTTTAACAGACAAAAAAAGACACAACCGAGAAAAAATTACAGTCTATATTTTAACAGAAAGTTGCGTTAAAAAGACATAAACGAAAAAGTAACTGTCAATATTTTAACGAAAAGTTGTGAGAAAAAGATACAACCAAAAAAAATATCTGTCAACGAAAAAACTAATCGTCAATATTTTATCTAAGAGTTACGATAAAAAGACACAAACGAAAAAAGTAACCACTAATATTTAAATGGAAAGTTTCAATAAAAATATACAACCGAAAAAGAACCGTCAATAGTTTAACGAAGTGTTGCGATAAAAACACATCCGAGAAAATAACCGTTTATATTTTAACGGAAAGTTACTATAAAAAGACACAACCGTTCAGAAGTGCAAAATGCATTTATTGAGATTGTGATTTTGGTTAATAAAACCAATTTTATATATAGTCTAATGGTTAAGGTAAAAAAATTCCTAGTATTACTAACTAAACAAAAAATGCAATGAAAAATATATAATGGAAAGACGTAACTTTAAATGAATAAATGCAACTATAAAGATATAACCGTAAACTGAAAAGACACAACTATAATTGAACAAATATAATCGTAAATAATTCAACGAGAATTTAAAGAGAAAATTCAATAAAAAGACACAACCGTAAAAAAAATAACCGTAAATATTTAAACGAAATATTGCGTTAAAGAGACGCAACCGCTCAAAGGTACAATATGCATTTGTTGAGATTATATAATAGATTAGATTTATTATTTCAACTGCCAATCTAAACATTTCTTTGTAAAGTTATCTAACACTCTAGAGGAAAAGATTTTCAACTTATTTTTCTTTCCCTAATCCATGAAATGGTCTTTTACTTGTTTGGTTAAACTGATTTCTGTAGTTTTTCCCGAATCCTCTTACCTTTACTGAAATTCTCAATTTTAGAACTTTTGTTTGCTTCATTGTTTCATTAGAGCATATGTAAGGGGAGAACACTTTGTGTGTTCTTAAGGGTTTTAAAATAATAAAAATGTTGAATAGTGGATACAACTGTTCTTAAAATTATAAAAACTGTTCTTCCTGAAGAACAGTTCGCAGGATAGGTTAGAACTGTTCTACCACTGTTCACCTTATTTCCTATTTTTAAATCTTAAGAACACACTCAAAAGTTCCCCCTTACATATGGTCTTAGGCTGATATGGGATTCTCTTCTTGAAGCCATGGAGAACATCGGATGGGCTTATTCCTGTAAAAGCCCAAACAAAGAGTTAATAACAAAAGAGAGCAACTTAATGCACAAGGAACCGTGAAACAGAGAGAGAATAAAAAGCGGTCACAAAGTGAGTTCGAGCTGTTAGTTTTCCTCCAAGTGGAGAAGAAAACTAATTTGGGTTTGGTTTTGGAGAAGATTTATATTAATCCATAAGATTAATATTGGACTTAGGGTTATGAGGGACTATATAAACAGCTTTAACCATATTATTTGTGTAAGAGAAAAAAAAAGAAGGTGATTTTCACATTTAAAGGAGGTGAAAAACAGATCTGTTAAAGTTTGTTGTTTAGAACGTTTTGACATTCAAACTAACTCTGATTCCGCTGATTTTTGGAGGATAGCTTTGTGACCCCGTGTACTTCAGATTCAACGGTTGGTTTAAGAGAAATATTTGTTTTAACGTGTCTGGTCGTGTTTGGAATTTTCAAAATTTTCTACATCATCTCTTGAGTGTTTAGGAGATCTGACGGTGAATTTTTCTCGTTTTGAGCAGAAAATTTGCAGAGTTGTTCCTGACTTATTCATCTATAGGATTTGTATGGTGGAGATATGATTACGTTGCCGGACGTTTTTGACTGCATATTTCTAGGCTTGTGTATCCCTCTCTTGTATTGTTTTCTTATTATTGTTGGAGATTAATATTTGCAGCCTTAGTCTCTGGAGAGGATGTGGTTGTACTCAAATAAATTGATGATAGTAGAATTTTAGGTGGAAACAGTCTCGTAGTGTTTACTCCTCAGTCCTCACATTGAAGGGGTTTCCACGTAAAATTTAGTGTCTCGTTTACTTTATGCTTTGAAGTTTTTACTGCATAGTTTATTATATTTTTTGACATACTCACACAAGTAAGGTGAAAGTTTATTCTGCTGCGCAATTGTGCGTAGTTTCCCCAACAGAGTGGTATTAGAGCACTGGTTAATAACGTAAGCCAGTTTCTCCAAGTAATTAAACTAGTGCTCTAATACCATTTTGTTGGTGAAACGACACACAACTATGTAGCGGAATAAAGTTTCAGTCTACTATGTGAGAAAAATATAATAAACTTGGCAGCAAAAACTTCAAAGCATAAAACGAACGAGACATCAAACCATAGGACTGTAGTCCATTCTAAATTCTAGTATCACCAATGTATTTGAATACAACCACGTCCTCTTCAGAGACTAAGGCTACAAAAAGCAATATCCAACAACAAGAAAAACAACACAAGAGAGTAATACACAAGCGTAAAATATGCAGTCCAAAACGACCCTAGAGTTAATAAGACTAGATTTACTCGCCCGCGCGTTGCGCGGGATACCAAATTTCAACGGGTTACAATACAAAATGTTAAAACTAATCATAATCGTTTGAATTTCAAAAACTCTATATATTTATACTTGTTTTACGAAACAATATATAACATAGAAATTATAAAATATATTTGGTAGGTACCACGTAATAATAAAAATTATATAAGATGAATCGGTCTCGGTAGTTATCAATGGACTTTATCAAAAAGAGAGTTATTTCCATAAACAAATCTTGTAAGTATATTTTTCTTGATGTTTTGACCTATCGTACCTCGTACTAAAAGTAAATTTGCTAAGTTTGAACATCAATCTATGAAAATATATAAACGTAATATTCATGCCACTTCAATAGGTTTGGAGAGCATAATTTATCTATTGAAGCAAGACCATAATACCTAAAGGAAAGTTTTGACCAAATCATAAATGTCTTTATCTTATCTATCCTACTATGCTTACATGGTTCGACGATTTAACCCGATGTTGAATATGATAGTCTGGTTTACTAAACCAAATTATCTATAGTGCATACATATATCCGATGAATTTCGTTTAGTCATGTGCATACATATATCTGATGCTTCAGGATCTTCAAACATTTTTTCGTCATCTTCTATGATGCATTTGTTCGCTTTCCAACATCTACTCTTCTATTATCTTCTATGCTCACTTACAAATAAAACTTTAAATTGATTCTTAACTCAAAACTATTTCCTCATTTTCATCTTCTTAGTTTATCTTTCGTTTATCAGTAATATGGTTTTCGTGCTTCAGTGTAATGTAATTTTACGAAAGATATATATTTGTTATAATTTTCTCAATAGTACTTATTTAGATTTTTACCTATATTTAAACATATTCAATTTTTATTTAGAAAGCAAACAATAATGTAGATATAATTGTATTATTTTTATTCTTATATTTTACTCTAATTTAATATTTAGATACAATGAATCTTTCTATTTTTTTTCATCAATGTGAATCTATACTATTACTATCTCGAAATAATGTAGATATAATTGTATTGTTTTTATTCTTATATTTTACTCTAATTTAATATTAAGATACATTGAATCTTTCTATTTTTTTCGTCAATGTGAATCTATACTATTACTCTCTCGAAATATAATTTTAAATATAAATTATTTCTTTTATCTTTAAAAACTTATACAAACATACATTTACTATAACATTTAACCATTTATTTTTTTAATCTAAAAATATTATTATTTTAAATGAATTTCTTCTATTTCATTAATATCTCTTTAAGTTAATGTTTCCATGAAATATGAATATCTTCTTATTATTAAAAAAAAAAAACTCTTATAGCTTTCCATTTCAATTCAATTCTTTTGTTCATCCTAAATTATATTTGAGGTTTCCTTATTATTCTTAAAATGATAGTTTTTAATGTTTTATTTTATTTTTAATAAGTTATTATTTTTTTGTAATTGTATAATAAATTTCATTAAGAATCCTTTTATCCATCTTAAATAACATTGATATCTTTATAAAATTTTCATAATTATTTTTTATTTCTTAATTAAATATTTAGGGGTTATGTTCATTTTAAGTTATATATTAACATAAAATTAATTTTAAATGTTTTATATGTATATATGTTACACTTATGTTATTCTTATTCAAGTAACCTTTATTTAAAATTATGCATTAATTGATGATTACTTCTTTGATAATGAGATGTATTAACCATAAAATTAAATATTTTGAAATAATTGTTGGTGGGATCTATAATATTAATGTGGTGATGATGTGGACACCCTAAGAGGAGAGAAACTCTCCCATTATATATATAGACTAGATTTGTGACCCCGCGCAATGCGCGGGATTTTACTTATAAACTATTAACAATATAAGCCGTGAATATAAATATATATAAATATATATATATATATATATATTGAATTTTAAAAGATAAATCTATAATGACATAAACCTATTTATGAAATGATATATAACATATATTTTATTGAGAATAATGTTTCTCTTGAAAAAAACAACAAATTTTTAGGTAACACGTTGTAAAAAATTAGTTGAAAAAATTCAGAGAAATATAATACAATCTCGACCATGTCATGTTCATACATCTTTTTGAATTTAGTCAATTTCTCTTGAAATTATTTCGCTGTCATTTTATTCGTCATATTCTAATATGCAGTCGTCCACCTCGCGACATTTTATCTCTTTTCACGTTCTTTTCGTTAAAATAATTGATTAAATTTTTGATTCATTATAAACTTATATTAAAATTATATTATCTTTATCTATTTCATTTTTATATTTTATTTTTTCTTGTCTATTATAAAATGTCTTTTTCCTACATATTAAATTTTAGGGGCTTTTGCAAAATGCCACTTTTTCAATGTCACTTTTCAAAAATACCCCTTTTTAAAAACCTTATAAAAAATGCTCTTAAAAATATAAGATTTACCCAAATATGTATGTAATATTATTATAACATACACAAACTACATTTCTATGTATCTAAAATCTTATAAATACTTTAGAAATACCTTATAAATGCATTTTAAATACCTTTAAAAACCTTTAAAATATCTTGTAAAACCTTTGAAAAACCTTAAAAATCCTTTAAAATAACTTGTAAAACATTTAAAAACACCTTATAAAACCTTATAAATACTTGGATCGAGTCTTCAAGTAGTAGTTACAATCCATAAGTACCTTATAAACCTAATAAAACTTTATAAAAATTTCAGATTTAAAAAGGGGCATTTTTGAAAATGGACATCTAAAAGGGGCATTTTTGAAAAGGGGCACACCAAAAGGGGTATTTGGATTCTTCCTATTCTCATACATTGCATTTTCCATGAAACAGTGCACTCTAACGTTATTGTTTAAAGAAATCTTGTATCTAATTGTACTTTTAAATCACAATTCTTTCCTTAAATATATTATACAATTTTATATATATTTTATCTTGATTTTGGATACATACTTTTTTCTTGAAAAATAGATATTCTTATTTCGTGTAATCTAAATTCTATAGTTTACTATCATATAAAATTTTTTTAATCTAAATATTTTATAACTCTTGAAAAGGTTAATGTCTTTCTAGCGTGATAACATATTTTTTTGTTTTCTACTTCTCATATATAAATTATATGTATTTGAAAATTATCTATATACTTCTAATTTTTATTCATATTTTTATCTTATATATTTTTGTGCTGTGTTTTATTAATTCATTAACTTCTATTTTTGAATTATCTATTTGTATATTAACTTCTATTCACATATTTTTGTGTGTTATATTATATTACTTTTTATTTATATTAAACAATGTTATTGTTTATGAAAAAATATGTTCTTTTATTAAAAGATGATAATATAAAAGTATGTGATTTTTTTTTTTAATGTTTCTTCGTTTAATAAATAAATTGAGTGGAAGTTTTATAAAGTCATATATATAATTTAAATTTTGATATCAATCAAAACGATTTATATGGCAATTTGGTTTGAAATGCACCTATTAAATCTATTGGGTAAGGGGTTCGAATCTTTTCGGTAACATTTTATACCTATTAAAAATGTATGATGACGTGTACGCTGATGTGTCGCCTATGTGGATACTCTAGATGGAGAGAAAACTCTCTCATTATATATAGATTCTGACAACCGTATTAGATCTCTACCGTACAAATCCAAGATGAACAAGTTAGGAACAACTATGCAAAATTTCAGCTTAAACCGCAAATAAATCATTATTGGATTTTTCAAAAACTCACGACAGATACTGTAACACCCCGGTTTCAGGAATATGGTGGTGCATGCAGAGAGGTTTAAAAGAATTGATTTGGCCACCTATGTCACCAAAGGGCACTTATCTTTTCGGTCAACGGTCCTGAGAGAACTCCACAGTTAAACGTGTTTGGGCTGGAGTAGTTTCAGGATGGGTGACCTTCCGGGAAGTGATTGTCGGAACCGTGTGAGTGAGGACAAAACACTGGAAAGATCATGTGGTGATATGTAGGGTCTGCAAACAAGTCTTTAAAGCCTCCCGGACGTAGCGGACCGATCGTCCGGGTGGGCCCATGGATCCGAGAGAGGACGTGGGGCCCACTGGTAGGGACGGTCGGGGCGTTACAGATACTGTAGAAAAATCTGAAAATTCTAGACATTACCAGGCTAAAACGTAGATTTTTTTCAAACCAACCGTTGAATCAGAATCTACACATTGAACTTGAAGAATACTGTCACGAAACTATCCTTTAAATATCAGCTATATCGGAGCTTGGGTGAAGGTCTAAACGATTTAAACAACAAATCCTAAGAAATCTATTTCCTTTTGCCTCCGAAAATCTCTTCTCTATTTTTTTTGTTTTCTCTTACCAAAAATTAGGTTAATAGTGTTTATATAGTCACTCATAACCCGAAGTCCATTATTAACCTCATAAGTTAATATAAATGGTCCAAATCCAAATTTGGTTATCCAAAAACTAAACTCAAATTGATTTCCCTTACTAGAAAGAAAATCTATTACCTATACTGCTTTTTAAATTTATTTTAACACATCAACTATATATAGGCTGCAAAACTATTTCTGATAACCCAGACGTAAGAAAGAACTGAACCGGAAACTAAAGCATAAACTATAGTAGCTTTAAATATTATTAATTAATTTGTCATGGGTTTAGAATCCATGATAAAAAGAAAAGGCCCAATGAAAGAATCCTAGATGGACTGCATAGCTATTTCATGTTAGGCCCTCGAGAGCGATGGTCGTAACTGAGATGATATTATGATTAACTAATTATATTTATAATACTCTATTTATTTGGGAAAATCATATTTTTAACATTCAAAGTGTAACTGGGAAGCACTTTAAACCTCGAAATAATTTTACTAACATTATAAACCACCAAGATTGTTTTACTAACACTTTAAACCTCCAAACTAACTTTTCTGTTTGCAAAACTATAAAAGATGATAGAACAATCAATTTATATTTATGTAATATATATTTATTTAAACCTATCAGTTATTTCATATCTTTATTTTCACGCTACTAATTGTGAGGCATAACTTTTTCACATCAAATACATCCATGCTAATTATGAGAAAAATGATATTGTATAATATTTTGAATTGAAATAAAAGAAAAACAACTAACAACATTGATATCTTATTATATAAATTATGCTTTTCAAATTTCGTAACTCATATGATTGAGACTCGTGTCATGTATCTCGATAAGATTTTGACATGTATAAACAATTTCAACCAATTAGATTTTGACATTATGTTAACACAAAAATAGAAAATTCCAAATAAAAAAAATATACTTAGATTTAAAAAAAGGTAAAGAAATATTTCTCAACTACTAATTTAAAAAAGATAACAAAAATAATAGATATATTCAAAAACGTTTTCTTTGAAATATGTAATAGATATATTTTCACGGTAATATTATTATATTTTTCAAAGCTTATTTTTTTGTTTCATTTACGGTTCTTATAATATTAACATGACAACAACACATGTCGAGTACTCGATCAGATGTTGATACATGTCAAAAAACAAATTAACTTATTTTCCTTAACAAAATAGGAAAACTAATGTTTTTTTAAACATATCGTACTATATAGTTATTTGTTTCAACGTTAGTAGTTAAGATAATTACGACATGTGTCAAGTATATCGATCATATATTGACATATGTCAAAAAATTAACCTTTTTTAAACAAGTAAGAAAACTAATTAAAAAGTATTACATATAATTTACATGTTTATATCTAAAAGTTTGTTTGACTTTTCTTTTCAAACAAACAAAAACAAATATATATTTGCATATGCTAATTTTACATGTTTTCTCAATTAGATTTTAACATATATAAAAAAATTTCATTTAGCATAGTTTTTAACCAATAGATAAAGAATAGTGAAGTTCAAAATAACAACATAATTTTTTAATATTAGTTTAATATTACATATTTCCTTATAGATTTTAATGCAAGTAATCATATGTGAAGACACAAAATATTTGAAACAAAATGAGGCTATAGAAATGAACTTTCGATTACTTGATTAAGACAATTTTGGATTTCCAAATTTCTTTGTGGATTATATTTTAGTTTTTTACTAATTATTTTTGGTTAATTTAAAAATTATTTTTAATTATAATTAAGATATAGATTTGATATTTTATAAATATTGTGTTTGATATAATTTAAATGAACACATATAACTTTAGTTAATGCTTTGTTAAAAAAAAAGGCTTTAGTTTATGCTCTCAAAAATGTATTACAAAGGCATTGTTGCAACGGTTCATCAAATATACTTAATGTTGTAATAATTGATCAAATAAATTCAAGTTGCAATGGTTCATCTAATATATCAAATATTGTAACGGTTCATCAAATAAATCAAAGGTTACAACGGTTAATCAGATAAGCCAAAATGTTCACTGGTTCAACTAAACAATCACAATTGTTTATGAGGTGTTAAGATAAAAAAGATGCCATCGTAGAAAATATTTATTCAGATTACAATTTTTTGAAAAAAAAAACAACCGTAAAATATATATTTTAGTTACAAAACCAAAATTCAAATCTAAATAATATGAGATGTAATTTTAAATGAATAGATGCAACTATGAAGATACAACCCGTAAGCTGAAAAGATACGACTGTAATTGAACAAATATAACTATTAAATATGTTAACGAAGAGATGCGATAAAAAGATACAACTGTAGAAAAATAACTGTAAATATGTCAACGAAAAGATGCGATAAAAAGACACAAAAAAAAATAACCGTAAATATTTAAACGAAATGTTGCGATAAAAAGACACAACCGTTCAGAAGTGCAAAAGCATTTATTGAGATTGCTAATCTATATAGATTAATCAAAATCTGGAATATTAAGAAACATCAAATATTTTATTATTCTATTAAAATCAGCGATTTTTCGTATTGAAATTCGTTTTATCCATAAAATGATTGAAAATGATAATTTATTTTCTACTTAAATAACAAACAATCGCAGACTTCTTAACCCGTTCTTCTAGACTTTTATTTTCTGAAGTTACTTTTGTTGACTTTTCTCCTCCTAATTGGGCAACTAATCAAGGAATTATTTATTAATTAATGTGTGGTTGACAAAAAAAACAAAAAACAAATAATCTTATACATCTTTGAGAATAGTTTATTTACTTCATAATTTGCTTATGGAATTTGGAAACTGATATGTCTATATTTTACTAGTTTTTACCATGCATTTATCTCTCATTTAGTCTAGTTTTACTCTTGGTTCATGTCATTTACAGTCACTTTGCATCAATTAGCATTACTTGTGTATTTAGGATCATTCTACATAACCATTGCATGCATTCTTGCATTTTTCGAGTTGTATCAGGCATTTTCAAGTATTGAGGAGCAGTGCCAGAGCAACCTACTAGAGCAGTGCAAGACCAAGCTACTCGACCAGTGCCAGAGCAGAGTACTCGAGCAGCTGCATAGAGACCAGACCAACCTACTCGACCAAAGCACTCGACCAGGGACCTCGACCACCACTCAGGAGCTTCGCTCGAGCACATGACTTAAAGGCGCAACCTTTGAAGAATGGTCTACTCGACCAATACCACTCGAGTACCAAGTCGAGTAGACCTTAAACCGACTTTGTATTTTTTTCGTTTTGTGTACTAGGGTTTTCTACTTTTGCTATAAATAGACCTCTTAGGGTTTTTTCCAAAGGATCTCGTTTTTTAGCCACTGAACAATATTTTCTGCAAACTTTTGTAATCCAAATTCTTTTTGATCCTTTGAGTTTTTGCAATTACTTTCTTCTTCAAAGTTGTTTATCTCATCTTGATCTATAACATATGAAGTTTTTATCGATTTCTGGGTTTGTGCAATTTTCTGGGTTTGGTTTCTTGAGCATGTCTGAGTAGTGATTAGGGTTCTTGAGGATGAGATAGATTAGGTGTGGAATCCTTGGTTTATTTAGGTGGTTAAGTGTAGAATTGTTTGAATCCCTTCTAGATTAGTAGTACTTAATGCTTATTCCTTTCTGATCAACTGGGATTTGAGCCCAGACATTTCCACGTCCACAAGGTGTTCGATGAAATGTCTGACCCAACTACTCCAGAGATTTTCATACTCTAGCCCAAAAGATTAATATTTATTGACTATATTAGATTGAATCTTATTGCCTGCTTTGCTAGATTTCGCTAATGATGATTAGGTCTGGAACTGGTATTGCTTGAGGATCTCTGTCGTGAGAGTGAATTGGTCTGTAGTTGAATCTATTGTCTAGGGATAACCTGTTTGGATTGTTAACCACCTAAGTAGACTAAGGAGACTGCTATAATCGATTACCCTATCCTCAGGACCTTTTATCTCATTTGATTTACTTATCTCTTTACCTGTTGCTTACTTGCTTATTGTTGTTTAGTATTGATAGTTATTTCTCTTTATGCATGATCACTCATGTTCTGTAGTTTTATCGTTTATGCATGATCGCTTAGGATTGCTAGATAACAAAACAATATCATGCCTGGCTTGACTTAGTTTTTTTTGAGCATATCTTGATTGATAGTAAAAGCACCTGATTGGAATGATAACCTCTTATACTGCAATGACATGAAAGTATATTAGGGTAATTCATAGTAAAAACCTAGTATCAGAAACCTTTTCCTATGATGATAGGAATTCGTGTTGGCTATATAATGAGCAGTTGTGGACGTCTTTGAGAAGCAGGAGAGCTGAAACATAAAGAAATATCATTGAGAGCTTTATGTGAGATTGTGTGTAATTTAGTTTTGCGGTTTGGTGCTTGTGTGATCAAGTGGTTTTGTTTTGAAGTTTAGGCTCAAGAGAAGTTTAGCTCAAGATTAGGTTATCCTGATTAAATCTAGACTCAGGAGGAGTTTAGTTAAGGGTAGATATTATCTTTAAGAGTTCATGTAATAGAAGAGAACTGTAATTCAAGAGGGGTCTGCTTGATTTATGCGTTTGCAAATTGGTTGTATTTGCTTTCTTGTTCTAGTGAATTCGAAATCTGGACTTGGTTCCGGGAAGTAGAAAAATCTGAATCTCGTTAACAAATTTCTTGTGTCGTTTACTTTTTGCTCTTTATTGCTACTTCATCCGCACATACAATACACACTTAACTAGACACTCTTTTAATATAATAGATTAACATTGTTATCAAGCAACCTAGCTAGGTAGAACATTTTTTTTTAGTTAATAGATTTTAATATACACATTGTATTAAATATTAATTATTTCAGTTTTTAACTCATAAAAAAAAAGATTTTATTATTTTAAAAATAATGTATTTTATAAAATAAAAGTTAGTTTTGATCATAATAGAAAAAATGTTTTCTTGTGTCGATACAACTCTGGGTTCATGGATATGGCCGAAATTACTAAAGCTAAGAGATGAAATACGAACATTTCTACGGGCAGAGGTGAATGATGGTGTCTCCGTTTCATTTTGGCTGGATCACTGGCTCCCTATGGGGAGGCTCATAGACCTCACGGATGAAGCAGGGCCGAGATTCCTAGGGATCTCAATTACGGCTACAGTTAAAGAAGCTTTAGGCCAACATGGCTGGAGGGTGCGGAGGACGAGAGTAGCGCACACGGTTCCGATCACTGAGCAGCTACGCGCTCAGCCCCTACCCACTTCATCCAATGGTCCGGATATTTATTTATGGAGGCATGGAGGCTTAGCCAAGATGATTACAAACATATTTTCTCAACCAAAACATAAGTGGGATCAACTTAGAAGCCATTCTCCTCAAAAAGATTGGAGTAAAGTAGTTTGGTTCAAACAAGGTATACCTCGATGTGGGTTCATCACTTGGTTAGCAGTGTGTGATCGACTTGCAACAGGGATGCGTATGCGAAGCTGGGGACATGAACAACCGTGATCACCTGTTTTTGCGTGTCCCTTCTCTTCCATGATATGGTCGGAAGTTGCAGGACGTCTACTTCACCAACGGCAAGATCCAGATTGGCATAGTACTCTCACAACCATGATCACCGGCTCGGGAGATTCTTGAGCCCTGTTTTTAAATATTGTTGTCATCGTTTATAGGCAAAGTTTAGTAAGTCCTTTTTATACGGCCATCATTGTTTCTTGGAGATGGCTTTACTCTTGTAAATATTTTCTCCACTCATGATCAATCAATTTCACAATTAAACAAAAAAAATAGAAAATTTTTATGCTAATTTTGACTTTCTTAAAAAAAAAAAAAAAAAAACAAACTAATGGTTTTCTTACACGCCTTATGCGAATCATTGAATATTGGCAAATCATAATATAAAATACTTTAATTCATTGATTAACTAACTTTGAAAGCACATAAAGAGAATTTTCTTTAATGTAAAGTACAAGTTTTCGGATGAAGTTCTCTACCAATATCCTCAAGATAACGTAATTAAACATATATATTTGGATTACGGATCCAATAATCACATCAAGCTTATAATATCAAAAAATTTGAAGTTTAAACATTGGTAAAATAGGAAGAGGACACGAATCACAAATTCTTAAACAAAGTTACCTAAAAATTAATATGCATCATTAATATTACAACTTGAACTAAAACTCGCTTCCCATGGATTGCTCTTAGCCGGTTTTGTCTCCGGGCAACTAATTACAGTTTTATCGAAAAACAAAAACCTAATCAGAATGACAGAATCTATAACAATTTTTGATACATATATAATTTTTATGCATGTATACATCTATATATTTTCATGTATTTATGTGTATCTTGTATGTAAATGTAATCTCCTAAACAAACAAAACAAACTACATGTGTAAAATTTGACTATATATCTCCGGATTCGGGTATTTGATTCAAATCGGGTTTTATTACCGGCGGAGAGGAGTCAGCCGTCGAAGGAGCGGCGGATGCAAGGAGAGCGTCGACTCTAGCACCGACTTCCGCCGCCTTTTCCCGTATAAGAGCTGCGGGCATGTCCGCGGTGGCGGCGGCCAATCGGTGGTCCTCCTCTTGTAAGAGAAGATCGGGGAAGTTGAGGCGCGCGGAGGGACCACGGAGGTAGAAGACGGCGACGTCGTAGGCTCTAGCGGCGGCGACATCGGTTGTGTATGAGCCGAGCCAAAGACGTGAACGTTTGTTAGGCTCACGAATCTCAGCCACCCACTTGCCCCACTTCCTCCTCCGTATCCCTCTGTACGGCTTCCTTGTAGCCACGTGGCTAGCCATTTCTTCTTGAGGTGGCTGCCTTCTCTTTCGCATCGTAGACTCTTCTTGTTCTCTTTCCATTGATAAAAGACAAACTTTTGGGGGCAGTGGAAGTTTATAAAGTACGGTGACAATATTAAATATTAACTATGGCCGACATAAATATTGGTTTTGTAGAAATTGCCAAGTAACCTCGTACGTCTCATTTGTTATCTCTTTACTAAATTTATCACTGAATTTGTCATGCATGGAGGGTTAGGAGACCGACTGAAATTGATCGAGATCAAGTGTTTGAGATAACAAACAAAAATTACAAAAAGTCACGAAAACCTAATTTTAAAGAAATCAAGAACTCTTTAAAATGATCAACATTTGTATATCTTTAGTTTATTAAATTCAGTTTTATCTTTAAAATTATTACTTACAATTTTTCATTATTTAAATTTCAAAACGTATGTTTAGTTCATCTCTATATAAATGAGTGTATCTTGTAAAACATTTCATGAAATTAGGAAAAACGAAAAAGAAATGAAGGGAACTCAAAGCCGAGTAATTTTCCAAACCAAATTGATTTTCGTTTTAGTTTACTAATACTTAACTCGAATCAAATATTATCTCCTTTGACAAAAAAAAAATAATCAAATATTATCTCTATGTTTATGTATATACCCATGGCGATGGTTCAAATTGTTTGCATGAAATGATATTTATCCAAATTAAAATACAAAATATTTCTCTCGTATCCTATTTAAAAACATGGGTCGATTACTACCCGTGATGCAGTCTCAAATTTACCCATTGACAGTTTATAAACTTAACTATTTGATTCAATCATTCAAACTCTTAATAAATATTTTATTGTCATAGACTATTAATTATTATTTCATAGTATATTATTCCAAAGTTGCTTATTAAGGACAAATACCCGTGCTTTGGTATGACAGAGACTTGTATGTTTGTATTACAGGACCACATAAACTTATAAGATATATTATTTTAAGTGTGCCCAAAAAAAAAAGGATTTATTATTTTAAGTTAAATGCTTCCTTTTATTCAAATATATTGGTTTTAGTTTAATTTGATTCATCATAATATTGGTGCAACCGTGAAAGAATATGAACATGTTCGTTTAATCATTTAATCTATGCTCATTTTCGCAGTTTTGATTAGATTTATATTAAACCCAAAAAACAGTGAACAAAATTTGTTTGATTCGATGATGTTTACGTTTCTATATATTCTTTGCCTAGAGAGGACGGTCAAGAAAAGCTTTACAACAACAATTAACAAGTACTATCAGAAAAAGATTCTATGGTTTGATAGATAATACCAAAGAGTCAAATGTATTTGTGGAACTTAAGTGTTAATTAAGTTATAACAAAGACACGTCACTTAAGAAAGAACAAAAGAGAGGACACGTGGAGTAATGGGTTAAAGATAAACCCAAATATTGGCCGACAAAAACCCCATCAGCTTCCATCTTCCATTTTCTTATCTCTTTTTCGGATGTCAATCGTCTTAGTCACCACTTGAATATTAACATTATTAACCTACAAAGTATTCTGGTTTAATTCTACCACTCACTTATATGTACACTCTTTATTCGTATATGCGATAGTTGATTCGATTAGTGATACGAATTTTGTAACAAAAAAGGTAGGCAGAAGTGCAACTGTCTAAGGCTCATTAGCTTTTTTAAAAAAGTTTTTAAACAAAAAAGGTCTAATTTTGTAAACTAAAAAAGAAAAATTTTGACCCAAAAATGAGATTCTAATATAAATTTGGACAAAAAAATTTCAAATATTTTGTGTAAATCTTATAAGAAGAGGCCCATCACTTTTTTCTTTAAGAAGTCCAAATAATTTATTTAAATTAATATTGGGAATTTTTTTTTCTTGCACTAAAGCCTTTGAAATGGTTGGACCGAGGCTGTATATAGGATGTAAAATTTTAATTTATTCATATTTAAAAATGATTTTAGAATCTCATCGAGGGCCAATTCAATATTTTTAAAAAGATTATAGTAAAATTGAGGATATCTCACTACAAGAAAATTATATTGGAAAAACCAACGAATTTAGTAACGAACTCATATCCGTCGGTTTTTACAGACAGAAAACAGACAGAATAACGACGGAATATAAGTTTGTCGGGAGTTTTCCAAAATTACCGACGGAATAGCGACGGATTAATTTGTTTCGTCAGGAATCCGTCGGATAATATTCGTCGGGAATATTCCAAAATTACCGATAGAATACCGACGGAATTATAACCGTTCGGGTATCAATCAATAGTCCATCAGGTATCTGTCATTTCATATTACCGTTAATGTAGCTGTTTATAGCCGTTTACCAACGGATTACCGACGAGGTCAGAACCAATTTGTCTATAAATATACATCAATACACTCTCTCTCAACAACAATCACTCTCTATAAATATACATCAATACACTCTCTCTCTTATTTTCGATCGTGGATGGACGAATCAAAGTACGATCTCGAGTCGACTTTATTGAAGGACGAATATGCAAGAGGTGTAGGAGAGTTCATGGAATTAGCTTGTCAGTAACCCGAAGCCACAAAAACCCGTAAGTTAACATGTCCATGTTCTATTTGCCGGAATTCCCACAAAATTAGAATTGATTTAGTTTGGAATCACTTGTATTGCAATGGATTTATGGAGGGTTACAAGTTTTGGTTTTTCCATGGAGAAAGACCAGATTATGCTAGTACTAGCGAACCATATGTTGCAGATAGCCTAGAAGAACATAGAACAGAAGTAGATTTTGGTGTAGAGACTATTCACATGGTGAATGATGTGTATAGGGAAAATATGCAGTCACTGGGAGAAGATAGAGATACGGTAGATGAACCAAATTTAGAAGCTCAAAGGTTTTTTGGTATGTTAGATGCAGCTATGCAGCCGCTATATAGAGGTTGTACAGATGGTCATTCGCCTTTATCATCTGCAAGTAGATTGACAGTTATTTTTTCGCTGTTGTGTTTTTCTATCGTAACGCTTCATTATAATATTGACGGTTACTTTTTTCCTTTGACGGTTATTTTTCGGTTATGTCTTTTTATCGCAACTTTCTGTTAAAATATCGATGGTTACTTTTTTGTTTGTGTCTGTTTATCGCAACTTTTAGTTAAAATATTGACGGTTATTTTTTCTCCATTGTGTTTTTTTTATCGCATCGTTTAATTAAAATATTAACGGTTATCTTTTCGGGACAGTTCTATTTGTTCAATTATAGTCGTATTTTTTCAGTTTACGATTGTCTGTATAATTGTATCTATTCATTTAAGGTTACATCTCTTCGCTATATTTCATTGCATTTTTTTGTCACAACTTTTTGAATGCAAGGAGCAGAAAAATAAAAGATTTTGAAAAAATTTATGTAATTGGCAATTTATTTGTATTAAAACTCTACATTTGATTAAAAAGAAACTTTGAAATATGAGCATGGGCACTACAGGAATATCGGGTTTTAATAGCACTATACAATAGCGTTTGTAGTCATTCTGCTATTGTTAGAGGACCTCTGAACTTTCAATAGCGTTTCTACCTTGTTGAAACGCTATGGATAGTGTTTCACAATTTTTACTATGACGCGGAAGTATATTTAATAGCATTACCATATTAAAACGCTATTGAAAGGGTTGGGCGCTAAAAATTTCCCATTCCCGCTATTAGACTTAGAAATATTTTTGGGCATTACTTTTCTTTTTCCCCTTAGCTCATCTTTGTCGACTTTACTCTTCAATTTTTAGGGTTTCCTCTTTCTCTCCTCTTTGCTATCTCCGACAGACACAAAACACAAATTTCCGAAAAATTTCAACCTCTTTGCTCTCTCCGCATCTTCCTTAGGTTTTCCCATCTTCCTTGTATGCTCGATCTGTTTGGGAATCCCACTAAATCGAAGGTAAATCCCACTTAATCACAAATTTGTTCTTGATTTGTAGAGAGAGAGCTGCGAGATGACGATTTGGGTTTGGGTTTGGTCGATTTAGGAATTTGAGGATTTAGAATTTGGGGATTTAGGGATTTGAGGATTTAGGTAGAATCGCTTACACATATTTGAGACTGTATCTACATGTTCTTTGAACTGCTTTGAGTGCTTTGTGTATCTTTCACATCTTCCTTGTTAACTGAGTTATGTTTGAACGAGTCCTAACAATTTGAAACTAGATCTGGTCTGACATTTACTTCAATGTGCAGGTCGTAGTCGAACCAGTATCCAAACACATCACTTGTCCAGATTGAAGGAGTCAACACCCAAGAGAAGGTAAACAGAGCCAAATCAAAGACTAATAATGAAATCGATTTCTTTTAAATTTTGTTTGGATTTGTAGATTTATTGATTTGAGTTTAATTGATTTCTATTTTTGCTTTTTCTGTTGCAGTTCGAGTTAATCAGAAGAGAACAAACTCTATCAGGTATATGATTGTTCTATCAGATTACTTGTATTGTTGTTTTGGCTTTGAAAGTGACTGCCTATGAAAATTACTTGTATGCATATTTGGTCGGAGCTCTTGTGAAATGGATAAAGCTTGGGTTTGGTTGCCAAGGTATTAACTTGTTCTTACATATATGCATTGATTTCATTTTATGATTGACTGTTCTCAGTTTGTAATGGGTACTATTTGTTAACTTGTAGGAATAGCCTTGAGTATGAAACAGGAGCAACTAAGTTTGTGGTTGAATCATCAAGTAATTTGGGTAATCCATCAGAAATATTCTGTCCTTGTCTTCTTTGCCGCAATGTTTGTCATCAATCAATGGATACAGTGGTGGAACATCTAGTCATCAAAAGGATGGATCAGAAGTACAAGAGAAGTAAATGTTGGAGTTTACACGAGGATATAAGGAGCAGAAAATTAAAAGATTTTGAAAAAATTTATGTAATTGGCAATTTATTTGTATTAAAATTCTACATTTGATTAAAAAGAAGCTTTGAAATATGAGCATGCGGGATATTGGTGGTGTTCTAAACACACGAGAAAGAAAAACTATTACGGTAAACTATATAAGAATTAAATATGAAACAGTAAATATGCCCATTAGTATTATATAAAAATCAAGGGCTGCGAATGTTTATTTTTTTCTTTACTAGGCACTGCCATGTTCATGTAGCTTTTCACTATGTGCGTTCATTTACCGTTCATATATTTTCAAGTTTATTTATTGTTAATTTGCTAAACAAAACACATTATTTCACTTAAACATATTCATTGTTTGAAAGCATTTAAAAATCTAGTAAACATATATTATTTCACTTAACTAAGTAAACTTGATAATCTAACGGACAAACTGCTCGACCTCACACTAAGCTTTTGATTAATTTTGTTTCAGTTTGTGCTGACCATATTACACTTACTTGTGTTGGTTTCATAGACTCAGATAGGCTCTTTGGTACTGTTCCTAAGAACCTTGCGGCTCTTAACCCATGGCTCATGTTACTACAGCTTCTCTCATCTATTTCGGTTCTGAAACCCAAGAAGGAGCTTTCAACTCAACTTCTGACATGCTTTATGAAAGCAAGAGGATTTCAGTTTAGAATACTAGTATGACGAAGAAGCATATTAAACAGAATCAGTATCGCCCAAAGAGACATGTACCAAAGAACGAATATGTACCAAAGAAACCCAAACCAACACAGGTACAACTAGACGACCCTGAATTCTTGGACGATGAAGAGTGCATAAGGATGATGGAGGACGCCTAATACTATTACCTAAAAGGTCTTTAGTATTGAGTAACCTACCAGCTGCTATGCGAGATGAGTTGCGCAAAAGCAGGATAGTCTCTATCAGAGGCGGAGCCAATGTATAGGGAGGGGGGTCAATTGACCCCATGACATTTGAAAATTCTTAATTATAAAGTATTTTACTTAATAATATTAGTTGTTTTGGTATAAAATTTTCATGTTGACCCCTATGCCATATGATCATCTCCTACCTTTGACCCCATTCATATTCATTTTTTTTATTTAACATTAGTTCCATTTTCATTTTTGTTTTGTGTTTCTTAAGAAGAGACTATAAATATCTAACATTTTCTTGCATATTAATTTTTTCTTACCTCATAAAATATCCTGTTTTATATATTTTCTTACCTTCTTTTCAAAATTCCTACATAATATAACACAACGAAATATATTTTAAGAAAAATATATTCCTATAGATTCCTATAGATTAGATAAAAATATATTTTAAGAAAAATAGTTAACACAACGAAAATTTATATAAAAATATGAATACATGTATCTTTTATTGAAAGTGGAAGCATTTTAAATATTACAATATAAATTTATATTAAAAATATATTTAGTTTTTGTTTTAGGTAATAAATGTTCTCTACCCAATTTAAACAATAATTTTTATTATATTTTCAATATATCTTTTAATATAAATATATAATTAAATATAAATGACCCTTATAAACCAAATATCTGGCTCCGCCACTGGTCTCTATCCCCGAGGACTTAGCAAAACAATCAGCAACCCGGAGCAAAAGAAAACTCGTAAGTTAACATGTCTATGTTCTATTTGCCGGAATTCCCCCAATATTAGGATTGTTTTAGTTTGGAATCACTTGTATTGCAATGGATTTATGGAGGGTTACAAGTTTTGGTTTCTCCATGGAGAAAGACTGGATTATGCTAGTACTAGCGAACCATATGTTGCAGATAGCCTAGAAGAACATAGAACGGAAGTAGATTTTGGCGTAGAGACTATTCACATGGTGAAGGATGTGTATAGGAAAAATATGCAGTCACTGGGTGAAGATAGAGTTACGGTGGAGGAACCAAATTTAGAAGCTCAAAGGTTTTTTGGTATGTTAGATGCAGCTAAGCAGCCGCTACATAGAGGTTATAGAGATGGTCATTCGCCTTTATCATCTGCAAGTAGATTGATGACCATATTTTGTCCGTAAATCGTCGGTTATGGGCCTAACCGATGGATTATCAACAGTTTTGTTCGTCGGTTACACGATGATTTCTTGTAGGATATTCTTTGGATAAACTCATAATTCAGTTGATGAATACTTGGAAAAAAAAAAGATTAAATAGGAAACTAAAGATTTTAAAAAGATCTGCCAGAAAAAAAAAAAAGATTCTGAAAAGATTATAGTAATTAAATCTCAGTTTTTTGTATTCAAGTAGAACTATATACCTAGAGAGACTAGAGCAGAACAATTTGCCAAATATGGATCGCCGTAAAATCGTCCGACGTAACACACAATCATCGACCTCAACGAATGTAGGCGAAAATGAAAACACAAATACGTTTTCCATCGATCTCATTATCGAGATACTCTCAAGATTATCGTCGAAATCTATCGCAATTTGTTGTTGTGTCTCCAAGCAATGGTCGTCCTTACTTCGACGTCAAGATTTCACGGAACTGTTCCTGACAAGTTCATCGTCTCGACCGCGTCTTTTGTTCGCCGTCGAATTCGACAGCAAGTGGCACTTCTTCTCATCCCCTCAGCCTCGAAATCTTGATGAACACGTAAGTGTTGTAGTAACAGATTGCCATATGGGTTTCTCTGGAGATTGGTACAAGGAAATTTGTCTATCTGCCAATGGATTGTTCTATCTGAATGATAAACAAATGTTAAAGGGAAAGATAGATAGGATTCCTGTGATATGTAACCCTAGCACGGGTCAGCACCTACTTTTACCTAAAGTGAGAGCAAAGAATGTTGATTTGAGAAGCTTTTTCGGGTATGATCCCATCGAGAAACAGTTCAAGGTTTTGTGCATGACCGTGACGATTTATAGAAGACAAACTAGCTCCAAAGAGCATCAAGTTTTGACATTAGGTAAGGGAAAACTATCGTGGAGAAAGATCGAATGTTTGATTCCGCATGCATTATCCTAACAAGCAGAGCAAGGAGATATGCATCAACGGTGTTTTGTATTACATAGCTTGGTCCAACATGACTACTTTGATAGCATGCTTTGATGTTAGGTCGGAGAAATTTAGGTTTATAGAAATGGACAATAGTTGTAAGTTACGTTGCATTTCGACTCTGATAAACTACAAGGGAAAGTTAGGTGTTCGAGTGTATGTTATTGGTAGTGATGATGAGTTATTGGTTCTAGATGATAGCAAGAACGATCAATGGTCGAAGCCAGGCCCGGCCCTGTGCCCATTTTTGAGAAACATTTGTATGGGACCTCAAACTTTTGAGGCCTTTTTGTGGAGAATTTTTTTTTTTTTTTTTTAAATAGGTCTCAAAATTAACCAAAAAACTCTAATATTAGTAAAAAAACACATAATTAATAAAAAATATCCCATAATTAGTAAAAAAGTCTCAAAATTAACAAACAATGTCTAAAAATTAAAAAATATTTATAAATAAAAATTATAAATATCTCATAATTAGTAAAAAAAAATTTTAAGCAATTTTTATTATTTAAAAAGGCCTCAATTTTTTTTTCGTATTTGGCCTCGGATTTTACCGGACCGGCACTGGTCGAAGCATATCTTTTTTTGCCAAATACAACTCATGAGGTAATAAAATCAATTTGGGCAACTGATGAGGGTGAAATTGTTTGGGTGCTAAGTCGTTGGACCCGTCCATTCTATATTTTCTACTACAACGTGGAGAGGAAGAGTCTTAGAAGAGTTGAAATTAAAGGAATTGAAGAAAAATTATTGATTGGAGTAGAAGGTCGTCCCGAAGAACACTTCACCTTCATAGACCATGTTGAGAATGTGATGTTTCTGTAATAACTTTCAGGCTTGTCACTGGTTTGTTTCGAAGTGTTTTCTTCACTTGATGATCGTTTATGATTCTTACTATATTTCCACTTATGTTCATTGTTGTTGCTTATGGATGTTGTCTATGACATTGATCTTGATCTTTTTACTGTTGATCTTCTACTGCTACTGCTACACTTAATTCGTTGTCTCTGCCGCGTCTTTTTTTCACCTTTAGATTTGGCAGCAAGTGGCACTTCTTCTCATTCCCTCAGCCTAAAAAATCTGGTGACAACTAAAGTGTTGTAGCAACAGACTATCATATGGGTTCTTATGACACCAAGGAAGTTAAATGGTCGACGCGCTTCTTTGTTTTGCCAAAGTCAGGTTTGAGGGCAGTAAAATCAATGTGCACAACTGATACATGTGAAATTGTTTGGGCTTCATCAAGACTCAAGACGTTTGACCCATCCATTTTATGTTTACTACTACAATATGGAGAGACAGAGTGTTAGGAGAGTTGAAATCAAAGGAATCGAAGGGTCGACACTACAAGAACACTGGTCTAATTCAGGACATGTCACGAACCAAGTCGTCAAGAGTGACTAATTTAGAAGCTGTTAAGACTATTAAGTCGTCCCTCTCAACCTCTGCAAGTAATCACAGACATATATTGAAAGTGTAAGACACAAAACAGAACACAAGAAACAAAGGATATATAGTAAATTTTTTTACAAAAGAGGTCATTTAGATTACCTCACTTCGGAGGTCACCAAAGGTTAATTCTTTGTGAGAGTTGAAATTACTATCCCTACACATTCAAGGTACCAATTGTATTGCTCGAACCCTTGCGAGACCCCGACCCGTGTTGTTTGTTAAGCCACTAGGCTGGGTTATAACTGGTAGTAATTTCTCTCTTTAATAAATACTTAACGTTTTTAACACACAACTTAATTCTAGGTTTAGGCCGGTTCACTAATAAGCAAATGACTCTAAAGAAATCTTCTTCTAACTTTGTTAAGTCACTATGTTGTGATGTGTGAATCTTTTTTTTTCTAATTGGAGTTAAGCACATTACCTGATGTTATTTAGAAATATCCAGTTTTTGATTCTCTGCAGAAAGTAAATTTCTTAAAGAGACACAAGATATGGACTTCTCTGTCTTGGTTTGTAAAAGTTGCTAGGAAAGTGTAAGAATGTACTAGCGAAAGATTAAAATGAAATCATCTTGTGGTGTGCCTTGTTAAATCGCACTATGCTGTAATGTGTGAATTTTTTTGTATTCAAGTTAAGCGCATTACTTGGTGCTATGTTGATGCTAAATGGTTTATGCTGATTTATATCTCTTTAGGAATATCCGGTATCCATATCGAGAATGTGATATGTTGGCGACTTGATAGACCAGTAAAGATTGATATATGGAACTGAGAAATGCAACAAACAACTACTATATATATACAATTTCATTTGTAAGAAACAACATGATCAAGTAATGAACACAGAATTGGCTGAGCGCAATCAATCACCTGCTTGCCCGTCGTTGTCTCGAAGTGCAAGCTACTAGACTCATTCCGCTGAACAGTCCAATGCCTGATTTGAAATACCCTGACCGGCTTCTTCTACTGCTAGAAGCAATGCTTGGTGCCATGATCTGGCTGTTCAATTGAGGGAATTCGATTCCGTTTTCTTGCAATCCTCCTACAGCATCATTGCTTGCTTCTTCTTGATGTTCTGGTTCCACGGTGTCTGCGTTGACTGAAAGCATAGGCCTAACCGTTCTTAACCAGTCTGCGCACCCTCCCAGAACTCCTTTGCATTTCTTGATTTTCACTTTGGTTAAACCTGGGCATCCGTTTGCAAGATTCTCGATTCCCACATCCGAAATGGGACAGTTCTTGATACATAATTTCCTTAGAGCCGGACATTTCGCTGCAATACAAGAAAGCTCAGGATCACCAAACGTATCACAACCACAAAGTGCCAATCTTTCAAGATTCAGACATTTCGCAGCCAACATTCCTAAACTTAGCGTTGTCGGATTCACTCCAATCAGTACTAATTCCTGTAACTGAGAACAAAACCTAGCTACAGCCACAAGCCCTTCATCCCCAATCAAATTCGCTTTCCAACCATCAATGTGTAGCTTTCTCAAATGCTTACACTTCTCTGCAATCGCAGCTAATCCAAAATTCGTGCATTCCGGTGTCTTCACAAGATGCAAAATCTCGAGACTCGAACAATTCGATATCGCAGTAAGAGCTACATCGCTCACTTGCATCCGTTCCAAATGTATCTCCACTACACCATGATCCTTAACAGCCATCTCTTGTAAAAGCAAGTCCCAGTCACCAGAACACCTAAAAAGCTTCAAAGACCTAAGATTCTTCGCACCAACAATCACCGGACCGAAACATTGACCATTATAAAGCTCCTTCAAGCAAATCGACTTAAGAGACGAAGCAGCAGCACCAGGACCAATCAACTCCGGAGCTATATCAGTGAATCCACGAAGACGCTTAATCGATAACTCCTCGAGATTCGAGCAATGATCAAGCACAGCTTTCACACCTTTAGCTCCAAAATCACAAGATCCACAAGAGAAAATCTTCAAATCTTTACAATTCTCAGCAAAAGCAGCCATACCTACATCGGTGAGCTCACGGCAAGCTCTAAGCTTAAGTCTCTTCAAATTCCGACACCGGAGAGAGATTTTAACAAGCGCTTCGTCACCGATACTCACAGATCTACGATCGCATTTCAATGAAAGCTTAGTAACGGAATCGAATCGAGAGAAGATAGAAGGAATCGAAGTAATCAGATCTGAACGAGCGTGGAGAGAAAGACGGTAACGATTCTGTCCTTCAACGATCATCCACCGTCGACAAACCAAAGCACATCTTTTCCGATTACCGGAGTTTAAGAACTGGAACACCAAAGCTAAGCACTCGTCAGGTAAACACGATGTGTAGTCAGGTTGAGAAATCTCAGGTTTGATTATCGATTCCATTGGAAATTTCAGAGAAAACGATTTGCTTCGTCGTCGATTGAGGATGGAATTGCCGGCGGCGGAGGTTGATTGGCCCATCCACGAAAGTCTCCGGTGGTCGTCGTCGTCGTCTGCGGAGAGGAGAATTTTGATTTCGATTTTGGATTTTGGTTTTGTCGGTTAGTGAGATTGAGCGTTGGTTTAAAGGTAAGGTTGTGGAATTAGTTTGTGGAAGAAACTGTTGCTTACAGTTTTCATTAGAATTTTGAGTGAATTCTGTTTGTTTGTGATATTTTTGTTATAAAATTGTTTGTTTTTTTTTTTTAAGTTTTAACAATACGGTTATCTTATCTTTGCCTAAAAAACATAACAATATGGTTCTCTTTGTTGGTGTACTCACAGATTTTATACCCAAAGAAATACTAATAACATTTTAAATATAAGAAATATGCACTAACTAGCCAAATTCTGGAGAGAAATTAAGAAAATAACCATAACTACTGTAGCATTCTCTTTCTTCTATGGCACAAATATCTTGTTTCTCTTTCTTTTAAAAGACTAAAACGACGAGGTTCTATTCTCTATTATCACCTATGATGAAACACAACCACCACTCGCCAAAAAATCACCACCACCGCTCCGGTATAAGCTCTTTTACGTTCATCAAAATTCCAATTAGTCTCTCTCTCTTGCTCTTCGTCAGTGAATGTCCAACACTTTTTTTGACTGATTTCTCTCGTTACTAGTTATTTGTACTAAGATCATTGGAGATCTCTTTCTCTCTCACCGGATCACTTTCTTTGAGATTTTCACCGCCGATGATATCTGTAAGTTTTTTGAAGTTTTCTTTGAATTTCGTATGATTTTATTTCATGCAACTAATTTTTAACTTTTAACGTGCTATTTTTTAGTTTACCTCACTATCTTTCAATATATCACACTATGCTTTAAAAAACACATTAGTTTTTTTTATATAAAACGTATTATGTTAGTTACCTTGTAAATTTTACATATTCCATGATATTTTAGCAACTCCGGTCCTTTTTCTATCACTGAAACTCATAATTGAAGACAGACGACTATGCTATTGTCATAGTTAACATGTATTTTTGTTTTAAAAACTGTATTTTTTAAATAATACATTACTTTTTCTAGATAATATGTTTTTTTTCTTCTAAAATTCATGTTTTTTTGTAAAATTACTTAGATCTTCTCTCTCATTCTCTTTAGATCTCTACCAGATTTCTCTGTGTTTCTAAGCAAATATCCATCCAGAGAGATTTAAATCTCTTTTTCTTCGGATTTCTCTCTCTTTCGCCGGATTGTTTCTCTATCTTCCTTTCGCTGGATTGTTTCTCTCTCTCTCTACCACTAGATATATGTTTCTTTTTTATTGTCAGACTTTTGCTGTCGGATCTTCTCCGTTGCTTATTACCGTCGAATTTCTCTCTCTTCAGATCTATTGAAAGTTTAGATGTAACTCTTCACCCTGATATAATTTTGGTTGTAACAAACAAATCGGATTGCTGCTTGTAAATTGAAGAGGGTGTTTTGGTTAATACAAATCCTCTAAAGCGTGGGACCATAGTCATTTTCTAACAAAAAAAAAATAGATCCATTACTATTTTTTAATATCTTTTCTATCAAAGGTTACTTTCTAATATTATCCTTAAATATATCTATTGATTTTTTTTGAACTCTAGGATTAAATGGTGTGATATTATTTTTTATTTTATTTTTTTTACAGCTGGTGTGATATTGTTTTTTGGGCTAATTAATGAAGAAAATAATTTCCAAAATAAATGAATTGAAATCTAGTACAAAATAATTAGATGATATTTCCCAGCCCAACATAAATAGGGTCCCTCGGGAAAAAAGTTTTTTTGATCCTTTTATGTATTTTTTTAAGTAAACTAATATAATTTTTGTTTTTAAAAAGTGAAATTTGGACATTTTTTAAATCAATTTTTTTATTTAGTCTTCTTCTTACAAAAAAGTTGGGTCCTTTATGTGTACTAGGCCAATACCCGCACAACGTGTGGGTTTTTCCATCCATAATTTATTAGTTATAATAATTTACATCGACTGAATTAATTTGATAAATAATCTTTTTGATATATTTTTTTCTAATAATCATTTTGATAAATAATTCATTCATTTTTTGTTTATTTATTTTAGTTAAATTATTTAACACTTATGTACAATTACTTACCTTGAAAAAATATCTTTCAAGTATTCTTAAATAAACGAAAAAATAGTATTGATTTAGTATTTTATATTTGCCTTAAAATAAACCGTAAATTCAACTAATTTTCATTGTTACTAATCCTATATATATTATGAAAACATGAAATAAATTCTAATATCATACTATTTAATTTTTATACTTTAATAAAATTATAAATTTTAATTAAACTTCCATTGATTTTATTTTTATGCATAAGTTTATACAATTTATACAGTTAAATTTAAATAAGTTAATTATATATGAGTTTGATATACTTTAGTAGCTAACTAAATTAAATTAGTTAATTAATAAGTTAAAAAATGTAATTTTTTCACATAAACAATAACAAATGCATGATTTAAAATTTAAATTAAATTAAATTAAATCATAAATGTAATATGTTGATGTGACACGTGGCACTCTCTCCACTGCTGACGTGGCGGAACGATGGAGAGAGTTGGCCAACTTTCATATATATGATTTAAAAAAGAATTTTTATGTAAAACAATCCTCAAACTCGTCCATTTTTGCAATTTTACCTTTCATCTCCAAAAAATGCAAATTAATCATACAAAGTTCAAAATAATACATAATGTAACCTTTATTCGTTACCGTCAAGTTCGTAAAATTTTGAATAATAATATGTCAAATCGAAACCTTCGCGATGAAGAGTTCAAATCTATTTTTAGAATTTTAAAAAACTAATGTATGTGAACGGAAAAATGTTTACAATATACATATAAAGGTTATATTGCGTATTATTTTGGAGTTCGTATGATTAAGCTATATTTTTCGAAAATAAAAGGTAAAATTTTGAAAATAGGCGAGTTGGAGGTTTTTTTTTCCGAAAAACCCTATCAATAAATATTTGAACTCTCTCAATTTTTCATTAAAACTTACATGGGCTTCTGGGCCATTGCCCCTCTACCATTCCTTTTGGGCGGGGCCTCTGTGCCATAGTAGTTTGAACATTCGGAAAGAACCATCTATATTTTAAATTTTGAGTTACTTAATACGTACATTATGAGGATCTTGAACAACTTAAATAGAGATACTAGGCCTGAGATTTATATCCGTTATCCGCGAATATCCGTACCCATATCCGGTTTTTTATCCGAAAAAACGGATATTCGGTAAAACGGATACGGATACGGATAGTAAAATGACTGATATCCCGGATACGGATACGGATACGAATAATCCAAAAATTTGGACCGGATAACGGATATCCGGCACAAAAAAAAAATATATTATAACTTTAAAGTCTTATGACTCCATTTTTCAAGTGTTAAAGCTCAAAAAAATTTGTTAGCCCAACTTTTTTTTAATTTATTTTATTTTATTTTTAATGTTAATAAATAAATCATATGACAAAAAAAAAATTAAATTTCTAAGAAGAATTTAGGATGTTGATTAATGTTTTTTTTAAGAACATCACTTGAATTTTTTTAACTTTTTGCTACTTTAATAAATTCTTTGTTTTTGTAATGTTTTGTATATATAATCAACTTCTAACTATTTTATGAATTTTTTAAAGTTTTTATGTATGATATTAATGAATTTAGGATTTTAAACACAATTTCCGGATATTCGCGGAAATCCGCAGATATCCGGATTTTTAACGAATATCCAGAATTTTTGGATCCGGATACGGATACGAAATTGGCGGATAATGCAGATACAGATACGGATATCTTAAAAAAAACTGATATCCGCTCCTTTTACAGGCCTAAGAGATGGATGTGACACCATAATGCTTCGAAAATTAAAAAACATCTATATTTTAAATTTTGAACTACATAGTATTTTCTACTAAGTAAAAGTTCGAAATTATAGAAAGTTTGATTAACACAACAATTATATGAAAGCATCACCTGACAAAACAAACATTCAAAGTTTAAAAATTAATTTGTAAAAGTGCAAAAGAAAATTCAAATTTAGGCGGGCATGTTCGTTAGGACTTAGAGGCCTCGTAGTAGAACTAAATTATAGCAAAAGATGTTGAAAAGGAAATGTGGAAGTACTCCCTTTTTTAAAAAAAACTTGTTTGTTCTACGGCCAAAACCGTAAAAAAACATAGGAAACTAGTTTTTCTCCGTTTTCCTACGAAAACAGCTTGTAGGAAATATCCCGTAAGGAACTGATATTGGTAGAAATTTCGTAGGAAATTTCTTTCTAAAAAAATCGTAGAAAAATTCGTGAAAATTTCATAGGATTGTGAAAGGGAAAATTTGATTATTTTCATACTAAAAATATTTGCCTCCCAAAAAGCGATGGCATTGAGGGAGGGAAATAGAAAAAAAGACCTCCATGAAGATTCAGAAAGAAAAAAAAAAAAAAAAAATGAAGATTCAATATAGTCATCTACTCATATTATGTCTTTGGAAACTACCAGGACAAATTGTCAAATAGATGACTCATGGCAAACATATGAAACCCTAAGTGGACACGGCCGGTGGATTGTAATGGAAAGAAGTATACCTCTTCTTATGAGAATGCAGAGCTCCCATTATAGATTATCACCACTCCAAGCGGAATTTGAGACCCTTATATGGGCTATAGAATGCCTCATCACGGCTTTGAAGACTAATATTGGTTTTGCCTCTGCTTGCTACGACCTAATATCAACTATTGATAATCCTTCAAGTGGTCGACATTTGGGGTTAAGATACAACAATTTAGGTTGTTAAGGCTTTCTTTCTCATCTTTTTACATTAGAGATATTTCCATAGTATCAATGTATGTGCCGATTTTCTAATTAAGAGGAAAAGAGCACGAGGTTCTATTTTTTTTCCAAGTAAGCACATTGGTGCCGGTTTAGCTTTCTCTAGAGGAGAGCCTCCAACTAATATCTTAATAAAATGGTGTTTTTGAAGAGGAAAAAAAATGTGGAACTTCATTTCATAGGACCATAACATAAATATTTAATTTTCTTGAATTAACAATAAATTTACTGTATCAATGAAACCCAACTATGAAACTGAATGAAACTTAGGGTGCTTTTTTTATATACACGAAACCCCAAAAGCTGCATTTTTATGTATCTAGTTATGGCATAAACAACAACATTAAAAAGCATCTGATAAATCCCTTCAGATAGATCTCTTCTCTCATGTGAGTCAGAGCTCTCTCTGAAGAAGCAATGTTCAGTGGTCTCTTTAGGCAATGTTCTTTCTGCCTTGTGACCAGAATGGCGTTGCGGGTTTACGCTTTAAGGCCTTAACACTAAATGGACTGTTCTTGCTCTGCAAATGGCACATTCCCAAAAAAGATTAGGTGAGTTTCAAGCATTTTACTATCTTGATATGTTATTGAAAGTGGGAAAATTCAGAACTTACCAACAAACAGGTTCCCTGATCAAGGTCACAAACCGGGTATTCGTGAGGGCAGCAACTATAGTTGTCATCACAGCAAGTGGCTGCTTCTAGTGGGCAACATCCCCAAGCAAAGCAATACTTGCCATACTCAAAGAGACAACAACAAGTGTTGCTCTCAGGACAAGTGTAGTAACTGTCACATTGGGTTGGAGGCTTGATGGGAGATGGAGGTGAAGGTCCCGGGTTTGGTGGGTTTTCGCCATTCTTGATTGGGTATGAAGGTTCAATCGCGATTCCACATTTTCCAGATGAAGACGCGATGTTACGCGCCATCTTTAAGTATCCACTCTCTCCCCAACTTTTACCCCATGAGTTTCTCACAATCCAGTAGTCTTTGCCGTTCTCGGTTCCGTATCCAACCGCCACAACTCCGTGGTCTAGTTGTGTTCCACAAGTTCCATCAAATATACCCTTCAGAGAAAAAAGAACACATCAATACATTAGAACAAAGGTGTGTACCAATATGACATTTTGAGACCAAAAATAGTGAAAATAATCAACCAACTATGAGATGCAATTGTTTTATGCGCCAATTTCTGCGTTTACATATGAATAAAACTTCACATTTTCAAAAACTAATAACATTTTTTAAGTTTTTCGTCGAATTCTTTTTGTAAAGTGTAAACGCAAACACCAAACAGAGTTTCCTCTTCCGTTTGTATTTGGTGTTTACAAATAACAAAAGAAGAATAAAATGGATGCATGTATATGGATAAAAATTAACAAACTATCAAACACCTAAGAACTATGAGAAGATGGTTAAATTTGTACCGAATCATAGAGCTGGAACGCACGACCACCAGCCTCAATGGCGACGCTAACGGGTTGATGAGCAACTGCTTTCTTCAATGATTCCTCGCTGTAAGTGGGAACATCCTCATATGAATCAATTGTGACAACTTTAGCGTTTTTCTGCAACAATAAAACCCACAAGGATTGATATAAGAATCATAAGTTATATTAATAATCAAATGTAATTCCTTGTCAAAACAAAAACCAATGTACTTACCCTGATCTGGTCACAAGTTCCATCGACACCCTTGTAAGGATAATCTTTGTCTGTATCGATTCCACCATTCTTGATAATGAATTCAAAAGCATAGTCCATGAGACCACCGTTACAACCTTCATTGTATGAAGTGTCACAATCGACCAACTCTTGTTCAGACAAGGTTATTAAATCTCCTGTTACGATCTGGTTTATCCCCTCCACTGCTCCAATGGTTGAGAATGCCCAACAACTCCCTTCATTACCAATCATAAGTCATCAACATCAGCTTACAATAAACCATTATCATCAAACAGAACACACCTACTAATATCAATGTTCCGTAATGAGGAATAAATAATGTGCAGTTTCTAACATAATTATGACTACGAAAATCAATGAGTTTATAGTTAATCAGATTCATAAATAAGCCTTATAACAAAACTCCATAACCAAAATGACCAAATTTAAGATTTTGTAACCAAATTTAAGATTTTTATGCTTAGGACAAAACAATACACAAGCACAAACAACTAGGCTATAAAGTAATGACCTATACACATGATGATTTGTTAAATTATTAGTACTATATCTATTTCATTTATTGAGTTTTTGTCTTGCTAACTAACACCCATAATTTCCGGAAGGGGTAAATATGTCATTTTCAAAAGTTCCAAAACTTTATGAAATAATCAAAGTGATGTTATAATGATCAGAGTAACTAAAAATGATGATTAGATCCAGTAGAAAACTTACCGCAACTACCCTGATCTTTGACCTCAGCCACGGCTCCTTTCTTCCTCCAGTCAATAGACTCCGGTAGCTCATCACCGACACGAGCCTCGTAGCGTTGGCTAGTCCTTCTCTCACCTTTCTTCTCCATCTTAGCTCCAAGGTACTTGGATCTATACTCATCGTTAGTAAGATCCGCAAACCGAGTCAAACCCAATCTATAACTAAGATTCTTCTTGTTATGATCGTCGATGAAACGAAGATTGTCTTTAAAGATCTCGAAACGTCGATCTTTCTCAACAAGAGAGTTCTGATTCTGAGCCTTGCCGTGTTTCACCAACCACGCCTCGTAGATACTCATAACCTCAGCGTCGCTACGGCCACCGGTGGTGGAGACGCCGTGTTTCTCGTCGTAGGAGATGATGGACATGTCCACGGCTGATGCAACGGCGACCATCGCTAGGAAAAGGATCACCATGGTTGGCTTAAGGAACCCCATTTTCTTCTTCACTGTTTTCTTGGAGAAGAAGAAGAGAAAATGATGAAGAGGACGATTGTATGATGGACAAGAGATGGTGGTGGGGTATATATATAAAGCCCCCAAATGACTAAATGAGATAAGTGTAATAATTGTTTTTTCTATTGGTTTCGTTTCACTCTTTTTAATTTCTAAAATAATTGTGACGTATTCCGAATTTTCATTAGAAAGTTCAATTTTAGATAGGAAAACTGCAAATTAATTTGATATGAAAGCGAAATAATAAAATTTATATGTTTATTACAAGTTGAAACGGAATCCAAAACCTAGAAAAGAAAATAAAAATAAAATAGGGGGATCTAAAATAAATGAAGATAAATGATTTATGGGCTTCTTTGTAGATAAGATAGCATATGGGGGTTAACAAAAATTAACTACATGTTGAACACTTGAACTATAATTGAAATTTGAAAATAACCCATTTCCTCTATTGCCCAGTAAAAAAAAATACATGTCCATTTTAATGATATTGAACAGAAAATTGGACTCAAATATTATCATACATACAATCATTTCTAAAAGAGGAAGGAAATCTTGAGCCAAAGAGAAAAGAAAAGAAGGGGAAACTAATCAAATCCTTTTTTTCAACTCAAAAAAAAAAATCCTTTATTTTTGTCATTTCCTAGTAAAGAAAACAATCCAAGCAAATAATAACCTGACACATAATACAATATTATATTTAATTTTGTTTTCATTATTCAGATAACAAAAAACCTGAGCCCAAATCCCGTTTAAAAACCCTAATTTAATTCAGGGTTAGTAGTGATAATTTGAAAAGTTAAGGCCGTTAAAACAAATAAGTGAAAATAAAAATAGTGTAAAAATGAAAATCTTTAAATGTGATGGTCAATTATTGGTTAGACAATATGGGTAGGAAGAGAAGAGACGTCAGTGATCTAACAGGCAAACCAAATTGGTCATGTCCACACAAATAGGAGCGCGTGTTCTCATGCGTTACACAACAAGCGCGTGGATAGGATTTGTATGTAACGCGAGATTCTTATGAGTTCTGATAATATTGAAGATACCATGGATCTAAAGTCTTATACCATCCGCAGTGGTGTAAGTGCGAGGGAGGGGTGTAAGATTTTTTTTATTATTATAATTTAAAGTGAGAGAGAAAAGAGAGAGAGAAAGAAAGAGAGATAGAGTGGCTTACATCCGAGTGTAAACTTACACCCGGATGTGAAGAAAGAGACAACTTTTACATTATTTCTATATTTTAAAATAGATACACTCCACGCAAAGATACATCACTGCAAATGCCCTTACAAGCTACCAATAATAAATTATATTGTATTATTCTCTATTATTATGATTCCTTCCGAAATTAAAAGACTCAAAAGAGTTTTAAATTTATTTAGTTTACTCAAACTTATTTATATTATGCTTTCAAAAGTTAGCTTGTGACATCAGAACACTTGCCCTTTTTTTTTTTTGTCGTTAGAAGAATGTAATTGTAATAAAGAAAACTATTATTATAAAGTCACATCGAATATTATAATTTAGAGTTTTGAAAAAAAAATACCAATTATTTTGCGTGTAGAGATATACTACTGATGAAGATATTTGAATTTCTACTACATAATTATATTTAATAAAAGTATTCATTTGTAACATATGCTATAAGTATATATGATATAAGTAATATATATATATATATATATATATATATATATATGATATAAGTATAGAACTACACATTCAACGAATCATTAGTATTCTAGAACTTATTATACGCTAATGTGCACATATGGCCAAAAACATTCAGAAACAACTAACCCTCTTAGCCTAAGGGGGAACTATTCTATAATGAATTCTAATAAGATATAAATGTACGAAATAATCATAGACACACACACATGCTTTGAATGGATCAGACGATAAGGTGCGAGAGACATTATGGGTGCAAGACAGATAAAACAGTATCAAAACTACATGTAAATTTAGGGAAAATTAGAAATAAATGATGTTTTAATGGATAAATGTCCATATATACTTTTATATAAAAAGTTTGGTGAAATAGGTTTTTTAGAAATCAAAACCCAAATTTACCCTCATATTTTCGAAAATATAATTAACAAAATTTTTAAAAAATTATTTCCTATTTTATTTACATAATTCAGATACCCTCATTCTTTCGCCAGATTGACCTGTCTTCACTAATTTGGGTATAACTCTTGAATGCACCGTTAGATTTCCTTCAAACCACTTGGAAAATCAAGATAACATCTTCATCTAGCTTGTGTCAAAAATTCAGAAAGATCTAACGGTGTGAAGTATTCTATCTGAGACCAAACGTATGACACTTCTAAACGAAACTGCATCTCCAAAAGTGTGTTTATAACCCAAAACAGTTCGTTTTCCTCCAAAACCTAAAACCTGTAAAGACTCGATAAAAGACTAAAATACTCTAAAAACACACTTTGACTCGATAAAAAATATGATGTAGGAAAGAAAACAAAGACTCAAAACCGATAAAAACACAACATATCAACTTCCCTCATCGATAAACAATAAACTAAATGAAAATATTCCTACTTGGTAGGTTGAGACTATGGTTCTTACGTTTCTTTTTAAATTATGTTAAATTGGTCTTGGAACTTATGCTGTATATACTTAATTTAGTGATAAGTCAATCCGAAACTCAAAGCAAAACCACGAACATAAGAGTAGTAGGGATTCCAATTATGAGAACAAAAATTCAAACATAGAGTACTAGGAAATTCAAATCTGAAATAAAAAATGCGAAAATAATCATGAAATGAGAAAGAAGTTTAAAATCCATATAGTGGTATCTAGAAACGTTTAATGAGAGCAGTTGCAACATAATCCTGAAAAAGATAAAGAAAACAATTATCAAAACAAAATATAAAAGTAGGGAATCTATACTTAAGTTTTAAACTAGTAGTCAGATCACGATCACAAACCTTATATTGCTACATCACATGTTACTCGATTATGACCTTCTTTACCACAACGGCCGCACTTATGCTTTTTTGATAATTGTGACTGTTGTGATGCTTTTATATATCTTGTCTTCAGCTGATTCATATCTTCGTTTTCTTCGTCTACCAGGTTGTCTTCTTGTTTCAGGTGGTAAAACTTTTGCAGATTCAACAACCTCTGGGATGCTCCATTCATCTTCAGGAACACCTATTGGATTAATAGTTTCCTCATATAATGATCTCCAAGTGGCAGTTGTATACACATCATCAGCATATGGGTATATACGAAATGACTAAACGTGGCACAGAACGGGGAAAAACAACGACAAATCTACCAAATTAGTCTAACCTTTCAACGTGGACTTAAAAGGAAGAGGTGAAAGAAGAAGACTTTGACGATTAGGGCTAAAAAACGATTTCACCCTCTAGATTTTCGTTTTTGATTTTTTTTTTTCATCTGAAAATATTAGAATACGTATTCTAACCATCCTCACATCGTAATCTAAACAATAAAAACGTAATATTTAATTAATATTCAGTTTCCTTTTTGAAAGATTCAATTTCTATATTTAGGAATTCTAAAACTTTTCAGAAATTGAAATCTATATTATATTAGAAAACGGATTCTAAAATAATTATACGTTTTCTAACGTTTTTAGAACATGTTATAAATCGTAGAATAGATTTTCTGACTAAAATTAGAACATGAAGAAAAGCGTAGAATACATGTTCTAAGGATTTTTGGAAATTGTATTCCGGTCTTCTGAATTTGTTAGAACATGTATCTAATCTAAAAGTCGTAGAACATGTACAAAAATTTAGAATACAAACTCTGATTTTCGTAGAACATGTACAAAAGTTTAGAATATAAATTCTGATATTCGTAGAACGCTAGAAAACATATTCTAATAAATTTTAGACGGAACTTTATCCATAAAAAAAATCAACTTTTTTCAACTAAATCATCAATTTTTTTTTTCAAATCATCTATAATCTTGTATATCTACATGTTTTTTTGGTAAAATCATTCAAAAAATGCTTAAAATAGAGAGTATGGGTATTTTAGTTCAAAGTGACATTCTAAAAAAAAAAATGTATATGGTCAAACTTTTTTTTAGAGCTCCTTTATTTCTAATTTTCCCGTAAATTTATTTATTTTCTGCTTTGAACCGCACCTACACCCACCTCGATCTACCAACTAACCATTAGAAACCACACTACTTGCCATCAAAATCTATTAACGCAAAAGGGTAACACTTTGCAATCAAGTGGAATAGACTCATTATAACCAATGCTAAATAACCAACAATTTCCATTCTACATTCACAAAAAATAAATGGAAATTGAGGAATGGAGAAAATTTGTAAGGCGGTGAATTTTGCTCATAGTTCCTAAGATATTTTCTTTATCAATTGCATATGACATTAACAATTAACATATACTATTATGTTATCTAGTCATATAACAGATAATTTATCAGATTAATCAAAATAGTCCAAATCAATTGCTGCAACTCGTTTTTTTGTGTAAAATCATGCATGGACCAATACTTAAAAGGCAGCTTCGTTAAATATATTTTGCGACAGTGCGGATTCTTGAGTCTTGAGACTTGAATTAAAAAATTAATTCGTTTAAAATAAATGAAAATATTAAATCAGAAGGATAAAAAATAGGGATAACATGAACAGAGAAGCTATAAGAAAACAGTTAGTCTTTCTAACAGATGTGCCTTTTCTACTTACGGATGAACAAGATTCAACTAAAATTATCGCAAATGAGAAAGAAAAAAAAGATTGAAGAAGTTTAATCTTGAACGTAGATATACGTGTAACGTCAACCTCCAAGAACGTGCTTGCGTGATTAGCCATTCGCAAGGTAGCTCGAAAAATATATGATGTTGACATTGAGATATTATTTTTAACCTAACTAATTGCCTAATTGGAGTAGCAACATTTATATATCTACTAGATCGTGACCCGCACCTACGTGCGGGGTGTAATTAAATACATAATTCATTTTTTTTTAGAAATTGGTTATTAAAATATATTATTTTTTATTTTGTGCATGTGAATAGTACAATAGGATATATATATATATTATATATATATCGTATATGCAGTAGATTTAGTGAGATTATTTTTTTGGTATTTTGAATGTTGGTAAACTAAATTTTGTTTATTGTGTGATTCATTACAAATGTAGAATAGAATGTTATACAAATAATTTAAACGTTTGTATTTGTTTCTTGTAAAAAACAATTATACTACTATATAACTGTTGTAAGAGTTATAATAGAAAAGCTCAATTTATAAAGAAACAGACTTTCATATAATTGTGTATTTACTATTTGGTAATGCTTGAATCTATAATTTATTTAATCTTAACATAATTTTCTTAAATCCTGCAAAACAATATGTTAATTGACAGGCCCATAACAATATTACGATTAACCTTAGAATGGACTGAATGTCACATTAATTTAGGCCCAACTGTTATAAATCCTGTTAACATTTACTGTTTTCGATTGGGTTTATCTTATGTATCCAATAATTGATATCAATGTAATAAAGCATAAGATATTTGTTGTTAGAAAATTCTGTGTCTTTTTACCAAAAAACAAATACTAAACACCGAACAAAACAAAGGAAATCGATCGAATTCGAGATTCAAATGCGAAATTGTGATAGAATTATCAGTATTACGTCTCCTTCTGTACTTGTACTTGTGAAATCCTTGAATCATATGAAGAGGTAAGCTTTATACTGAAACAGATGTATAATTGTTCAGTTTTTGTTTATATGGCGATTCAATTTGCAATCTTTTAAATTTCAGTTTAAATTGTATAGATTCGCAACAGATTGTCAAGAAGCCGGTTGTTTTATGGGTAAGGCTTCTAATTGTCAATTGATTATCAAAATTAGGTTTTCAATTACTTTTTAAAGTAAGACGAATTTGATTTACAGTAACTTTAAATCTTTATATAGAGAAGGAAATAAAACAGTTAATCTCCATTATACTGGTCTATTGTTAGTTTGAAATCTGCAAATTTAGTATATTTTGTATATACTGTGAACTTAGCATTGTTTTTTTGTCTTTTTAGGTGCAGGGTGAATTTCGGGTATAATAGACCATGGAGGAGACTAATTGATTTTGTCATTGTAACTATTCTGAAATGTATATGTAAAAGGTATGTGAAATTTGCAGATTTACATATTGTTATTGCGTTAAAATTAAGTTACTTATGTTGTATAGCTCATTGTTTTGTGCTAGTATATCTAACTGCAATAATTGTTGTATATGTATTCAGGTGAATGATGATTTGCGAGTAACATGAGATTCTAGGAAGCTACAGAGATTTTGTCATTGTAGCTATTTAGAAATATATATGTTAAAGGTTAGTGAGATCCCAATTTAGTGTTACATACTGTTATTGAGCTTAAGTTTACTTAGTTCATATGAGCCTTTAAAAAGTCAATTATGTTAATAACAAAATTCAATGTTTTTAATGTGAAGCATCCTTTGCAAGATGAATTATATTATGGAGACGGAAAGAGATATATAGTCACTGGAGATGTCCAGCGATCGATATATATCAGGTTAGTGACCTCTTTTTTTTTACACTGTTGGGTATATTAATATTACACTGTTTAGTTGAAAGTAGTATATAATAGATTAAAGTAATTATGTACATAGATTGAAAGTAATAAAAATAACCTGAAACTTTTTTCTCTGTCAAAGTAATTTTGTTCAAAATATAAGGTCTGAAATTGTGGAGAAAGGAATACTGATTAAAATAACATTTAGTTCGAGAATTTATTAAGTAGATTCAATGTATGCAATAAAAAGAAAAACCATTTCTTCTCTTCAAGATGATTTGGTTGACTTTATCGTCTTCTGACTCTGGTATGTCCCATGTTTTAACTGTAAAGAATATAATAGTAATATAGTTATAGTATAGCTGAAATTCTTATGAACCCAAAATAACCCACAGAGGTAATATTTATTGTTACCTCTTACACAAACCGCAAAACCTTAAAAGGTTTTGAAACACTTCTTTGAATACCACATTGATCGTTTGCTTCTATGGTTGTCTTTGTCCAGTATGAGCACCGTTAGGCCTTTCTTAGAAGTTTCTCTAGAAATTTCAACATAGAGCTGTCCATGTGAAAAATATGGCCTAGGTAAATAGACCCCAACTTTATCCAAAGATTGTCCCTGACTTTTGTTGATTGTCATCACAAAAGCAACTGCTAATGGGAGTTGTCTCCGATGCATTTTGAAAGGAAGTTTTGTGTCAGATGGAGAAATCAAAAGCCTCGGAATGAAGACTTTATCTCCAACTCTGTCACCTGTAATAATTACAGCTTCCAATATGAAGTCAGACAATTGCAGCCTCGTACCATTCTTAGGCCTCCTCTAGCATCTGTTTCTAAATAACATAACAGGACAACCAATCTTCAACCTTATACTATGATTTGGCAATAAAAAAACCAGTTTGAAATGAATTTTTAATATACATACGTAATCACAAACTCTTGGACAGCATGATAGTCCGGATTGATATCCAGCAAGGACATTTCAAAGGCATTTGAAATAGATCTTTCACCTATTAAAAGTAACGGGAGTTAGTATAACCATAGAAGAATATAAGCTCAATAGTAGTCTAAAATTAACTTAAGTACCTTCAAAGGTATTGATCTTAGCAAGGGTGTGATAGGAAGATTAGCAGCCATTTTTCTTAATGATAAAAGAAGATGAATTTGAAGTAAAGGTGTGAATGATTGTGAGCTTTGAGAGGTGTAAATGTGTTTACTATATATACTTTTAGGCGATACAACTTTCGTTTTTAGGGTTTACCCTTGTAAGCATCTAAAGATATTTGCGTATCAGAATTTTAAAGAGTGGATTATCGAATATTCTTGATTTGGTAGGATTAGAATATTTTGTTAGTTTCAAATTAGGCAAATATAATAACTGATATTAGATCTTATTGAAAACAGTTACTACGAAATTGGATGTGCTCCTTATATTTGGTAATTTCTTTTGCATATTTCTTAAAAACAGTTGAGGGAATATATATTTTTATTCGTTTGTTTGTGTTGGTTGCCTAATCTGCGATTTTTTTTTTTGGTAAGGATCTGCGATTATTACGATAGTGTTAAGTAATTTAGATTGATTAGTTATATACTCCCTCCGTTTTCGAATAGTTGTCGTTTTAGAGCTTTTTTTTGTTTTAAATTAGTTGTCGTTTTAAGGTAATAATGTAATTTATGCCAATAACTACCCAAATTACCCTCATTTTATTGAACACAAATTATTTGTAAATAATTACTTGTCATTTTTATGAGGTTAATATAGTCATTGTATACCTTTTCTTAATTTGTTCAAATACAGTTAAAACGACAACTTTTCAAAAACAGAGGGAGTAGATTATAGAAATATCTTTAAATATGAACTAATCTTTTTGGCAATTATTTTCTTTAACAGATACGGAGAATAACGGATAAAGTGAAATAATTCGATTTCAACATTTATCAACAACTAAACGCCCTAATTATCTTGTAAGCCCAATAGGTGAAGATTATCTTATAAGGTGAAGATTCATGATGGGCCTAATTATATTGTAAGCCCAATTGGTATTTTCACAGTAATAATCGGGTCAGCGTTGTTTTAGAAAAAAAGGACCCGAGTATAGGATCCGAGATCCGCGTCCCAACAGAGGCAATTTTACGATTTTACCCTTTTTGAAATGTTTTTTTTGTCGTTTAATACTGAAATTGTATGGCATTCCCTTGTAATTTTTTACACTTTTTAAGGTTATTTTTCAGGGAATGCTTCCCAATTAATAATATAGATATCGTCTTTTCTCAGTTGTTGTTTATTTGTTCTTATGACGTACGTATAGATTTTTTTTATAAGGTTGGATCTAGCCCGCTTGTTATATAGCCCATTTTAATAGATCTACTAGAGAGTAATTTATTTGTCTTACATATTCGATGATCATTTTGGGTTTGGAAATGTTATTGGGCCAGTTTATTTTGATTGATATGTGTATCTTGTGTAGGCTATATTGTTTGCATGAGGTTTTTCTAACATAACCAATATTGTTATGGCCTGTTCGTAAATATAGTCCGAGCATTTTGATGCGCCAGCATGACAACTTTAAAGACAAAAATACCTTTTAAATGTCCCTTTAAAATTAAAACTAGTGTTTTCACGTCCGATCCGAACCGCCTGACCGATTAACCTGTGATCCGGACACTTCTACGGTTTAAATTTAATACTTATATCCATAAATTTCAAAACTGAAAAAATCCATAAAAACCCGCCATTAACCCGCGACCCAGTAACTAGTTGAACCGGTCGGGCCTGAGTTTTAACAAAATTCATTTGATTTTGGTTGTTTAGAATAAAATATAAGGTTTTAGGCTTTTAGTGTATCCACTATTCAATTATTTTAAGAACTTTTTCAATTACTCGGTTCTTCTCAAACGATTTTTGTTGGATTTAAAAATTTTATTCACTTCGTTATTATTGTTAGACTTTATATTTTGTTAAATATGGTATGATTATTTTTATTTTTTATATTTATAAAAGGGGTTTTTGCAAAAATGCCACTTTTTCAATGTCAATTTTCAAAAATACCCCTTTTTAAAACCTTATAAAAAATGCTCTTAAAAATATAAGATTTACCCAAATATGTATGTAATATTATTAAAACATACACAAACTACATTTCTATGTATCTAAAATCTTATAAATACTTTATAAATACCTTATAAATGCATTTTAAATACCTTTAAAAACCTTTAAAATATCTTGTAAAACCTTTGAAAAACCTTAAATATCCTTTAAAATAACTTTAAAACACCTTATAAAACCTTATAAATACTTGGATCGAGTCTTCAAGTAGTAGTTACAATCCATAAGTACCTTATAAACCTAATAAAACTTTATAAAAATTTCAGATTTAAAAAGGGGCATTCCTGCCAATGGACATCTAAAAGGGACATCTAAAAGGGGCATTTTTGAAAAGGGGCACACCAAAAGGGGTATTTTTAACAATTTCCCTTTATAAAACTATATAATCTCTGTAAATATTTTATACATTAAATAAATTTGAATCAATTGACCCGTGGTCGAATTCGGTTGATCCAATGACTCGATGACCCAGAAGATAGTTCGGTTCACCGTCCGGATCGGATTTAAAAACATTGATTAAAACAAACAGTTTGACCAAAAAATAAAAAGTTACAACATCATTACTTCCTCTTTTTTTTAATCTTGTTCGAGACATATAATAATTTTTAATATTTTCTCTTTTATCTTCTCCAATAAATATATGTAAAATTTAAATTCAAATGGCATTATATTTGATATTGATTTTTTTCTAAAGGGTGTAATCAAAATTTCTTAAAAAATAAAAGGTCGTGTTAGATTACAAGAGAAAACGATGCGTTAGTTTTTTTACATAATATTTTAAATATTATTATTCTTAATGATGAATGTTTTAGAGTTTTCATACATATCTATACTATTAATTGGGAAGCATTTTGTGAACTACAACATTTTATGAGGGTAGTGTAAGACTAACTAAATGAATTTTTGCATGAGTAATTTAGTAAATTAACAACTACTACAACTAAATAAATATCTTTGATTCGATTCTTCATTAATTTTTTGCAAAAACAAATAACGAGATTAAATAATGCAATATATTCTGAGATTTGCTTCGTCAATATTTTTGGTATTTTTTGTCTACAAAAGCAAAAAAGGAAACAATATTAAATATTAAATGATAACTGAATATTCAGCATAAATATATTTATTTCGAATATAAATCAAAATATTTTGTATTTTTCAATTTGTTAGAGATAAAACAAAAAAAATTCAACATAAATCGAATGCCATTAATTGAAAAATACAAAATATTTTAACAATAAAATCTGTAATAATATACCAACCTCCTGTTCTGGAACTTCCAGTTCCAATCAAAGCATATAGATCCGTAAATAGATTTGTATGTATAGCCACTTCAGCCGTGCACCGCAGCAGCAAGGGATCCCGGGCCCCGCCATGCATGAACAGGGGTTCCTGCACTGGAAACAACCAACTGGATTTATGTTATAAATATATTTGGATATTTTCTCATTTACCAAATATAACAAATTAAGTACATAGCCAAAAAAAAATATGCGACATACATTCTATCCAATATTCTGTTTTTGTCAAATCGTAATATATTTAGAGATACATGATTTTATTTGTTTTTTCCTTTAATATATTATCTAAAATCAACAAATTCATCAGTTTATAAAAAAATAAAATAAAAATTAACTCGTGGTACACTACAAGTAAATCCCTACGATTTCAGGAGGTTGCAAATATCAATTTATACAAACTTTGACTTCTAAAATATACAATTATTTCAAAAATTATGAGAAAGTAAAATGTTAGTATTTTTAGGTTAAATAAGAAATTATATAAGAAATGTTAGTATTTTTAGGTTAAATAAGAAATTATATAAGAAATGTTAGTAAAATGTTAGTATTTTTAGGTTAAATAAGAAATTATTCCAATACATATTCTTAAAATATGAAACCCCACACGTACGTGCGGGTCAGAATCTAGTTTAAAAAGTAAAAAGTAAGACATCATATTTTTAATAAAAAAAACTTATGTAACTTTAAACCAATAATAATTACTTTCAATCAATATTTTCTAAAATTTATAAATTATTATAATTAATTAATAAAAATGTATTTTAAAAGTAACAAAAAAAATCTATCTTTACGAAACAAGAAAAAAAATATGTAAAAGCATTTTTCTATATAGAAATGGAGAGAGTATAAAGCAAGGGTAAACATTAGAATAGTTTTTACTTTTTACTTTTTACTTTTTACTCCTAGGGACTAGTTAGGAAAATAAAATAAGACGGACGGAAGGAAAAGACAAAAAGTAAAGGAAACACGTTAACGAGTGAACACTGAATTAGACGGTGCCACGTCATCACTCAACAGACATCCAAAAACTGCGGATTCGCTTGTAAATTACCTGTTTACCCCTCCCGACGAACACGACTTCTTTCACCGTAATAACGAAAAACCGACGTCGGACAAAAGTCAAAAGTCAAAAGTTGACAACTCAAAACACAACACACAAACACACTCTTATGACTTTTTTTAATTGTTTCTTCAAAAACGCTTATTTTGTTAGCTCATTCGTTCAACAACAACCCATTTTGTCTCTTCACATTGGACACAACTACAAATATATAAAATTCCACTTTTTACAACCTTTTGTAATTTTCTGCAATTATTTCTTTTTCCCAATTTTCTTTTACTATTTTCTAATTTGTTTTCAAAGTCAGAGTCTAACAATAATAACCTCTCGGCCAAAGCAATTAGGTCGGAAAAAAAAAAAAACTAATCAAAACTTAGCTCTAATATACACACATGGCCGTTTTTTAGATGTGTAATTTTAATTGAGCATTTAAACAAGGTATAATTTATTAAGTAGAAACATATTTTGTACGTAGCACATCAAATCTACCATTAATAAAATATTTACAACAAAACCTACAAATAGTTTAAGATGGAAAAAAGATAAGACTTGAAATATTCAAAAGGAGGGCCATAAAATATACTAAATCATAATCCAAATCCAAATCAATTAGTCTAACCTTTTGTAATTTGTTCAATTCTTTTAATTTTATTTACTATTATTTAACTTTTCTTTTTCAAAGTCAGAGTCTAACAATACCTGTCGATCAAGCCAAGTAGGTTGGAGAAAATTGATCTAATGTTTGCCACTAATATGACTGACTACACATTGAGAAAATGGTACTTATATAGTTAACCGCAATTTGTTTGAAATTTTTGTGCAATTCCTTTAACCTTTTATAACTACTATACAATATATAGTTTTATTTTCAAAGTCAGCGTCTAAACAATAAACTCTCAGCCAAAACAAGTAGGTTGGAAAAAACTGATCAAAACTTCGTCGCTAATATGTTGAATACACACATAATAGTCTTCTTTTAACATTTAAGCATGGTATGATTTAAAAATCAAAACTCAAGGAAAAATTAAATAAACATATGTAAACAGGAGTCTATAAATTTAATAAACATGTTTTTTAACTATTAATAAAAACATTTGCAGAAAATCTACAAATAGTTTGAAATGGTTCTGATTCTGAATACACATTTAAAAAAAGATGCCACCTGAAATATTCAAAGGCCATAAAATATTACTATTTGTATAAAGAAAACGCGAAGTCCAAATCAATTAGTCCAACATTCTTGGTCAATAAATGCCTTTTGCTTACACACGCACCCACACACAACTATATATACACACACAAGCCTTTCCATCTCATAACTCAACAACTCTTTTTGACAAAGCCAACATTTTGAGAGAGAACTCTTAAGAGAAGTAACAAAACCGAAGTTAAGTTAAAGATCGATGGAGAAGAAGATTATGATCTTGTTGTGCATCATCTTCTTGGTGGAGACGTTTTCGATTATTGGGGGTGTTGATTGCAGAGCCCTGCGAACAGAGCAAACGACCGGCTGTGATCAAACTACCGCCACCGTAGAGAATGGTGGTTTTGGCTTTTTCTCGGGGGCGGCGAACGGTTCGAGAGACCATCTTTTGATGAGGAGCTTGGCTTTCCGGTTAGCGTCTGGACCGAGCAGGAAAGGACGTGGACACTAATGAGTCATGACCATAGACCATTGATGTTGATTTTCTTTTATTTTTATTTTTGCCTTTGCATAAACTATATATAACGATTGTGTATCTAAGTTTGAGTTTCATTTCATAGCAAAAGGAAAAAAAAAAAAAGAACATTATTTTTTAAAGCATTGATTGATTCGATGCCATGTAATTCACTAATCAGAGGCTTTTTGTTTGCACAAGTCGTTATACATGTAAAGGTTTGATTTTTTCTTTTTAATGGAATACAAAGGATTATAGTTTTTTTTTTTTTTGTAAAATCCAATAAGAAAAGTCACAAACAAAAGCAACGACAGAAAAGAAAAGTAATATAAAATGTTTACTTAAAAAAAGGGGGCAAAAGAATATTTCAGTTACTAAATATAAAAAAAAATTAACTACTAAAATTTCAGTTGAGCTGAAAAGAGATGAATAACAAAAATCAGATTATTAACTTTTCAACTACAAACATAAGTGTTTGTTGCAATGTTTTAAAAATCGGACCGGTAGGCAAACCGAAAAGTTTTCGATTTAAGACAATTGAACTTGGCTTTAGTTAAGTGTTGGAGCTACGATTGTGAATAACCTACGACTTCAAAGATGTGGAGTTCTCTTGAACAGTCTTAAATGATTTTATTTTTATAGGTATTAAATCGTATATTTTAATTATTATATGTTTTTTCTTCCAACCAAAAAAATTTGGGTATAAAACGTCCAAATAAAAAATAAACCAAGATTTTTTTGGGTTTTTTCCCTTTAGTTAAGTGTTGGAACTATGATTGTGAATTTCAAATATGTGGAGTTCTCTTGAACAGTCTTAAATCATTTCATGATACTTAAGAGTTAAAACAATGATTCTAAAATTTTAAGATGGGGGAACACAAATTACTCGATAAGAATCTTGATGTATTTTAAAGCAAGTTTATGATTTAGCAAATGTTTAAATAAGAAGTCAGTAATAAACAGGATCAAGTCGTTTACACATTTCCTACCGAACCGGTATCCTGCATGATACTTTGAAATATGGAAGAAAAACACTAATCATTGGTAAGTAACATGGGCTGCTTTTTCTGTGACCTAGTGTATAGAGGAAAAAAAAGCAATCAGTAGAAGATTACGAGGGGCTATCCTAAACAAAAATTACTGTACAGTCCTACAAAAGATATGTGAAAGTGTTATATTGTTTGATTGTTTCTGTTTATAAAACAAAAATCAAAAAGAACTGAACCGAAATAAAATCGAATGACATATACGGTTTTTTATTTGATTGAGTTTTCATAGAAACCGATAAACTCAAACACCGAAAAAATCGAATCATCGAAACCAAATTTTTCAAACGAGATGTCCATCAGTAAGTAGTTTTCATTTGTAGGTTTGTTCATTCTCTTCTATGTTTATAATATTTACTTTTTCTTGTAACCGTAATTCGTGTTTCAATCAGACTAATTAATTAATTAATTTTAAGCATTCCATTTAGAGCTTTTCGGTGGTTCTATATTTTTTTTATATAATTTCATTTCCGATTTCTGTTCTAATAACCGACGAGGAAGCATGAAAAGCAAAGTAAGTTGTACAGACAAACTAAATGTCGGTTGATGACTTTATGGCTTTATATGTCTTTTACGATTTCAACACTAAAGTAAGAAAAGTAAAACACTTACTTTTTTAAATTTAAAACCAAAATAAAAGAAAATGAATTTGACCAAAATAAAATTAAGAAAATGAAAGTACGAATTGTGTTAACTTTTCTCCACAAGGAACAAAAAGGAAAACAAATTTTAATTCAAACTAAATAGGCTGCATTAACTGGATTCCTTTGAAAAGAAGACCATCATTTGGAGTATATCTTGTTCTTAAACAGCTCTTATTCAAAAAAAACAAAAAAGTATTTGCTCAGGATGATATAAAATTTCCCCAATAATTATGTAAATGACAAGATTATACCTTCGTCTAATAATATATTTAAGGAATAAACACACATTTTACTTGGATTTGATTTTGCTTTAATTTAAAAGATTTTGCTTTAAATTATAGTCCATTAATTAGATAAATGATAAGATTTGATGAAAATACACTTTAAATTAATGTATTAGACTTTTATTGCATAAATTTATAAACTTTTTTTTTGGCATGACCTTTCTTGAGTTTATATATATAACTTATATAACTTAATAATCTATGAACCTAAAGAATAAGAAGCACTTCTTAAACATATCAAAATTTTGTGTATTTAGACATGATCAATCAAACGAAAGTGAGTTTTGTGCTCATCATTCTAACCATAGCAGCGAAAGTCACCGAAAGCGAGTTTTCTGATAGTCACGATGCTAAAATAACTAGACTTTTGAAGAAACTCAATAAACCTGCTCTTAAATCTATTAAGGTTGATCAAATTCGTGGGCTAATGAGAGTAACAAGACATATCTACTCTCTTTTGTTTCTTCAACTTTGGAAGCTTTTAACCTTTAGTTGTGTACGTTTTGCAATCCTTGTGTAGAGTCCAGATGGAGATATTATAGATTGTGTTCATATGAAGAATCATCCCATTTATGATCATCCTTTATTTAAAAATCACACAATCCAGGTTTGGAAAGCTTTTTTTTAATTATATATTTTTATGTTATTATTACTCTTCTTAAACATAAAATTCTAGATTTTTTCATCTAAAACTAAAATCAAACCTTAATTTAATAATACTTGTGATAGATCTAAAAATGGTAGACAATCTTTTCCAAAGTAGCACTCATCTCAAATTCGGATCAGTAACATTGAAACAAATCTTCACATATGGTTCAAATAACTATGTTTGGGTTAATATTTCATATGTTCTATACTTTTATTGTAACACTGCCATGTTGTAGATGAGACCAAGTTCTTATCCGGAAGGAATGAATAATGAACCTTCAGACCAAAAAAAGGAAAATTTAGTGACTCAACTATGGACAACCAACGGAAAATGCCCCAAAAATAGTATTCCGATAAGAAGAACAACAAGAGAAGATATTTTACGAGCAAAATCGATCGAAAGCTTTGGAAAAAAAACTTCCAACAGGTTTACTCAACCTAGTCCAGTGAACTCGACTAGTAACGACGGCATACATGAGGTGCATTTCTATATATCATTCAATAAGAATTTCAAAAGTGATCAATTTCCTTATTCATACAGTTTATATATGTGTTTTCATAATTTCTTATATATAGTACGCAATACTTGAAGTACATGGAAAATTTCATGGAGCCAGCTCAATAATAAACGTGTGGAAGCCTTATGTACGAACGGAAGATGAATTTAGCCTAGCACAAATATGGCTTGTGGCAGGCCCTCCTGGTGACGAACTTAATGCCATTGAATTTGGTTGGCAGGTATTACTTTCTTCTTGTAGATACATCTTAATATATATATAATTATATTCTTATTTTCTTACATTCTTCTGTTTTTATTGTTACTAATTAGGTGTACGAAGGCAAATATCATGATAATAACCCTAGATACTTTATCTTTTGGACTGTGAGTTATTGCATATAATACTGTTTTGATTTTTGATTTTTTTTTTTTTGGTTAACATATGTAATAAGAAATGATTGTTTTTGGGGCTGATTTGGTAAAATCTAAACAGGCTGATGGTTACCGGACAGGCTGTTACAATTTTGATTGCCATGGATTTGTTCTTGTCAGCCGAGAAATTGCTTTAGGTGGAGCAATTGCTAACGTTTCGACTTTAGGTGGTCAACAATATCAGATTCCTGTATCTATATGGAAGGTCAATCTAACTTATTTTCACCATATTATTTCAAGAAATATTATGGTAATTTATAACTAAGAAATAATGTGTTATATTATTATAGGATGAGCAAACAGGAGATTGGTGGTTGAAACTTTATTATACTATATTTGTTGGGTATTGGCCTTCCTCATTGTTCACCCATCTACGAGATAGTGCATCTATAATTGAATGGGGAGGCGAAATATTAGATTTTAAGGATGATGGAAGACACACAACAACGAGAATGGGAGGTGGATATTTTGCACAGGAAGGTTTAACAAAAGCTGCTTATTTCAAGAATCTCGAGATAGTTGATGAACATAATATTTGGAGAAGAAATGAGGGAGGTCATACTATCATGACGCAAGAGAGTTGTTACAATATCCAATCTGCTTATCATGATACTTGGGGGAATTTCTTTTATTACGGCGGTCCTGGTCGAAATCAAAATTGTATGTGATTACATATAAACATATTATAGATGCAACTAACTCGTATATGAGTCATTTATGTCATTTACCATTGTCATATAGTATCTATATGATGGTTTAAATAAATTCAAGAGATAATTTCAATATAAGAGAATATATAGTCAAGATTTTTTTTTGTCATCAAATTATTTTATTAATAGTACAATAAAAATCCATACAAAAAGATACAACGTATGGTTCTTAGAAATTAATCAATACAATAAAAACAATAAGAGTCTTTCCAGGTCTGACACCTCAACTTTTTCAGTTGTTCTCAACTTGACACATCAGTAAAATCGATACCCAATCAAAACATTTTAAATAATACAGCTCAGTTTTGTCTTCCAGTAATATCATTCTATTTTTTCACGTCACTCTTTCTCTATCAACAGAGCAAATATCAAAATAAACATTGGCCTAGGCCCAACCAAATTAATAGCCACTTCTGAGACAAAAACGTGTAAAAACCCTTGAATTAAAACGTGTAAAAACCCTTGAATTTTAAGAAACGTTTTTGCAAGACGGAGAAGACGATGATCGAGATTGAGATTTCTAAATTCGTTTGGCACTTTTGTATCAATTTTTAAGAAGAACGAAGAAGAAGAAGAAATAAGAAACTGTCACAAATCGACTCTCCGTACATCTCTGGTAAGTTTTTCCTCTTTCTCTCCAGCGGTTTCAGGCTGCTTTTGTTGGATTCTGTCTAAAACTGGTCTAATGATTCAATTCCTTCAATATGTAAAAGGTAAAATATGTAACTATAGTTATAAGTTCTTAGCTTACATATATAAACTATGTAATTTTTTTTTAAGTCATTGTGTGTTTGGATTGCTGAATTGATAAAGAAATTAAGATTCTATATGGAATTGGGAAGAACTGAAACTGCGAACCTTAAAACTCTATTCTGACTGTTATCACTAACCAGAGAATACTAGAGAGAATATCAAAGAATCAGTGAAATTGTTTCAGTTACTATTGAACTAAACGAATACAGAGATCAATGAACTCGAAACATACCCACTTGAGCGTTGAAGGGAGAAGCAAGATAAAGAAAACAAACTCTGGAATCCTCCTCTAATTCTATGTAAAACAACACAAGAAGTAACAATATCTACACATTTCATAACCTTAGTTTAAAAGTCAATTAGTCATTATCTAATCCAATAGGAAATGAATATAAAACAGAGTGAAAACAGACAGGAGCAGCTATGTCATGACCACTAGAAACTTGTAGGAAATATTGTTTCATGTTCTGATGTAATTACGTTAATCCAACTATTTACTTCAGGATTTAAAATCTAAAGAAACTAATCTATACTCTTAACTCACCACAAGTTCCTCTCACCACTGAAAAATTGAAAGAACTTCAGCCTAATCATACTGGTAAGTTTTACAAATTACAGGACTCCAATTCCAATAGACTAAACGCTACATAACCTATAAACCAAAGTAAGACAATATCACATGTTCCTAACTCACCACAAGTTCATGTCACCACTATAAATCGACAGAACTTCAGCTTATTCATAACGGTAAGCTTCAAAAGGATTACAAACCCAATTTAAAAACACTTCATAACCTAATGGTAAGTTGCATAGAGACACTAAACCAAAGCAAAGATGCAAATGTGTTGAAGAAACTAAAAACATCGCTCTAACATTCACAAAGACATAACCCGATGATACTAACCGCAATTACACAATGAATGCCACAAAGCAAACAATGTGGTAGAAAAAAAGCATCAAGCAAAACAAACCACAAACCACAAACCAAACCACTCAAAGATTGACAACAAAACAAAAAAGGTAAACAATTTACCAACAAAGATAACACAAAAGAAAGGAAGCAGATTTCGCATAATTATGAAACATCAAAACCCATAAAGCCAAAACCAAGCAACAAAATGAAGACACTTACTCATACTAAGGAAAACATCTTCAAATATCCATAGTACCAAATCCACAAGTCATCATCATCATCATCATTACAAGAACACAGAACTCAATCTAGCAAAAGCAAAACCCTAATAAACAGATTATAAAGAAAGATAATTTCAAGCCTCACTCTTCTCCTCCTCTGAAACAGAACCTGCATCATCTTTAGAAACCTCACTAGCATCAGTATTCACATCCTCCACACTTCCATTCCCATCATTACCATTAGATCTAGCCTTAACAGATTCAAGCATCCTCTTACTAATCTCTTTAGAATAAACCTCAAGAATCTTAATCCCATCATCATCACTCACCACAGCATTCGAAGCAACACCATAAGCCTCTTCTTCAATAGATTTCGCGACGGTGGTGGCTTCATCGGAATTAAGAGTTCCGTATCTCTTAGAGAGGATAGATTCGGTGGATAACGTCTCGATTAAGCGATTCAAGACGGCGTCGCGAGTTTTCTGAGTCGGTGGCCAGATTCGGAGAGAGATTCCTCCGGGTTTCTTCTCTGATTCGGCTTCTTTCGTCAGATCTGTGTCTCTTGAGGCTGCTTCTTGAGACGTTGGGTCTGTCATTGCGGATAATGTGGTGGAGCTTTCGGATTCCGGTGGCGGCGATGAGATCGTGGTGGTGATTGTCTCGGAGGTTTCTGCCATTTTTCGAGTGAAGTTGAATTTTAGGGATTTTGGAGATTTTTTTCGGAAGGATCAGTTTATGACTTTAGTCTTTAGACATTTATTGGTTGGTTCGGTGTTATGTATAAATAATTAAATAACCGAAAATACAGGAAATGTTTGATATTTAAATTATTTCGTGGAAAAAAAATACAGTAAATATAAATAGTTCAGTTATAATTACGTTGAGAGTTTTGAATTAATTCAAAAAAAGTAATTTTTCTTACAAATTACTTTCGAACTTATCTTTAATTTAGGTAATCAAAATATTTTCTTACACAATCAAAATATTTTATTACAAGCTTATCTTTAATCTTTCTACATCAAGTGAACAAAATAATAAAAATAAAAAGTATAGAGAGTCTGAGAGAGTAACTTACTTGCATACAAATTTATTTTTAAATGTTTTTTTCTTACAACGGTGATGATTTTACACATTTTTTGTAACTCCTATAGAAGAAGATTTTAACCTTGGCCTAGCAAAAGAGATTAAACGATAAGCATGTTGCTTCTATTTAAAAAGAATTTTCAAGATCCAAAGAATAGTTGAATTTTTTGTTTTTTTTTTTTGAATTTTTTTGAATTTAATGTTAATATTCAAAAAAAAATGTTTATACATAAGAATGCAAACTTTTAAAAAAAATTTCCAAAGAGATTCTATCTATGATATTGTCTTGATGCAAACAACATTTTATTCCCACGGGCATATCTTTCTTCACCTCCTCGCCTTAGTGTGTTCACGCGGTTTCCAATGTTCTTATCTATTATCTTGACAATCTTCTTCGTTGATGAAGGTTGCTCACCATGCCTTATGTCATTTCTTTCTCTCAAAAGGAGTCAATCGTGTACAGAAAAACATACCTGAATATAAATGTTTTTCGTGTTGCCAAGATCTTTACTCGCGAGCACCTGCATAATCTCTAGCCATCTTGCCGAGAATTTGTCTAAGAGAATCCCACTTGCCAGCTCCTCCCATACCTTCCTCGAGTAAGGGCATAGAAAAAATAAGTGCTCCCTGATCTCCATAGTCTTTACAAAAGATGCAGCTCGTGTCCGCATTTTGCTTCCATTTAACCATTCTTTCCCCTGTTGCAACTCTATTTTTCACAATTAACCAAGTAACAAGTGCATACTTTGGAGTGGCGTTTGAAAAACATATCTCTTTATGCCCTTGTATCACAGGTTTAGGGATGCAGATTTGTGACCACGTCTCTCTGGAAGAAAACTTGTTGCGATAGGATCCACTTTTTTTGTCCAAAGTGTTATGTCTGGTTCTGTTTCCAGCCTTCTTTGCCTCTGTTTTCGCAGTTTATCTTCAACAAGATTTTAAAAATTCTGTCGATGCTTTTTTTCCGAGTTTTCTTCATCACTTCACTAAACATGGTCGCTTTCGGAATTCCCAAATCAATGCAGCCACGTTCCCCTAATTTCAGAAAAGTTGAATTTTATGGAAATTGTTTTTTATTAATACATTATAGACTAGGATATGACCCGCGGTATACCGCGGGTTAAATAAATTTTTGTTTGTATTTTTTTTTAATAATTTGATTATTTGTGTTATATTTATTTGATTAAAAAAAAATTTGGTTTATCTAAATCTTTTTTTGTTTTTGTCTTTTTTTTTATAATCTTATGATTGATCGTATTTGGTTTGTAATAAAGCTAGATTTTACCCCACCGCGGATTGATATTTTTGTAACTAAAAAGTTTAAATTTTAAGTTGTAGTTGTTTTGTTGATATTATTTGTTTTGTATAGTATTTATGATTGTATACTTGTATTTTAGTTGTTAATTCTAGCATTTCACCTATGGTATACCGTCCCGTATTAATATCGACCCTAACCCGTCCTGTGAAATTAAATCTTTTTTTTTTTCCGAAAAATACTTTGTTTAAAGGACATATGGTTCCCATATGATTTATGTTTTGTTATTCAATTTAAAGTTTGCTTATAAATGGTTTCCATAATATTTATATTTTTAATTTTTATAGAGTTCAAATATTATTAATATTATAAATTCTTTTTATGGAATTTAAATATTATAAATACTTTAAACTTTTTATAAAATTTAAATATTTCTAATTTTGTTAGTATATGATGTATGTGGGATATGTTTATAATAGAAGAACACTATTCTAATGCTAATAACATAATTTTTTTTGTGTTAATTAGAAAATTTGCTATAAATAAAAATGAAAGTAAATAAAAATAATGAAATAATATATAAATAAAAATAAATAAATAAAAATGAAAGTAAATATGGAATTAGTTACATGAAAATGATATATCGTCAAAATTCTATAATACACGTTCAAGAATTATTTTAAATATTAATGATGATTTTTGTTGATTGTCTCATTAATTGTTTTGTAACCCGACCGGAGGATATGATGAATCGAACTGAACCGAGGGGATAACCAAACTCGACTTAGAAAGCTTCTGATCGGTCCAACTCTCTTAACTGAAACCAAACCGGAAACCTTTTATCTCTCGGTTTGGTTCGGTTCAGATTATTACTGCAGGCCTAGAATGAAATGTTGAATGCCCGTACCAACCGCTTGGTCTAGTGATCATGTGAAAATGAGTAAACCAAATTGAAATCCCTAGATTTGCGAGAGTGGATCGGTCATAGAGCTCAGTTTACGGTGGTGAATCCAGTGAGCCATGAGCCATGAGACCACAATTGGAGAAGATGTGAAGCAAAAGCAGATCGAGAACCATGTAGGCTTGAAACTCTCTTCTTCTTCTTCTTCTCCTTCAATCTCTCTCTTACCAAAACTAATCTCGTTTGCTAGTGCTCTATCTCTTACATCCTCTTCCCCTGCCTTAGCCATTCCTTCTTTCTCCTCTTCTCAGCCACTCACCACTCCTTTCAGTACCCAATCCAAGTTTGTGCAGATTGGTCTTCTCAATGGATTTGTTCCTCTTCTCAGTCTAATTCTTGATCTCCAAAACAAATCTAATCTTGATTACTTTTCCTTTTTTATCATTTGTGTAGCAAAATTAGACCTTGCCCTTCCACGAACCCAGGTTGTGTATCGACGAATCCGACCTCATCTTCCTTCTCATTTCCATTGACGATCCGTGAAACCGATGCACAGGATCCCATTCAGGTCTTTGATTGTTGCTATTAAGCACATTTAAAAAAAACGTTATGCTTTTTGATTGTTGCTATAAGGTAGAGAGGGTCTTTCCAAGATATTAGATGTTAAAACTCTATCTTTACTTACGCATGAACTTTTGACAATCTAATTATTATGTATTAAGACTTGTGCTAACTCCGTAAAAGGATGCTTCTTCTTTTATTTTTGTTTTAGGTTCTAACTCGATGGTTCTAATCTTTGAAAAAATAATCAGTTAGATCTTTGTTTGTTCTTCTTGCATTCGTAAATTTTATATATCATATAATTTTCGTTGATATTTGCTCAGAGACTAAAATCTTCATTGGTAACATGTTTAAAGAGAGATTGCTCTGGTTGTTCACGTTGTGACATTTGTTGAATTTGGCAGGTTCATGGATCTCAAATGCAAAGCAACATGGACACGCTTATTCAACATAGTCAAGGACCAAAGTAAACAATGAGATTCCTTATGAGATCTTAAAGAACATTTTCATACAATATAGTACAAACAGGTCTGTCGTTTTCAAAGTCTCTTTCCATTTTTCCATGTCTTTTTATGTTTTAAGCTAATCATTTGATTGCCTCAAAAGGTATTTCAAGAATACATGATAGTTTCTTGTCATCTTAATTCTTCATTTCCTACACATAAAATCTTGTAGAAAACAATTTATAAACATAGATTAGATCAAATCCAAATCCAACTAATACTAAAACAAAGTATTCCAGAAGAAACACAAAATGATATATATTTTTATGAAAAGGAATGTATACAATATTGTAATGTAGTATCAAAAAGAAGTTAAAGGCTTTATGGATCTGTAGAATCTGTGTTGTTCAAATCAAATCTGCAGAACATTTCTCTTGCATTTTCTTGTTAACCACAAATCTGCAGAAAAAACAAAACAAAAAAAATGAATTTGGAAACTGAAAATAATATTTGAGTTCAGAATCTCACCACTGACCAGTTTGGTTGTGTATTGCCATGATGCAGGATCTTAACTTAGATTCGTCATACGATAAAGTAAACCCGTCTCTTAGATAGGCGAATGAAACAACCATGGAGATATTGAAAAGGTTTCATCCTCGATGTAAAAGGTATAATGTTTCTTGATGTGCTGTTTTTTTCTTTTGCATGTGTTGACATGTTATATATAGAGGTTGTAGATGTTTAGGGTTAGGTTTGATTGTAAAGCGAAAAAATCTTGGTGATCAAGTTCAAAATCTTGAAAATCTCGCAATTTGAAATTAATCCTAACTATATTAGGTATATTCTCTATATATGGTACAAAAGAGATATATATATTACAATCGTCGAGATTTATGTATATTGTTAGCATTCCATGTTTAGTTGTTAGAACCGTGTAATTAATGAGATAATTATTGTCGTTTCTTTTTGTAGAAAACATCTTACCAAAAGAGATATACATAATAATAGGCGAAATTTGTGTTAGATCCGAACTAAAGATTTGTTGGTTACCAAACAAATCATTTTAATTTGTTAGGATTTTTTTTGGAAAGTATCATTTAATGTGAATCCGAAATACTTTTTTCGGGTCAAATTCCGGGTCAAAATTAAACAAATTTTCGGGTCAAAGATTTGGTGAATAAATTTCGGGTTGAAAATCACAAAGAAGGTAAGATCCGATTGTCTCCAAGTCGGGTCGAAATAAATTAAACATGTGTCAACATTAAAAAAAAAAAAACTAAAACTAGTTAGTTCAAGATAAAAGCATAGTCTAATTCAAAACTTGATTATGTATCCGGTCCATTCTTTCCTTAGAATCATTTTTTTAAAGCAATCAAGAGATATGTACATAGGAATATACATAATCTATATCTCAAAACCGAGTTTTGGCATAGTCTAGGTCAATTTAATAGTAATACACCTAGTAACGGAAAAACGGTCTATTTTCCCCCGAAAACTATCGTATCTGGCCAGATAAAGCCCGATCTTTGACCTCTGTCTATATACCCATGAAACGGAAGTTAAATGTTTATTTCCCCACCAATTGAAAGTTCGAGAGCTTAATGTCCATAAATCTTGGTTTCGTCGGTTTAGTACGTAAACCACACAAACCTAATATAACCAAACTAAAAACCGGTTGACCTATAACCCGACCCAATCTAAAACCCCACCCGACTGACCCATTTATTCTTCTTCTTCCCCTCTCCCTTCTTCTCCTAACCTGCAACAATTCTCTACTCTTCTTACTCAGCCGCGTTTATGAATCTAAGGACGCGACGTAACATAATCTCACGATTCAAGAAATTCGTTTGTGCCCATTTGCTATTTAATTAATCTATGTCTCTATCTCTTTCTCTTCCCTCTCTCTCTGTTTCTATCACGTTCCCAATCTCAATCAAGGCTTTTTCTATTTTCATTTCAGTTTCTGGGAATTTTTGATTCATGACAAAATTGAGTACTAGAAGCCTAGAATTCATGAGAAAGCATTGAAAGTTTGTGAAGATGATGAAGCAAACCGGAAAAGAACCCACTCCGCCAGCAAATTTCATTCAACGTCGGAGCCATCACCATTATTCAACGCCGGAGCTTCAAAACCCGATTCAATTCGGGTGGTATTAGGTTCACTCATCCACATACCCGGATCATTCTCTCCTTTATCTGGTTTCAAATTAAACAAAGCTTGCTCGAATTCGACATAGAGCCCACGAACTTTATCACCTCATCCGTTATTTGAAATTGAAAAAAGTATGAAATTTATCAAAACATCACCAGCGCCGATGAAAGAACCAATTCCCTCTCGGCCTCTCCAGTCACAATCACGTATAGCCGGAGGAGAGAGATTTCTCGACTCGATCCCACCGATGGGATGGAGTTTAGGAAGACGGAGAGGCGTTGGTGGGCAATACAGAGAGAGGATGAGATTCCACCGATGGGATGGAGTTCCCCTAGTAACACTAAATTGTAAAAATTTCAAAAACAATCACGATTTAGAACATAAATAAATAAAATGTACTGACATTAAAAAAAAAAAAAACTATTACTAGTTAGTTCAAGATAAAAGCATAGTCTGATTCAAGGAAAAAAAATATACATTATTTAACATATCAAATGTCTACGAAGTCCGAAGGGACAAAAATGTCAGATTTATTTTGTTTTGTTTTGCTTATTTTTTGGCAAATGTCAAACTTGTTTCCAATCGAACCACCAAGGCAAAAACCCAATCTTTACCGGTCAAAAACATTTTCAGACAAAAAATCCGAAAAAACAGAAATCACCCGCCAAACAAATTTCAGATAAATTTCGCACCTCCAAAATTTTTAATTGACTCCCAAAAAAACTCAAAAATCCCAAACTCCAAAAAATCACAGAGAGCGCCACAATCTTCAGAAATGGCGCTTTTGCTCTTCCCTTTTTCTTCCCCTTCTCTCCTTCACTTCTTTCACTCATCCCATCTCTCAATCTCTCAAACTCTCTCTTCCTCTCTCTCTCTCTCACTCTCTCTTCAATCTCATCTCAACCATGACGGAGCAAGAGATCTGCGTGAGGGTTACGAGAGCAGCGGCGAAGAGAAAAGCGATGGGTATTGACGAAGATCGAGTCAGCAAGAAGAGAGTTGTTCTTGGTGAGCTTCTTAATGTCTCCAATGTCAAGGTTTTAGCTAATCTCAATCAGAAGAGAGAAACCCAGAAGCCAAAAAAGAGTCTTAGACCTCCTCCGGCGAAACAGATTAAGTCAGCTCCGGTGGTTATTGACCTAGATTCAGAATCTGACATTGATTCTCGATCTGATGATCCTCAAATGTGTGGACCTTATGTCAGAGACATCTACGAGTATCTTCGTGAACTGGAGGTAATAATCTTGTGTTTGGGATTTTGAATCATTGATTAGTTGTGGAATTGGATCTGAATAGTTTTGAATTTGATTTGGTGAATTCAGGTGAAGCCAAAGCAAAGACCTTTACCTGATTATATTGAAAAAGTTCAGAAAGATGTAACACCAAGCATGAGAGGTGTTTTGGTTGATTGGTTAGTGGAAGTTGCTGAAGAGTATAAACTTGGATCTGAAACACTTTATCTCACTGTCTCACATATTGATAGATTCTTGTCTTTAAAGACTGTTAACAAGCAAAGGCTTCAGCTTGTGGGAGTTTCTGCTATGCTTATCGCTTCGTAAGTGTTTATGATCTTTCTCTTGTGTTGTTGTCATTGTCTTTGTATGAATGCTTATGGTATCTTCCTCTTATAGGAAGTATGAAGAGATAAGTCCTCCTAAAGTTGAAGATTTTTGTTATATTACGGATAATACGTTTACGAAGCAAGATGTGGTGAAGATGGAAGCGGATATACTTCTCGCGCTTCATTTTGAGTTAGGAAGGCCAACTATCAATACTTTTATGAGGTTAGAATTGTGATGAAACAATGTGTTTTTGGTGATAGTACTTATGGTTCATTGTCCTGAGTTTGTGTGTGTTTATGTTGGTGTTTGTGCAGACGGTTCACAAGAGTTGCACAAGAAGATTTCAAAGTGCCACATTTGCAGCTAGAGCCTCTTTGTTGCTATTTATCAGAATTGAGTATATTAGATTACAAAACTGTGAAGTTTGTGCCGTCTCTGTTGGCTGCTTCTGCTGTTTTTCTCGCTCGATTCATCATCCGTCCTAAACAACATCCTTGGGTAAGCGTTTTAGTCTTAACTCAAGTTAAAATGTTGAGTCAGTCTTTTGAATGAGACATTAATAATCTATGGTTGTAAAACAGAATCAAATGTTAGAAGAATACACAAAGTATAAAGCGGCTGATCTACAAGTGTGTGTTGGAATCATACATGACTTGTATCTAAGCAGAAGAGGAGGTGCTCTACAAGCTGTTAGAGAGAAATACAAGCACCATAAGGTACTTAACATTACAATGATTAAATACTTACTGATGGAATCATTTTAGTTAGCATCATTCTTGAATCTTGATACTTACACTGTTGCTTCTTCTCGGTACAGTTCCAATGCGTTGCGACCATGCCTGTTTCACCAGAGCTGCCGGTTACCTTTTGGGAGGATGTTACCATTTGATCTGAACCATCTTTCTTTTGGCTGAGGTTATGCTATCTTTGGCAAATGTTACAGAGCTTGATTACCGAATCTTGTTTCAAATAGTATAAGGGACACATATCAACAAGTCAAGCTAGAAGAGTAAGAACTATAGTAGTGAAGGCAGGAGCAGATAAGTTTGTGTTATGTGAAGATGTGTGGTGTGTTATTGGAATCTCATTTTGTTTACAAAATTAGTGTGTAACCCCGAATAATATAATTTTATACAATTATGAATTATGCAATATGATATAAGTATTTTTGTGATATGATCTTATTTTGTTAAAGCATTGAGCCTCCTGTGAAATAATTTATGAAAGTTCTGATAAGGCTAAAACTCTAAAGTCATTGTTGTAACATTAAAGAAACTAATGACAATATCGAAGAAAAATAACCAAGAGATTGATAATCATTTTTACAAACTAGAGACTAAACTCGGGAAATAACAAACAACTCGTGTCTCTGTCTATGAAGAATTGAATGATTAAGATTGGAGAGAGGAGTAGCCACCATTATGTTTTACTTATACAGCTATACACCAAACCAATCATTGAGTCATAACTATGGCCCTGAAGGCTTTGGTATCAAACGTGGGATGGCGGCTTATGCACGACAATACAAGCCTCTGGGCTTAGGTGTTGCGGTTGAAGTATAAGGTGGGAGGGCTCCAGGACCAGGATCAAAGCTGGCTGGCAGCTAAACGACCAGGTTCCTCGACCTGGAGAAGTGTGCTGGTTGGGCTGCGGGATGTGGGCCTTCATGGAAGTAGATGGGTGCTTGGTGATGGCCGGGAAATACGGTTTTGGTCGGATAAGTGGCTACTCCCTCTGTTTTTAAAAAGTTGTCGTTTTAACTGTATTTGGACAAATTAAGAAAAGGTATACAATGACTATATTAACCTCATAAAAATGACAAGTAATTATTTACAAATAATTTGTGTTCAATAAAATGAGGGTAATTTGGGTAGTTATTGGCATAAATTACATTATTACCTTAAAACGACAACTAATTTAAAACAAAAAAAAAACTCTAAAACGACAACTCTTCGAAAACGGAGGGAGTATCTAATTTGCCATTGACAGAAAAGGCGATTATGGAGTTACCAAGTGGTTATCTAGACTTGTGGGTAAAGAACCTATGGAGAGATGCATGCCGTCTCAATATATAATTGGGTCTCTGGCAAAACAAAAAAAAAAACTAAAATCTCTTAGTAATTTTTTTTTTATAATAATAAATAGGCCTTTATCCTTAATTTTTTTTTTTGAAATTAATAATGAACCCATGGCATTTGCCTAATCTGCCATGGAATAGAGACGGGCATAGAGAGATGGAACCGGTCGGATTCTGGAAGAGATTATGCCATATGTTATGCCGAACACGAGACTAGAATTGGCAGCGGTGGTGCTTGACAACGTGACAGGTGCTAGGGACAGATTATCATGGGGGGAGTCCGCAGATAGAAGATTTACGGTGAAATATGCTTATAATTTGCTAATAAATAACCAATCTCCACGACAGAACATGGCAGGATTCTTTGATCGCATTTGGAGAGTGACCGCACCGGAGAGGGTTAAGAGTTTCTTGTGGCTAGTTGGGCATCAAGCCATCATGACTAATGTGGAGCGGTTTAGGAGGCATCTTGGGGAGACGAATGTTTGCCAGGTTTGTAAAGGAGGTGAAGAGACAATCCTACATGTTTTGAGAGATTGCCCGTCTATTGCGGGGATGTGGAATCATATTGTTCTGGTACGTAGGAAGAACGAATTCTTTACGGCCACATTACTTGATTGGCTTCACGGGAATCTGGGTATAGTGGTAGGAGGGGAGGAGTGTGAATTGTCGACAATGTTTGCGATCGGGGTTTGGTGGGGATGGAAATGGGTATGTGTTTGGTGAGACCGGTAAATGTAGAGATCGAGTTAAATTTGTCATTGATTTGGCAAAAGAAGTACACCGGTCTACTGAACTGAACCGACCCGGGAATGAATTGGGGGTGAGGGTTGAAAAGATGATAGCTTGGAGACCACCAGAGGGGGAGTGGGGAAAACTGAATACCGACGGTGCCTCTCGCGGTAATCCAGGCTTGGCTGCAGCGGACGGTGTGCTAAGAAATTATACGGGTCGTTGGTGTGGAGGGTTTGCCTTCAATATTGGTGTGAATTCCACTCTATTAGCAGAATTGTGGGGAGTTTACTATGGGCTCTATATCGCGTGGGGGGAGGAGGATTACGTGTTTGGAGATGGAAGTAGACTCGGAGTTGGTGGTTGGTTTTCTAAAATCAGGGATTAGCGATACGCCATGTCGTTCTTGCTACGTTTGTGCCATGGCTTTCTTTCTAGGGACTGGATAGTCCAGATTTCGCATGTCTATACGGAGGCTAACCGTCTTGCCGACGGGTTAGCAAACTATGCTTTTACATTGCCTTTAGGGTTTCATATGTTAGATTCAGCTCTGGTTTCAGTGGAGACTATTGTTTTGGAGGATGATAGCGGAATTGCGTTTCCAAAGTTAATCCGAATGTAATTTTCTTTATCTGTACTAGTATTTTTGAAGTACATTTTTAGCGGGTGGGGCAAAATGCATTTGGATACAATGGGTATCTGACCCGTTTACAAATTTTGATCATGAAAAGTTTGTTGGGTCGGGTTATTTTAATCCAACTCATACACCGGTATTTAATAATTTAGATATTTAGAATATTTGATTAAGATTTAGAATTATGATTCTCCTATTATCTTTGTTTGATTTGTTTTTAACTGTTTTGACTCATAATATAATACATAATAAAAAATAAAAAATTTTGCATATACTGTGATTCGAAATTTTAAAAACGGACATATATTATCCAATTGACGAAAAATGTGAGTTCAACGTTCCATATCGACTAAAATATTTAGATAATGATTCAGAATTATATCATAAATAAGATCAACATTAATAAAATAAATAGGTTTTTTGGCGTGACGGGTTTGGCGGGACAGGTTTTTGAATCAACAATAATAAGAAAATTAAAATATCATTAATCCACCGCTTCAATACGGATTAATTTTTTTTTTTTTTAATACCACCAATATTAGACATATCAAATGAGTCTCATTTAGAAAAAATTATATAAAACCAAAAATTGTCTTGTGGTATAATGTTACTTAATAACAATTGTAAACTATAAAATATAAATATCTTAGAGAATGATATAATTTGCAAATTTTTATATATAATAAATAATCGTTAAATTTTTAAAATTATAATTTTTAGAAAACAAATCACGGGACGTGTTAAGAAATTACAGGACGGGTTATATTTGGAACGGAGTTATATGGTGGACGAGTTTGAATCAATATTTATAAAATATTAAAATATCATTAACATGCCGCTTTAATACATATTAAATCCTCAGTTTATTAAAATATAAATGTCTTAGAAAATGATACAATTTGTAAATTTTTATATATAATAAATAATCATTAAATTTTAAAATCACTACGTTTAGAAAATAAATCACGGGACGGGTTATATTTCGGAGCGGGTTTATATGGCGGACAGGTTTGAATCAATATTTATAAAATTTTAAAATATCTTTAACATACCGTTTAATTACTGATTAAATCCTCAGTTTATTAACAATTGTCTTGTGGACTCGTGGTATACCGTTACTTAATAACAATTGTAAACTATAAAATATAAATATTTTATAAGGAGATACAATTTGCAAAATTTTATATATACTAATTTTAAGAAATAAATTACCTCACGGTGTACCGTAGGTTAAAATCTAGTTCTTTATTAATAAATTGCAGGGTTTCTCACTAAAAAAAAAAATGATAACTCCAACTAGGAATAGGTGAAAAATATAAAAGGTAACGTTGATTTGTTAAATAAGCAAACCAAATCGAATAATAATTCGGATTTCTAAGTCACAATTTTCTCCAAAGTTCAAAAAAAAAAGTAACACAACCAAATTACAAATTTTAGATTCAAAAAAAGGCAATAATATTTAATTACTGTTTTAAGATTTTTAATCAAGTAAAAAAAAGGGCAATTTCTATAAGTTAACCCTTTTGGAAATATTTGTTTTTGTTTTCCTTTTTTGAATGACTTGGGTTTAATTTTCCTTTTTTTTTGGGAGTCTGTCGTCTGAATTCTAAAACCTTTTTGTTTTAGGATAGAGTCTAGCTACTCTATAAATAGGGACTTCGTGTAAGATTTATCGTTGTTCTTTGCAAGATTTGTTCTTCTTCTTCGACAAATATGCTCACTGAGAAAAACAAACAGTTTCATGCCGACCATAACGCTCAAGATGCTTCCCCGGCAGAGTGGGCAAAGATTCGACATAGGCTACTTGCGATGCAAGAGAACATTCAATCAGGCTCTGACATTGACGCTAGATCTGATGATCCACAGATGTGTGGACTTTATGTCTCAGATATCTACGAGTATCTCCGTGAATTAGAGGTAATAATCTCTTACTTGCTCTGTGTTTGGACTTAGAACATTGACTAGTTTCAATAGGTCAATTTAGTGTTTTATCTGAAGAGTTTCTAAAATTTTTCCTCTGTTTGGACTTAGGATTTGTGGATTTGTTCTGAAGATTGTTTTTTTTGGTTTGGTGAAATTCAGGTGAAGCCAAAGCTAAGACCTTTAGATGATTATATGGAAAAGGTTCAAGAAGAAGTAACACCAAGCTCGAGAGGTGTTTTAGTAGATTGGTTAGTGGAAGTTGCTGAAGAGTTCGAACTCGGGTCTGAAACAATCTATCTCACTGTCTCTTACATCGATAGATTCTTGTCCTCAAAGACTGTCAACGAGCAAAAACTTCAGCTTGTAGGAGTTTCTGCAATGTTTATTGCTTCGTAAGTGTTTTTGATACTCTCTTTACTATTCATTGTCTTGTATGACGCTTATGGAGTTTTTTTTTTTTTTTTTTGACATTTGATATAAATAGGAAGTATGAAGAGAAACGTCGTCCTAAAGTGGAGGATTTTTGTTACATTACGGCTAATACATATACGAAACAAGATGTGTTGAAGATGGAAGAGGAAATACTTTTCGCGCTTGAGTTTGAACTAGGAAGGCCTACGATCAATACTTTTCTAAGGTTAGAATTGTGATGAAAACAATGTGTTTATTGATAATACTTATTTTTGGTCGTATCTTATGGTTCTTTGTTCTCATGTTGGTTGTGTTTGTGCAGACGGTTCATAAGGGTTGCACAAGAAGATTTCAAAGTGCCAAACTTGCAGCTAGAGCCTCTTTGTTGCTATTTATCAGAACTAAGTATGTTAGATTATAGTTGTGTGAAGTTTGTTCCATCTTTGTTGGCTGCTTCTGCTGTCTTTCTCGCTCAATTCATCATCCGTCCCAAACAACATCCTTGGGTAAGAATTTTTGTCTCAATCTCTTTTTCAGGTTAATATGTTGAGTCGTTCTCTTGAATGAGACACTAATAATCTATGGTTTGTGAAACAGAGTCAAATGTTAGAAGAATACACAAAGTACAAAGCATCTGATCTACAAGTGTGTGTGGGAATCATGCATGACTTGTATCTGAGCAGAAGTGAAGGTGCTTCAAAAGCTGTTAGAAAGAAATACACGCAACATAAGGTAATTAACATTACAATTTATGAATATATTTGAATTAGTAGCATTCTTTATACTTAAAATGTTGCTTTTTGTTGGTACAGTTCCAATACGTTGCCACAATTCCTGTCTACCAAGAGCTGCCGGATACCTTTTGGGAGGATGTTACCATTTGATCAGAACCAATCTTCATTTGGCAATTGTTACTGAGCTCGATTACCAAATCGCGGTCCGATAGTATAAGAGACAAAGATCAACAGTTGAAGCTAGAGGAGTCATATATATCTATTGAAAGTAAAGGCAAGAGCAAATAAATTGTGTTGTGAAGATGTAATGTGTTATTTGATTTTTAGTTTGTTTACAAATTAGTGTGTTACCCTCGAAATAATATAATTTGATATGATTATGATATATGCAATATGATATAAGTATTTGTGTGACATGATTTTATCTTGTTTAATCATTGAGTCTCCTATGATATAATTTATTAAAGTTAAGACCATCTCCAATGCCACCTCTATATTTTCCTCTATTTTAGAGAAGATTTTGCTCCAATGTATTTCTGTAAACTAGAGTTTCCTCTAAGACTCTATAAGTCACTAATTTTCATTTAAGTCATAAAAAGGCAATTTCTACAAGTGAATTTATTGGAAAGATTATTTGGAAGACTTGGGTCTTGATCATATAGGTTTCATGACAAAGTACATTTAGAGTTTGATCGGTTAATTCTCCCACAATCATCTGTAAACGCTATATTAATACGAGTGGTTGCGGTTGCTAGTGTTCGATATAGCAATCACAAAAATCATTTTACAATGTTTGGAATTGCTGAGATTTTAAAATCTTTTTCTACCAGCGTTTGTAAGCGATGCATGTGGTTAAATCTTTTTAGTTATTAAAAATTTTTGTACTAACAATTTCTTATATTGACATTAGATATTGATAGTTTAGTAATAATTTAGCTTATCAAGTATAGAACAAGATATCCGAATTACCATTCGGGTGATTTTGTAAATATTTTTTTCAATGCAAAATCGTATTATATTTCCTTAATTATCTTACAAAGTAGAGCAAATGAATCCCAAATTTGCATGTCACTATTGTTTCAGCAACATTTTCGTCAATTGATGAAATTTATTTAGATTAGTAAAAATAGTGATCGAAAACATTTGATTAATAAATACAGTAATCGAAAAAATTGAAGCAAACCAAACTTATTTAACTGAAATACCCTAACACGAATTTGACATATGCTCTTAAAGTAATGAAACACCAAAATATCTAAAATTATTTGTTGTTACAGAAAAGACCCGAACACAAAAATGATCTTTAATATCTGAATAGATTTTATATATCTAAATTATCTATACTCTATCCGTATTAGCCGAACCATTTTTAAAGATAAATTTCATATGTAATTTTTCTTTTTATCATATATATTATCCGATCCAAAACTAAACCGAAAAGTAAAAAAAAATTAATTTAAAACCGAAATTTCTTTAAAATTTTAAAAAGTATCTCACTTAAATCCGAATCTTAACCAAAACCAAAATTTTTTTGCATCTTTATTCTTGAGATATTTACGCTTTGCCACACATTCTCAACTTCCACTTCACTATGGCACACTTTCATCTTCAACAAGTTTTCTCTCTGTATTAAAGTCTAAAATACCCTTTTTTTGTTGAAACAATTAATACCATCGACGAAGCTTCTTTCAACGGCTCTCACAGTCCCTTTTTCATGTTTTCAGACTCTCTCTCACTTCTCTCTCCAATTCTCTCATCAATCTCCGCAAACTGTTCTCATTCATCTCTAGCCCCAATCTGATAATCAAATCCATCTTTCAATCTCTCACACGGAGAAGTCCCAAACCTTCCTCTACGACGGCGGCGCTTCCACCGTGCTCTTCCTCCTCCTCCGCCGCCGACGCTTCAACTGAGGTTCGTCGGAACCGCTACAAAGTAGCGGTGGATGCAGAAGAAGGAAGACGGAGGAGAGAGGACAACATGGTTGAGAAAAGTAAGCGTGAAGAAAGCTTACTTTTAGAAGCGTCCTGAAGGTCTTCAAGCTAATCAGCTACCTCAATTCTCTCATTCTTCTGTTCCTGCTTCATCAACTGTTGAGAAGAAGGTAAATTAGTAGGGATCTGGAACTGATTCTAGGGTTTGTGTTGTGTTCTCTGATTTGGAGCTAATTAGATCGATTTTGATTTTGGTTTTGGCAAGTTGGAGAGTTTGCCTTCAATGGTTGGTGGTGTTTGGTCAGATGATAGAAGTTTACAGCTTGAAGCAACTACTCAGTTCCGGAAGTTGCTTTCTATTGGTAATTTTTTTATTTGTGTTTTTTTAAGTTTGCTTTCGATTTGGGAATTTCTTGAAATGAATCTGTGGTTTTTGAACTTTGGCAGAGCGTAATCCTCCGATTGAAGAGGTGATTCAAGCTGGTGTTGTGCCTCGGTTTGTGGAATTTCTCACGAGAGAGGATTATCCACAGCTTCAGGTTTGGTGGATCCTTTATGTTCTGTTACATAATTAATAACTTGCATTTGTTAGAACTATCGTCTGATACTTCAAATACTTTGTGTGTATGTGTGTGGCTTCAGTTTGAGGCTGTTTGGGCATTGACGAACATTGCTTCTGGGACTTCAGAGAACACAAAGGTGGTCATTGAACATGGTGCTGTTCCGATTTTTGTTCAACTCTTGGCTTCTCAGAGTGATGATGTTCGTGAGCAGCTAATATATGTGTCTATGGTTGGTGACCAGTCATCGCAAAATCGATGCACTTGCTTTAACGACAACAATGATAGCTCTTTCGACAATGAAGTATGTTTGGAGCTGATTCCAGCAACGGTTGATCTCGAAAGCTATGTTATGTGGGAGATGGTGATGGCGATCAAGTCAATTTTTATTGAAGATATTAGTTCATTAATGATATTTCTATAGATGGTCAAAACTATATTTTGTGTAATATTCTAGGAAATCATATATACATGACCTTGTGGATAGAATTTTATTTCTCGAACATATGAACTGGATTTTATGGTACAAAATTACCATGACCATATATATATAGACTTAATTTCATGAACATATGAACTGGAGTTTATGGACTCGTGTATCAATCTTGGATTTATTCTCATAGCTATCCATGTGAACATGATTACGATGATTAGTTTTCTAGTGACCATAGACCTATCTACGTAGTTCATTTGTTTTTGAACATGTGTTCGGCTTATATTGAAAAACTTCATGGTGATATATTTATATTTTCTTGTTTTCATTTGAAATAGTTTTGACAAAAAAAAAACAAATAGTAGAGTAGCCATCAACTACAAACTAGAATTATTCAATAAGAAATTAGTTGGGGCAAAGAAAACTACATCACTATTGGATCTTAATAATTTTGAAGTAGTTAACCCGAGAAACCAATTCTTGTGGCGGTTCAACTACTTCCTTGGTAAGCAGTGCTTTAGTTCGACAATCATCTTTTTTTTTCTTGAGTTGAGAACTAAGAGACGGAAGCAATTATGGTGTTGGTATTTGAAAGATAATAATTGTATAATCGTTATTTTAAATTTTGGTCAAATATTTATTCGTATAGATTATATCATCTGGACATGGTTTTGTGGACGACAACAATAAGTTCGAAGTAAATGTCATTTTCATAGACCAAGTGGTACCAATCACTTTCTTTCTTTTTTCGAACACATAGAACAAGAATGGTAGTGGGAACTTACTCCCATCGTAAGTTTCATATGGACAGTTTTTTATGTCCCATTTTAGTGTTAATTTGACTGAATATTTCCCTACTCTTATGGTCACTTCCATGTGGATAGATTATGTTAATGGTTAAGTGTTTAGTGTTTAGGTTTTAGTTAAGTGTTTTAGGGTTTACTAGGATTGGGACCCGCGGTCTACCGCGGGAGAATATTATTTCACATGTAGTATTTTGATGTTGATTTTAATATTGTGCGTGTTTTTAAAAGAGTGAATTACGTAAAGTACTTATAAATATTCATAGTAGAAAGTATAAGAGAATTGGTAAATTATTTACAACTAAAATCTGTCATATTAATTCTAATATAATTTAACCGCAAAATGAAATTTATTTTTCTTTGAACTCTAACATTAGATGATTGATTGCAATATAATTTAGTCATATAAGAACATGGAGTTTGAACGTAAATCAAAAACTTGAAGAAGATATATTGTATTAATAGATTTTTAACGATGGTAAGAACTACGTTTTGTTAAAACTTCACCATAATATCACGTTTATATGATGATTATAACCCAATAGAATGATAATATTTGCGTTAAGCATTTATAGTATTATAGTTACTTACAGTATTAGTTTATAACTAAAGTTATGTAAGTAGATGAGGTAAAAGATGATGATATAGGTTTTCATCGTAGAGAATTACTTCATGGTTATACTTACACTAACATAAAATATAGATTATGTACCATTTTTTTTTTTTTTTTGGTAAAATAGATAATGTACCATGATGTATTCGGAACAATGAAAAAATTTAATCGTTTTACTTGATGAATATTATTATTACTCAAAAGAACCATAGTACACATGAAGCTAATATACTTGCATACACCCTGAGAAAACATTTGCCTATAAAACAAAATGGAGATTCCATGGCTCTCTCTCATCACCTTCACTCTTCCATTGTGATGTTCTTCTGAAACTTTCTCAATCCTTCTCAATATTTTGCAGTACAATGGATGATGCATCTTTGTGGAACAGAAACCACCGAACCCGTAACCTCAAGTCATGTTAGTACAACTCTGTACCTACAAAGGAGAAAATTCAAAATAGACTACTTTATCCTCATATCTAGATTTAGGATTTGATAGCTAATCTACTCACATATCAGATTGTTCGTCATTTAATTAAAGCAGATACACTTGTCATTCTATTGAGCAGTAACTGAAATAACAGAGACAACTTAAGAAGTTCATAATAGGATTCTGTAATTCCTCACCTTCAAAGCTGATAAGTCAGGTCCTCGAAGATGCAATCATCCGAGTAAAAGCAGAAGTGAAGATTGCTAAGCATTCAAGTTCAAACAGTTAGTGTATGAGCTTAGTTTGAATAATGGGAAAGCTTTATGAGTTTAGCTATAATGAATCTCTGCCAAAATAGAGGAACAATTTCACTTTATAGTTCTTGTACTCTTAGAATCCCATTCCGAGGTAATGAAGAACAGAGAGTCAAATACCTGTGATGAAATAGGCATTTCCATAATCTGATCTCAAATTTCCAGATTTCACTTATGCCAAGAAATTTACGTCATCATCAAACACTTGACGTCTCTCCCTTTTTCCTCGGAATACACCGCAAAGAAAAAATAACAAGTTCCAGCCTGCAAACACAATGGATATAGCACTAAGCGATAGACTTTTTCTATGGATTAAATCAGGCCTTACATATAAATGAAACCTTGAACACATGAATGAAACATTTTTGAAACTTATTAGAGAGTGTTTAGCATGTCTGAAGAGCCATACCTGCTCCTCATTGGAAGAAACAGATATTAAGCAAGCAAGCATTGTAAAGACGGTGAGATTCCAAAACCTTAACAAAGAAGATGAATCCTATTGAAGACAGCGAAACTTGCAACAAAACGTATGTTCACGAAGTGAAATTAGAATAGTGTGAGATACCTTCAACGGAGGATGCCTACAGAAAGTATCCGAGTAAAATGACACTCACTCAGGAGAAGATGGTGGCTTTATCTGCAATGCAATGTATAAACAAAATTGAGTCAGGATAGCAAGCAAAAAAGAATCAAAATGTGAGACACCTCCAAAGAACTATTTTTCCAAGATCAGAAATGTTATTGATTGAAGCCAACCAAATGATCAAAATACCAAACATGATGGGATCGAATACTAACCTTGCCAGAGATGATGTCGTTGGAGAAATTACATATAGAACTAAGTGTGTTCTCGATCAATGTCATGTGATCGAATTCTTCTTCTTCATCATCTTTAATCTTCGATTTGAGAAACCACCGATTCGAGAAACAAGTTGAAAGCTTTTTGTTTTCTAGAGCGGCTAGGGATTCTGGGTCTCCAAGGTGACGTGGAATATTGAAGTGCTGATTTTTACTGATTTGTCAAGCTGAGAACATCTGAAAAATCTGAGGTGTCAATCCTGGAGAGAAACAAGGTGTTATTATTGTATTGATGGGTGATGGTTTTAGGGAAGGGAGTTAGAGTTTAGTGTTATAAATTTAAACAAATTTACATATTAGTTTGGGTTTATAAGGTAGGAGTTAGGGTTTAGTGTTATAAATTTTTTTAAAATAGCATATCGGTTTGGATTTATAAGGTAGATGTAAGGGTTTAGTGTTATTCATTTAAACGAAGTTACTTACACACCACGACGTGATTGGTGTTGTTACAACAAACACTCGATCAGAGTTTGGCAGATATATAATAATAGGACATACAGAAGAGAATAAATGGTCAAAAAAAATGAACGATGTAAATTTAAATTGGCGATTATTTTTCATGTATAAACTTGTGTCCATACGTTTGAATTGGATTGGTAAGCTTTAAATGGGCATATGATAAGATTGGTCAGTTCCATATGGATACGTTATGTCTACCATATGGGTGCGTTATGTATTATTTCTTTTAACTATTCTTTCGTTCATATCCATTATCTAATATGTTCACAATAATTATGTTTTTTGACATGTAAAAACTCAAAAGTTTCTAATTTATTTAAAAAGGTTGTTCTTGATTCTTGGACAAACAAGAGAAGCAATGTCTATTATAAATTGGGTAATTGTATGTGTTTGGTGAAGACCATATGTATTGTCGGCTAATTGAAAATCATCAAGACTTGTTGCAGGCTTGGGACACCATCACAACCAGCAACACCATAATGGATTTAAGGTTCTCTAAACTCTTTCAGATCATCCATTTGGATTCGGCCATAAACACTTGTCCATTTTACCATAAGCACTAGTTCATCGTAGTACTTATGAAAGTTAATAACACCGAGTTAGTCAACATACTTGCCATCATCCATACATACAATCTTTGATGGATACTTTACTTGTCATGTTCTTCTCTTTCTTCAAGCTTTGTATAGAAATGCTTGAGTATATTAATTTTAACCATGTGTTCAGTGTTGGATGGTCAGATAAACTAAAAAACATGTATAATAGTAAAATATGAACAACAAACACTTGATCAGAGTTTGGCAGATGTATAATCCACCGAGAAATTTTATTCTTATTCATCTATGTGGTCAAAGTTTAGCGGATATGCTTGGATGATCGGTAGTTAGAAATGTTGTTGTAGTATGTTTGTTCAAGTATATCTAGACATCCATTTAATAACAAACAAATGTTCAATAAAAAATGGATAATATGTAATATAATTTTTCATCTAAAATATAGCAAAATAGATTTTAAAATGTATGAAAACTTAAATCTTAATCTATTGTATAAAAAAATAGACGAAATATATGATATTAAGTAATTAAAATGATAATAAAGATAGAATGAGATAAAGAAAAAGAGAGAGAAAGTCACATGGAAGGAGAAAAAAAAAGAACAAAAATTATGCTAAATATATATATTTGTATGTCAACGTAGTAACATGTAATTTTCAGAATTTCTGTGAATTTTTAACCATTAGATCTCAAATATCTGTTAAGATCTAACGGTCAACATAACAAGACTATTAGTTAGACTCAACTCAATTCCTTAGCAAAATCGATGTAGTTCAGGGGTATAATAGTATTAAATTTTGTTCAACAGTAGAAAAACTTATAAAAACACAGAAAGTATGTCTTTTGCAAACAAAGCGGTAGAAAGTGTCCCATAGTGTAACTCTCCCTTTATTCTTTAATTAAAAGATTTCAATGCTGATTGTCTAAATATAGGAGTGAAACTTTTTGAAGGGTAAAAAAGAGAGCCGACAAAAAAAAAAAGGGTAAAAAAGAGAAAACAGCCGCCAAATAAATGTGGAAATGAAATCTGCAAAAAAGCCCCAAATTTTGGAAACTCTCTCAAATCCCTAAAAATTCGAAATCGAAATTTACCCAGAGAAGCGCCATGACCTAAAATCTCAAAATCACCAAAAACTTCCCCAACAAAAATGGCGCTTTTACTCTACCCATTTCCTCTTACCTTCCTTCTACATTACCCCTTTCCTCAAATCTCTCTTTCCCATTGAAAAAACCCATGTCGGAGAATCAGAACTGCGGGAGGATGACGAGAGCGGCGGCGAAACGAAAAGCGTCGTCTATGGCGGTGGACGAAAACCCAGTTAGTAAAAAGAGAGTTGTGCTCGGAGAGCTTCCGAATATGTCCAATGTCGTAGCTGTTCCGGTGAAACCCAATCAAGAAAGAGAGGCCCTTAAGGCTAAAACAAGTGTTAATACCTCGAAGAAGCAGATGAAGAAGGCTTTGATGATTCCTGTGGCGGTTCCTGAACCTAGCGTAGATATTGAATCGAGATCTGTTGATCCTCAGATGTGTGAGCCTTTTGCTAGTGATATTTGTTCTTATCTTCGTGAAACAAAATTGAGTCAGGATAGCAAGCAAAAAAGAATCAAAATGTGAGACACCTCCAAAGAACTATTTTTCCAAGATCAGAAATGTTATTGATTGAAGCCAACCAAATGATCAAAATACCAAACATGATGGGATCGAATACTAACCTTGCCAGAGATGATGTCGTTGGAGAAATTACATATAGAACTAAGTGTGTTCTCGATCAATGTCATGTGATCGAATTCTTCTTCTTCATCATCTTTAATCTTCGATTTGAGAAACCACCGATTCGAGAAACAAGTTGAAAGCTTTTTGTTTTCTAGAGCGGCTAGGGATTCTGGGTCTCCAAGGTGACGTGGAATATTGAAGTGCTGATTTTTACTGATTTGTCAAGCTGAGAACATCTGAAAAATCTGAGGTGTCAATCCTGGAGAGAAACAAGGTGTTATTATTGTATTGATGGGTGATGGTTTTAGGGAAGGGAGTTAGAGTTTAGTGTTATAAATTTAAACAAATTTACATATTAGTTTGGGTTTATAAGGTAGGAGTTAGGGTTTAGTGTTATAAATTTTTTTAAAATAGCATATCGGTTTGGATTTATAAGGTAGATGTAAGGGTTTAGTGTTATTCATTTAAACGAAGTTACTTACACACCACGACGTGATTGGTGTTGTTACAACAAACACTCGATCAGAGTTTGGCAGATATATAATAATAGGACATACAGAAGAGAATAAATGGTCAAAAAAAATGAACGATGTAAATTTAAATTGGCGATTATTTTTCATGTATAAACTTGTGTCCATACGTTTGAATTGGATTGGTAAGCTTTAAATGGGCATATGATAAGATTGGTCAGTTCCATATGGATACGTTATGTCTACCATATGGGTGCGTTATGTATTATTTCTTTTAACTATTCTTTCGTTCATATCCATTATCTAATATGTTCACAATAATTATGTTTTTTGACATGTAAAAACTCAAAAGTTTCTAATTTATTTAAAAAGGTTGTTCTTGATTCTTGGACAAACAAGAGAAGCAATGTCTATTATAAATTGGGTAATTGTATGTGTTTGGTGAAGACCATATGTATTGTCGGCTAATTGAAAATCATCAAGACTTGTTGCAGGCTTGGGACACCATCACAACCAGCAACACCATAATGGATTTAAGGTTCTCTAAACTCTTTCAGATCATCCATTTGGATTCGGCCATAAACACTTGTCCATTTTACCATAAGCACTAGTTCATCGTAGTACTTATGAAAGTTAATAACACCGAGTTAGTCAACATACTTGCCATCATCCATATATACAATCTTTGATGGATACTTTACTTGTCATGTTCTTCTCTTTCTTCAAGCTTTGTATAGAAATGCTTGAGTATATTAATTTTAACCATGTGTTCAGTGTTGGATGGTCAGATAAACTAAAAAACATGTATAATAGTAAAATATGAACAACAAACACTTGATCAGAGTTTGGCAGATGTATAATCCACCGAGAAATTTTATTCTTATTCATCTATGTGGTCAAAGTTTAGCGGATATGCTTGGATGATCGGTAGTTAGAAATGTTGTTGTAGTATGTTTGTTCAAGTATATCTAGACATCCATTTAATAACAAACAAATGTTCAATAAAAAATGGATAATATGTAATATAATTTTTCATCTAAAATATAGCAAAATAGATTTTAAAATGTATGAAAACTTAAATCTTAATCTATTGTATAAAAAAATAGACGAAATATATGATATTAAGTAATTAAAATGATAATAAAGATAGAATGAGATAAAGAAAAAGAGAGAGAAAGTCACATGGAAGGAGAAAAAAAAAGAACAAAAATTATGCTAAATATATATATTTGTATGTCAACGTAGTAACATGTAATTTTCAGAATTTCTGTGAATTTTTAACCATTAGATCTCAAATATCTGTTAAGATCTAACGGTCAACATAACAAGACTATTAGTTAGACTCAACTCAATTCCTTAGCAAAATCGATGTAGTTCAGGGGTATAATAGTATTAAATTTTGTTCAACAGTAGAAAAACTTATAAAAACACAGAAAGTATGTCTTTTGCAAACAAAGCGGTAGAAAGTGTCCCATAGTGTAACTCTCCCTTTATTCTTTAATTAAAAGATTTCAATGCTGATTGTCTAAATATAGGAGTGAAACTTTTTGAAGGGTAAAAAAGAGAGCCGACAAAAAAAAAAAGGGTAAAAAAGAGAAAACAGCCGCCAAATAAATGTGGAAATGAAATCTGCAAAAAAGCCCCAAATTTTGGAAACTCTCTCAAATCCCTAAAAATTCGAAATCGAAATTTACCCAGAGAAGCGCCATGACCTAAAATCTCAAAATCACCAAAAACTTCCCCAACAAAAATGGCGCTTTTACTCTACCCATTTCCTCTTACCTTCCTTCTACATTACCCCTTTCCTCAAATCTCTCTTTCCCATTGAAAAAACCCATGTCGGAGAATCAGAACTGCGGGAGGATGACGAGAGCGGCGGCGAAACGAAAAGCGTCGTCTATGGCGGTGGACGAAAACCCAGTTAGTAAAAAGAGAGTTGTGCTCGGAGAGCTTCCGAATATGTCCAATGTCGTAGCTGTTCCGGTGAAACCCAATCAAGAAAGAGAGGCCCTTAAGGCTAAAACAAGTGTTAATACCTCGAAGAAGCAGATGAAGAAGGCTTTGATGATTCCTGTGGCGGTTCCTGAACCTAGCGTAGATATTGAATCGAGATCTGTTGATCCTCAGATGTGTGAGCCTTTTGCTAGTGATATTTGTTCTTATCTTCGTGAAATGGAGGTAAAAAACACATCTTTAGTAGATTCCTCCATTTTTGTGGTAATTTGGCATTGGGACTGTGTTTGATCTTGATATTGACTAGTTGCAATCATGGGTTTGATAAAACTTGTGGATTTGAGATTTTTCCAATTATAGTTTGCTCTTATTATATGTTTGGGAGAAGTTAGGGACTAATGATGATTGTTTTTGGATTGGTGAAATTTTCAGGGGAAGCCGAAACATAGACCATTACCGGATTATATTGAAAAGGTTCAGAGTGATTTAACGCCTCACATGAGAGCGGTTTTGGTGGATTGGTTAGTGGAGGTTGCTGAGGAGTATAAACTTGTCTCGGATACGCTTTATCTCACTGTCTCCTATGTGGATAGATTCTTGTCTGTGAAGCCTATTAACAGGCAGAGGCTTCAGCTTGTGGGAGTTTCTGCGATGCTTATTGCGTCGTAAGTATCTTGATCCTCTTTGTTTATTGTTGTGTTGGTGTGAAGATTTTTAGACGGTTGGCTAATGGAATCTTTATTTTGCTTTTAAAAAAGTAGGAAATATGAAGAGATAGGTCCTCCTAAAGTGGAAGATTTTTGTTACATCACGGATAATACATTTACAAAACAAGAAGTGGTGTCGATGGAGGCGGATATACTTCTTGCTTTGCAGTTTGAACTAGGAAGTCCAACCATCAAAACATTCCTAAGGTTTGACTCTGAAACAATCTGGTGTTTGTACTTATACTTGCTTTTGATCATATTTTTTTGATAATCACTTATGATCGTGTGTTTATGATAGTCACTTGTCCTCATTTTCATTGTTTTGCTCTTTTTATGTCGGGTTTGTGCAGACGGTTTACACGGGTTGCACAAGAAGATTTCAATGTAAGCTCAAAACCGATCTACGTTTGAACTGTGACATTTGCATCTTATATAGTGTCAATTGTTAAATCTCTTTCTTTTTTCCATGCTTTCTTTTCAGGACTCACTATTGCAGATAGAGTTCCTTTGTTGCTATCTATCAGAATTGAGTATGTTAGATTACACCTGTGTGAAGTATTTGCCATCTCTATTGGCTGCTTCTGCTGTCTTTCTTGCCCGATTCATCATCCGTCCAAAACAACATCCTTGGGTAAGCAAATTAAGAACCATGACTGTTTATTTAACAGAAAAGGTTCTTTATATTCTAAATCTCTGCTGGTGTTGTAAAACAGAATCAAATGTTAGAAGAATACACAAAGTACAAAGCATCTGATCTACAAGTATGTGTGGGAATCATACATGACTTGTATCTAAGCAGAAGAGGAAACACTCTAGAAGCTGTTAGAAATAAATACAAGCAACATAAGGTAAATTCAACAATACAATGATGTAACTTCAACTTGTAATATGTTGCAACAACAACATTCTAGATTGTTTAATATCTGATTCTTTTGGTGTACAGTACAAGTGCGTTGCGACCATGCCTGTTTCACCGGAGCTGCCTCTTGCTTTCTTTGAAGATATTACCGTTAGAGGAATGGCGTAAAAGAAGCTCAAAGCTTATGTGTTGGAAATGTTAGTTGCCTGAATTTTGGGTTGTATATATCTCAATCTGTTATTAGAATGGCAGATTAGTATTGAGAATCTCTTTTAACTTGTATTCGAAGTTTTTTTTTTGCTAACATTAGTTAAGAAACTTCTCCTTTTGCTTGGCCATTATTTCAATGGTTATTAGCTTAAATTGATTTGTTTTCTGCTTTTATTATATGACGTAATCATGTAAAAGCCTCTTTCAATTATATTGGAATGTGCACATCCTCTTAACAAAACAAAAAAAAAGTACAACAAAGACTTTGCCACTACATATTTGTGATGTTAACATTCACAAAAAAGCTATGCTAAATAACTCTTATCAACGCTTTGGTGTTTCCAATATATAGACTATAGAGGATGAAGTTGTTTACCGTATCTTCTTGACATGTAACAAGGCCTGAGGGCAGTTATTTTTGTGCAGCTAGCTATCGGAGACGGACACTCTTTTGGGAAGTTCTATGGAAGAGGAAGACCAAGGAGAAGGAAAAAAGTTGCTGTGTGAAATGAGGTAGACTATAAAGGCGATATAAGCAGTTGTCCAGACGCAGACCGTAACTCCAAACATAAACCCGTCGACTTCTGATACAAAGAAATCCAACAGAAGATATCCATTGATGATCATTACAAGTGCAGCCACAGTCCAAGCTATTCTCTGCAAGATTAATAAATAATTCCAATCAACTCACAAAGCTTCAACACTCATCATGCTTCTCTGTTCCATTTCAGGACTTTCGATTCTAAATGAATACTAACTGAAGCACAAACTGTGAAATGGATAAACTCGAGGCACCTATAAATTGATAGACTACACTAATTCACCTATTGAGTCCTATCTCATAAACAAGTGAGAAACTCAGAGCATTTAGTAAAAGAAGATGAAATTAACCTGGAGAATGGGACCAATCTTGAAGTCTCCCATAATTTCTTCTTTGGATACCAAAGTTAGAAGAGGGAGAAGAGCAAAAGGAATTTGTACAGACTGAAGGACATTGAGCCATTCATTCAAAACATCCAAGGAAGCTTCAGAAGTATTGAACACGATTGCCACAATCATGGTTGGCACAATAGCACAGCTTCTTGTTATTACTGCCCTCATCCATTTCTTAAGCCGGAGGTTCAGAAAACCGCCCATTATAAACTGTCCAGCATATGTACCAGTTATTGTACTGCTCTGCCCGGCTGCTAACAACCCGATTCCCCAGATATAAAGGATCGGAAGAAGCCCACCTCCAAACTTTTCTTGAAGATACTGACCCGCATTAACTAGGCCAATGTTATTAGCTTTCTCAGTTCCATAAAATCCCTTTGCAAAGACAGTAGTCACAAACAGGTTAATCATGAAGGAGATGAAAAGGGCTACGGATGACTCAATCAAATAGTAATTAAGAGCCTCTTGAACCCGGGATTTCCTCTTTGGATCGATTTTCCTCGATTGTACAAGAGCCGAATGTAAAAACACATTGTGAGGCATTATGACACAGCCAACAACACCTACTGCTTGCCTAATTGTCTTTGAGCTAAGTCTCGGTAGTAAAATACCTATCCATGTGAACATAAAGCTTTGATTTTTAAACAGTCAACTTAAATCAAAGCAAAAGAGAGCGAAATTGAAGAAAAAGAATCTGAAATCTTTACCTATCATAAGTTCTTTCCCACTCGGCTTGGTTTCACCAAACATCCAAGCAAAGGACAAACCCATAGTTGCGATCAAAACTGCAAAAACAGCTTCTAACTTCCTCACACCGTAATTCTCTAGAAACAAAAATAAAAAACTGTTTGCAACAGATTCATTAGCCAAGTTTTCAAGCCAAAAAAAAAAAGAACCAAGTTTCTTAATTTCAGCTTAAATCATAGATCTTTAAACCAATTTTCTACTGATTTTGTGAATTTGAATCTCAATATCTCTAAGATGATCCAAAATCTTTCGAATTCGGATCATCTTAGCCAAGTTTTTCAAGAAAAAGAGCCAAAAGGAAAAGCTAATTTCTCAATTTCAGATTGAATCATGGATCTCTAAACCAAGTACCTACTGATTTGTGAGTTTGAATATGATCCGAATTCGTTCGAATTCAGATCATCTTAGCAAATTTTACAATTTCAGATTGAATCATAGATCTATAAACCAAGTCTCTACTCATTCTATAAATCCAACATCTCTAAAGAGCGATTCGAATATCGAAAGACTCACCAATCGGAAGCCGTAATAACAACACCAGCCCAAAGAGGCAAGACACCACGGCTAAGAATCTGAATAGCAATAGCACTACCAATAACCTCTTGAATATCAGCACCAATCAAAGCAAGTTCCGCCATAGACCAAAGCACATACCTAGCCCAAGTAGGATACTCATCACGACAAAGCTCAGCTAAATGACGACCAGTAGCAACACCAACTCTAGCTGATAACATCTGAATCAACAATCCCATAGCTGTTGCCCACATCAATAGCCATAACAGAGAATAGCCAGCGATTGCACCAGCTTGTAGATCTCCTTCTAAATTCCCTGGATCCAAAAACGCTATACTCATTAAGAAACCTGGACCGGTGAATAACCATAGTTTCCGCCACGAGAATGGCGGTGGTGAGTCTCCGGTTGTTGGATCGTCCGGAGATTCGAAATCGACGATTAGGATCTTTTCGTTTGATTCGAAAGCGGCTTCGGATTCGGAATCGGAGGAAGGGAGAGATTGAGGATGAGGAGGAGGAAGAAGACGGTTAGCTTCTTCTTCTTCTTCTTCAAGCTTCTCCTTGACGTCGTTTTCCATTGAGGGAGAGGGAATATTCGGTTAGAGTTAAATCGGAATATTCTGTCGGTGGTGGTGGCGTCGACGTACCTGAGAATGAATTTGGAGGGATAAAAAGAAGTTGCATTCTTCTTATTTTGGGGTTATGTCAGATACTTTTAAAAAAAATATTAATGCGTTTCTTTTTCGTATCTTTTTGTGCCAAATTCAACTTTATATTAATGCCTAAAAAAGAAGATAACTCTATGTTATTAATTTGCTTTGAAATGTGTATTAACAGATTAATTAGGTGGATGTTTTAGGACTATGACATACCTAGTTTTAGTGGGTTTTGTACTAGTGTTGTCACAATGTCACGATTTTAATTCATATGAAATAAAGCTTGCTTTTTCTTGAAGTAAATTGAAGAAAGCTATGAATAAAGTGAGAATAGAGGAGATAAAAAATGAGAGACGAATTTTAAATTGAATATTGCTAGACATCGTAGAAATTTTAGATCCATTGCTTGATCTACCTCTTCCTCTCTTTTATAGATCACAAATCACAATGTGTGAAATTAAACATCCCAAAACTAAATAAGTTGTTTTATTATTTCTAAACAAGTTGTTTTAAATAAGTTGTTTAATATGCTAAAACCATTGATAAAATAATGTCGTTTTCCAAGAAATATATGCGGATGCAATGCAAATTATGCAATTTTAATCTCCTCATTCGGAATATCCTTTACTAGAAATTAGTTCATCTCATTAGAAATAATTGGTTTACATTCAGTTAAAGTTACAGAAAACTTTGTTGAATTGAATGAATCATGAAAATAATTTAGTGACTATTTTCTCATTCCCTTCATAATATATAATAAAGAAAAAAACCATTATCTTTTTTTTGTTGTCTTGTTTAGTATAAACATGAAAAATAATTGGTAATTTTATCACCTTCTTTTAACCATAATATACATACTCTTTGTTTCCAAACAAATAACACAACATTTTTATCAAAAAATTTCAAATTAGCAATCTAAAAACATGTGACTTCTTTTAGATATCTATACATCAATCTCTTACCTCTAAATAAATTTTATTCCAAACCAATTGAAACTACAAATATTAAATTATTAATTAATTAATTGCTATAAACTTAGGAAAATTTGGTTAACTCTACCACTTTCAAGTTTCAACCAAAACATTTTCATTTCTACCATATTTGATTATCTCTTTCCATTCCTACCACATTCATATGATATTGTGGTATAAAAAGACGGTTTTGCTCTCAGCTGATGTGACAGATCGTATCAGTTAAAGTGCAACATTTAGGGACAAGTATCTGAGACCAAAATTGAATGGACGAATTCAAAAATCGGTGAATGATTTTAATAAACCTATTCGAGAACAATAATCAAACGAAATATAAACATCAATAGAAAAACTGCAATTAGAATTTGGGAGAACCAAAGGACAATGAATTAAAATCGAGGGACAAAAACCAGTTAACATACAAAAATAAGATGAAATTGTGGATTCGGTTATTTACCAGTTGTCCCTGAATTTTACATACAGTTGTTCCCAAATTTTATATATAGTTGTTTCCAAAATTTGAGCACACAAAAGAAAAAACAATTTAGTCTTAACACATACCTAATGTGGTATAAATGAAAAATAGAAAGAGAAAGTGGTAGAAACGAAAATAATTTGGAGAATTGTGGTACTAGTGTTAGTTTTCTCTAAACTTAGAAATCTATATATACATTTTTGGATCACAATTAGCAAATAAATCCTGAAGTTGAGAAGTATTTACAATGACATGCCATTAGCATTAATTATTTAGATTTGTTTTATTTAAGTAAAGATTTTTAATTGAAATTAATTTCTCATATATTTAGCAAAAGTCTCTACAAAATATTTCCTTATCTATTTAAGTAAAGATTTTGGAATCAAATATGTTCTCAACAATTTACCAAAAATCTCTACACAATCTTTTTAAAAATCTCGACTTAGTTAACTTCTGATTTTTATCTGCTAAAAAAAAAATTAATTGTAACGAGTGATGTAAAAATCGGGAATGTTGATACTACAATTTCTTCTACTTCTTTTTTTTCATATAATTAAAATTATTTTTTAGGGATATTTTCTTAAAACTTTTAAACAAAACAAAGGGTTTCAAAAGATAGCTTCTCTTTTGGCGGGTCGACCCGCAAACCCGCAACTCTCTACGGGCTTATCCGCATGAATCTGCGACCCGTAGTGGATAAAAATATTAGTCAAAAAAATAACAAATAATGTTTAATTTTACGGGACGGGGTTATATGGTGCAACGGGTTTAGATCAATATTAATATTAAACAATATACTATGGACGAAATCCTAAAATTAAAAATAAAAATTGAATTATAAAATCAGAAACACTAAACAAAATAAACAATATTAACAAAACAAATACAACTTAAAATTTTGCAAAATAAGGTAAAATCTAGATTTGGAAGTTTAAGGAAGAAAAATCTTTTTTAAAAAATAATAGTTCCGCGGTGTACCGCAAGAAAAATATTTCTCCTAAACTGAGGCAAGAAGAAGGAGAAAGCCAAATGTCGTTTAAGTGTATATATAGATATACTATTTAAACCTAAAACACAATATATATACTCAAAACTATTAATATAGATATATGGATGGTACATTTATAAAATAGGTCGAAATATTATATTATACTCTCTATTAATAAACAAAAATAATTATATTTAGATTTTTTTAAAAACATTATAGCCTCGCGGTGTACTGCGGGTTCAAATCTAGTAATATACTACAACTACTTTTTATTATCATCACTTATAATGAACAAAAAATTATTATTTATACATTTTTCATTGAAAGTATTATAAACTAAAATATTCAATGAAAAATGTGTAAATAATAATATAAGGTGATGGATATTAAAAACTTAAAACCCATAAGTCCATTAAGTTTCATAAAGCCCATTTAACTTTACTTCTAAGCTCAAAGAGAGACCATCCTCTCTAGCTTGAAGCAAACGAAAAGCTTTTGACGAAGAAGACGAAGCCAAGAAGATGTTCAGGAACCAGTACGACACAGATGTGACTACATGGTCACCAACAGGTCGACTATTCCAAGTCGAATACGCCATGGAAGCTGTGAAGCAAGGCTCAGCCGCAATCGGACTTAGATCTCGCTCACATGTCGTCCTCGCTTGTGTCAACAAAGCACAATCAGAGCTCTCTTCTCATCAAAGGAAGATCTTTAAAGTCGATGATCATATTGGTGTTGCTATTGCGGGTCTAACTGCTGATGGTCGTGTTCTGTCTCGTTATATGAGATCTGAGTCTATTAATCACTCTTTTACTTATGAGTCTCCTCTTCCTGTTGGTCGTCTTGTTGTTCATCTTGCTGATAAAGCTCAGGTAAATTGAGATATTTGGGTTGGCTTTGGAATTTTGACCTAGAATTCACTTAAAGGCTTAAACTTTAAGATGTGTGAAGTAGCTGAAAGTTTGAAGCTTTATGAAATTGGAGTAAAGTTTGTGTTTTTATTAGCAATGTGGCCAGCAATGTGACCAATTTTGTCAGTAAAATGTGTATGTGTTTATGCAAGTAGTGATATTGGTTTGAGAACCAAGTTTTTGTGATTGGGAATTAGAGCTTCTTGTGTTGTTAATCATTTCCAGTTCTCTTGCTAGTTGCTCAATCCGATTAGAAATAGTTAACCTATAACCAGAGAATGCCTAAAAAGTATCCACTTTGGTGATAGAACTGTATAATAATGTTTTGATTTTGGTTCTTTAGTTGCTTCTGTGTTGTCATCTGTCTGTTCTCTTTGCTTGATAAAGAGAGTTGTTTTAGTTGCATTCTAGAAATGGATATATGTCTTTGTGATCTCTTTTTGGTTTTGTGGTTTTGACTTGTATTACTTTGCATTTGTTTACTTACTTGTAAGTGTGTCCTCGTCGCTTTCTTTACTTGCCTAATGAATAATTTATTCAGTAAGATGTAGTTTCACAGTTGCCGTAGAACTTTGTGTTACATGTTCACTACTTTTGGTGTTAAACGTAGTGTTCTATGTTAGATGTTGTATTCACAACTTTTAAAGGTTTTGCTTGCTACATCCCACTTATTGTCATGTCTTTCAAACATTATGTTAGCTGCTGTATCGACATTTTCTATTCTGGGAAGAACCCTCGTAATGATATCAGTCTTGTAGTTTGAACAACACTCTGATTTTCATTCATTGGTGAATTCATTTCTTCGTCTTGTATTTATCCTTTTCATATTTCTCCTTGCGCAGGTATGTACCCAACGGTCATGGAAACGGCCTTATGGTGTTGGTTTGCTGGTAGGTGGATTGGACGAGTCAGGAGCCCACCTCTACTACAACTGCCCGAGCGGAAACTACTTTGAATATCAAGCATTTGCTATCGGGTCTCGTTCACAAGCTGCGAAAACCTATCTGGAACGCAGATTTGAGAGCTTCCAAGAATCATCGAGAGAAGATCTGATCAAAGATGCTATTATGGCCATAAGGGAAACATTGCAAGGGGAAACACTGAAGAGCTCACTCTGCACTGTTTCTGTTCTAGGAGTCGATGAACCGTTCCATTTCTTGGACCAGGAAAGCATACAAAAGGTGATTGATACGTTTGAGAAGGTTCCCGAGGAAGAGGAGGATGCTGGTGAGGGTGAGGCCGAACCCGAGGCTGCTACTGGTGCTGCTGGAACTGGGGAACAAGGTGGTTCAGGTGATCAAGATGTTGCGCCAATGGAAATTTGAGCAAGTGAGAATACGTTAAAAGTTGGGTTTTCAAATTAACTTGCTTGTGTTTAGCTCTTTGGTCTGTTCCAAGTATTGTGGGTTTTACTCAGCTTTTTTTTATTTTAACAGCTTGGGACAAGAAGTTATTGAGTGACACTAGCTTATATTTAGTCCTATTTAAGTCAAATTTATCACATAATAATCGCCAACCTAAAGAATGTATCAAACAAATACCATTTCGAATGATTGGAGAAACAGCGACAGAGAAAGAATGAAAGATTAATGCAACTATGTTTCTCTTTCTGCAATTGTGCCTCGAAGAAATGACTTCATAATGCAACGGTACATTATTGAGCAAGGATGATAAATCTCCTGCTTGCTCGGAAGAAAAGTGAAAACCAAAATAATATCTCTCTTGACCTTCCAGAGAATCAATCCTGTCTTGAAATGATTTCAACACATAAAAACAACCTGATACTGGAATTAGAAGTACTGAGTACTCGGAACCTTGGCGACGGGTTTACCACCTGGTAAGACATTGTCGGGAAGAATCAACTCGGGTGGGGTTTCACGGGTAATTCCAAGCATTGAATCGTAATCCTCGTCCTTGCGTGCATACTTCTTCCTGAGCGCTCTCTCAACCTCAATCTGATCAAATGACTTTGAATTCTCTGAGGCGTGAATCTGTGCGAGATTGATGTAGTTCTTTGCTGACTGTGAGATGTATACGGAGATAGTGTGGCGGACA